>NC_081411.1:666448892-666761392 GCF_030272615.1 Cryptomeria japonica | reverse complement strand
TTTGCTGCCTTGTTAGCAACTTCACCAATTCACGTGGGTTGTCTGTGCTCTCCCTATGCCCACGGTCTGCATTTTGTAGATATCCAGCAATCATCACATTTCATGAGACCACATTTCTTTGAGGAATTATGTCAAACTATTCATGTGCGTTGTCTGTGCTTCCATGATGTGCATTCATGTCGATCAAAGCAGCTGCAACTTCAACATCTAGTGAAACCACTTACCTTCAACGCATTGATGAACGTTCATAACCTGTTGTTTGAAGCTCGTTTTTAAATTCTTATGAAAGAGGTTAAGAATGCTCAATTTTTTAGCATTTCTAACCTCTTGACAAAGTGGGACCCGCAAGGTTAAGAAATGAGGTTAGAAATGCTCAATTTTTTAGTATTCTTAACCTTTTTGTGATAGGTTAGAAATACGGGTTAGAAATGCTCAAAAAGTGAACATTTCTAACCTTTTTGACAAAAGGTTGAAAAATGAGGTTAAGAATGCTCAAAAAGTGAGCATTTCTAACCTCCCACTTCAATGAACAATCGAGTACATCTTGGAAACCATTGGCCACTGAGAGGAATCAAGGAAGAATGCAATCAATATTTTTAAATAGCTTTTTATCGCAAATGACCAGACACAATGAAATATAATTTAAAATATTAAATTATCATTTGAGAAATAATTTAAATATTTTAAATATAACACTTTGGCTGGAGAAAAATGACATAACTTTCAAATGATAAGGAGTTAGGTCCTAAAATTTGAAACACGCGTCAACAATAGGGAATAGATCTACACAATTATTTATGCCTCATGACGAAGCCTTAAATGAGATATTTTAATCATTTGGGGACAACAGATACCGAAAATTGAAAGTTTAAAATACGACAAAGTATGAACTCGGTTCAGGTGAAAGTTGGACATGTGATACAAAATGATGTTTAGATCCTGACTGTCAACTAGTTTCCCTCAATTCGTGGTGATTTTCAAAATTCTTCCTTTTTTCGTATTTTGGTTGACAATGACCTTGGATTGCGTGTTCATTGTTTACACATAACACCCATTGGACCTTTACTTGACACTGAGAATGATTTGAAGTTCAAATTTTAGGTAGGCCAAATATGGGGGCAACAGTTGGCTCTGACTGGGGACAAGGACTACAAAGGACGCAGGATGAATCCAAATCTCTGGTTCACAGGCTAGTGTACTATTCATTGGGCAATAGAGTCAGAGAGGAAACAACATAGGGAAAAGCTGGAGAAACTAGACACAAAACAAAAATGGGACGAACATAACAAAACTTCTAACTACAGTATGTACATGGTAGGCAAAGCTTACCTCAAACTTTTCCAGGATTATCATATGAAACCATTCACAGGCCGAGAGAAATAGGCACCTTTGCGGATAAGTGTCGTGCATCCATGTGAGACCTCTAAGCTCAGCGCGATGGCAAAATTAACATGCTGAAGATGAGAAATATCTTTGAGCAATGAACTAAACAACCATATCTCATCATAAATCTGCAAGCTCTCTTGAAGGATTTGGTTACCACTTTGAACATTATTGGCAATTTGTGGAATATTCTCAAGCATACCTATATCCTCTATCTGAAGATCCCTTTGATAGTCTAGTTTGCAAGAAATCAAGCCTCGAATTGGACATCCTTTATATAATCTGTAATGTGAAGAAACTTGAGTTGACATAACCATTGAATCTTGTTCATGACTATCAACTTGAAAATCACATGTTGAAATACACTCATCTGAAAACAAAGGATTGAGACACACACTTTCACCATAAGAGAAGTCATCATCTAAAGCCTTCAAACACCAATCTGGAATACAAACATTATGAGAATTAACTTCATTGCTTTTCTTCATTAGATCATCCATTACCTCACTTATCTCTGCATTCTTGGTACAATTCCCAAAACTATCCTCTTTGATAGGGGAGTCTTCTTGATTTAAAGATTCAAAAGGATGATTGCTTTGAACCTTGAATACTTCATAAGGCATAGATTGCAATTCCATCAAGATAGGGACATTTGTTGATATTCCTACATGGATTTCATTTTCAATTTGCTCATAGACATCTATATTATTTTTTGTGTTCTCTTGTCCCAATGATTCCTCTTCATCACACTCTTCATGGAATTTGAAACCTTCATAGTCAGATGGCATGCATGATAAAGAGTGGATACTTGATGGCTCATCTTCTTTTAGTCAAGGTTGATCTAGGAGTTCAATAAAAGTCTCCATTTTTTAAGATAAAGAATATGTCTGCAAAATTTTACCTATGGTTGCTTCTCCATTGGTCATATCCATACAAGATTGTCCATTAGGTATCATACCTTTAATTTCCACGGAAAAGTTTTCATCTTCAACTATTAGTAATGGATGAATGAGAATATCCTCTCCACATAGAAAGTCATCATCAGAAGACTTGAGACACCAAGTTGGAATGAGAACTATAGGAGATTCATCTTTATTACTCTCCTCTTCATCATTTTCTTGAAGCTTGGGTTGCATGGAAGTCTTGAAATCATATATTTCTCCTTCAAACTCTTTGTTTTCAGGTTCATGGAAGACTTTTTCTTTGCTATGACAATCTTCATAATGCTCATGGCATACAAGAACACAATCTTCTTTTTCTATCTCACTCACCTTTAAATCTTTCTCTTGACATGTATCCTTACAAGTAGATGTGACTCCATCTTCTTTTGCATATACACATTTTAATGAGTTTCTTTCATTACTTTTCTCATGGGAATTTATATTAATGAGAAAATGATTATCTTTCTCATCTTTTTGTTCAATCTTTTGCAGCTTTTGCAGCTTTTGAAGCAACGAAGGGTGCACCTTATCAGGGTCCAGATGTCTGTCTCCATAGAAGTTTTTCAAAAACTTGATTTGTTTTGAATCATTGACAATCTGATTTTGTTGCGAAATGGGTGGAGGAGAATGAGCATCGACATTATTATCCATTGTTGATTCAAGAATACAATCACAAGAAAGAATTTGGTTCTCTATTTCATCTTTTTCTTCAATCTTTTGCAGAGTTTGGAATAGAGAAGGATTAATTTTATGAGGATGAAGTTTCTTTCCACTATAGAAACTTTTCAAGAAGTTAACTTGTTCAGGATTATCAAAACTTTGATTTTGTTGAGAAACTGATACAAGAGGAAGGTCACTTTTGTCTTCATCTTTCTTGATTGTTGTCTTGGATAAATGATCACAAGAAAGAAAACCGATCTCCTTTCCATCCTTTTCTTCAATATGTAGAACCACTTGACATAAAGCGAGAGGAACCTTATCAGGACTGAATTTCATGCCACCATAAAATTTCTTCAAGAAGTCAACTTGCATGGGCTCATCATGAACTAGACTCTTTGGATATATATAATCTTCATCATCACTTTCACTATCACTTTCCAACTTTCCTTTGTACCAAACCATTGTTCTAAATTCGATCTTTCAGACAGAGTCGCCAACCTTCATTCTGAAGAAGGTACCTTAAAATATCTAAGGAACAAAGCACACTGGTATGTCGTTCCCCAGCAAAGTCGCCAAAAATATGTTGGTAAACAGATTTGTCATTGCGGTTGTTTACCTGAAACTGACCCTATTTGCCCGATGAGCAGTGACAAGCATTCCAACAGTTGGAGAGATCGTTATGTGAAACATGATCTTCCTCTGCGTTTGAGAGGGGTAGCTCCCTTGTATGATAGGGGTGTTTAGGATTTTCGTGTACTTTTAACCTGAAAGTACATAAAGGAGAAAACATAGAACTAAAAGGAAATAAAGATAGAAACCCCAACAATAGACATACGACCATCAACTGAAATTTCTCAACATTCGCAACAAATTACAAGGGGGGTTTGTAACGTAATATGCTTAGCCATGAGATGATGACAAAGAAGAATGACAAATCTCAACATACGCAAAGATAAGATACTTCGACACATTCAAACTGAGATACCAAAGGTTGCTCATCACATCAATTGTACAAATCACATATGCATAAAAAGACTACCAATTTGACATATGAGAAATCAACAAAAATAACACATGAATACATTTAGAACACACGAACTAAGATGTATTCTTTATTATCCTTTTGAAAATATACAAGTCCAAAACCTTTCTATACATAGTACAAATCAAAATTTCATTACAAGTTTCTCCTGGAATTCCAGCAGAGTTTTCCCCTCTATAAAAAGTCCTCCCTTTACATTACCAATAGCCTTGTATTTATAGGCTTCCCAGAATAACCACCTTAGTAACTAACTCTATTCTTGGGTTAATAACTAACTCTTTTCTGCGTAAATCTCAATGAGTTAGTAACTTACACACTTATGTGCAGGAAAAGTCAACTTCCTAACCTTTAGTTACATTAAGTGAGTTAAATCACTTTTACCAAAGAACAGTATGTATAGACATATATGTATGTATATACATATATGTATAGACATATATGTATATGTCTATACATATATATGTATAGATACATACATATATATATATATATATATATATATATATATATATATATATATATATATATATGTCTATATGAGACACATATATGTATATACATCTATATATATTTATACATATATATGTGTCTCATATAGACATATATATATGTATAGACATATATATGTATACACATATGTATGTATACACATATATATGTGTATACATATCTATACATATATACATATATATACATATATTTTATAGTTTTTAAAATCAATTCTTTATTAGGTAAAGGTAAATGCATTTGAATATTGAAGTTGGAAAAGTAGTGAGATAAATATTTTTATATTCATGATTTGGAAAAATGTAGCTTAACTTGATAAGATTGTAAAATGGATAAAATAGTTTTATCTTGGATAAATATAGCTAGGCTTGGATAAGGATTAATCGATTTGGGGATAGAGTTATAGCTGCGAAATATGTATATATGTATGTATTTTGTTAATATAAATTTATTTGGAAACTAGATATACCTTTGGGAAAAGTAAATATATTTAGATTCATACATATGTTATTTCATCATGTGGTTAGTTTTGTGTAGGACTATTAATACGTATACTTTATCATTTGAACTCTAGATTCCTTCTTGCAATATATTGATAATCAAATCATGATAGCAAATGGTATTAGTGTTTATTCTTATCTTAAATAGTTGAATAATGAAATATAAGTTTTATTGTGCAATTAATAGGAATGAAATGTGTGAGAATTTGTTGAAAATAGCCAAGATCTAGGGCACAATGAATAGTACAATAGAGAGACAAAATAGATTGATAAGAATAAATTGTATTCTAATCAATAGGAAAATCCTGATCAACTGGACCATCAGGAATTGTAACATACAATATAGATGAGCCTACTTGTAAAGGCAAGACCAAGAGACAAGAGAGCACATAATGATGACTTGTGGCTCAATGGGATGCAAGGGTAGGTAGGGGTAGGTAGGAGAAATAGTAAAATATTCCACATGAGGTGGATCACCCACCGAAGGTGGAATTATCACTCCATAATAATTGGATATGATAAGTAATAACAAGATCACACCATAAAAGGTGTAAATTCTCCTACATACACACTCCCAATGTATGTGCATCTCCCTAAGTGTCTCATATGCAAACTACTATGTGGTGCATGTACCTAAGTAAACTTAAGTAAAGTGTAATTATATCCAACATGAATAAATAATTACACCAACATCTCCCCTTAAGTGCAACTTAGGGGAATGCACTTAAGTCTACAATGCAACTAAGCAATACAAGATGGGTTCCAGCTACTAGGCCATGTAGGTACCCATGTACAAATGCAAATGCAATCTCCCATAAAGCGGGGAAAGAGAGAAAAACCCAATGGGAAAAAACCCTCCCCCAAAAGAGAGATGAAAACTATATACAAAGGAACTCTCAAGGAAGTATGAGAAGGACAAAACCCCATGTGAGTAAAATGTCCCCCCATATGAGAGAAGAAGAGAGACCAAGTAGCCCTCCCTCAATGTAGAATTTGCACCAATGGTAGAAGCTCAAAGTTGAATGAAGAAACTTCTCCATGATCGTCAAACAACATTCCTCCCCTTGGTAAGAAAAAAAACCAAAGGTGTAGCCATGAAGTCTCCCCAATCATGAAGGAAGATGTAGGAAAAAAACTCATGATGTATGGCGTCTCTGAAAACTGCTCAAGTGTCCCCATGTTGATGTTGAAGGTTACCCCCTCCAAAGGTGGTGTACTGATCCATACTACTGAAAAAGGCACTCCAATATCTAGTGAAAAAGAATGTATAACAATATCCAAAGAATCACATGTCTCCTCTAAAGATAAAGAGACCTCCTCCAACTGTTGCACATAAGTATCCACAATCATCTCAACCTCGAAAGAATGATCGTGTAGAGGATGAATAAGAGGGTCAGAGTGTTCCCTCGCAAGAATCGAAGAAGGATCATATTCATAAAAGAGAAGATGAATATCATCAATGATGTCTCCCAAATCTGTAATGTAGGACTCTACAAAAAAACTTGCAATGTCTACCAAGTAGTCATCCCAATCAACTAAAGCTGGAAGACATGGAATATCCTGCTGCACTGAATCACTAGAAGGGAAAACTGTTGCAACATCTACATCATCAGGTGCAATAGGTGATGTGATATCAATAGGAGGAGATGAAATGCAAGGCTCAAGAATGGGGTCACATGTGAGAACACCCAAGTTCAAGTACCCAAAGTTCTCCTAAAAATTTGAATCATCATGTGAAGAATCAACCTCATTAATAGGACCAAAATGTGAAAAGGAGTTCAACCAAGATGCATGATCAACCATCCCAGTCACAATGATAGCTCTTGTCTCCAAGTCTCTAATGATAACCAAATTAGGTGTGAACTCCACAATTTTCCTTGTTGCCCCATGTGTGATTTGATAGATGGAAAGAAGATTGTTTGTCAAATGGGGTACACACAACACATCATTGAAGGAGTTATCCCCAATGGCAATAGATCCTTTCCCAATCACATCCATGTATGTATGATTGCCCATCAAAATTTGTGGCATGGTCCAAGGCTCAAATGAAGAGAACATAGACTGCAAAGATGCCATATGATGAGAAGCCCTTGAATGTAGAAGCCATCTCCCTGAATCATGACTTGTAGTAGCACAAAGAGCTTGTCCCTTTCCTTTATTTGTCCCAAAAGAGTGATCCTTTCCTTTATCTTTTCTTTGGAAGAAGAAACTGAAGTAGACATTCTAGAAGGCAAACTGATTTTGTTCTTCTCAAGAAGATGTTTCAATTCTTCAATATCCTTCTTGTAACAACATTGTTCATCATGTCCCAACTTCTTGCAATATGCACAAAAAATATTGTCCTTATATGATTTCCTCTTAGGTGAGGATGTAGAATCACCTTCTTGTGGAGAGGATGATTGTTCTCCATCTTGTTGTGGCTTAGTCTTAGGTTGCTTTTGGTTCTTGTCTTTTCCTTGATTGCTTTGATTCCCTTTATTAGCCACCAATGCTTGTGACTTTGAAGATTTGAGAATCCCCATCTTGGTCAACTTAGACTGCTCAAGTATCAACATCTCCATGAATGCATCAAAGGATGGTGGAGTCCTTGAGCCAATCGATGGGTGTGAAAACTAGATATAAAGGTTGCATACTTTGATGGAAGCTTGTCCAACAAGTTGTAAACCAAATAAGCATCCTTTTTGTCAATGCCAGAATCCTTAAGCTTTTCTCTTAGCTCATTTTCTTTTGTGACATAATCTTGGATTGTATCAAAATCCTTGGGATCCAATGTTGTGAGTTCACTATCAAGCTTGTAGCCCTTAATCTCGTCAACTTGACCATACAATTTATCATAAATATCCCAAGCCTCTTGGATTGTTGTAAACTTTTCAATGTGAAAAATGAGGTCATCTAATCCATACTTTCTCAATGTTCCAAGTGCCATAGAATTTTTAGTGAGCCATTCAACTTGAGCATTAGGATTAGGATCGGGTGGTGTTGTTATAGTTCTATTTACGTAATGAATGAGTCCTTTTTCTATTAGTTTACTCCATGCCTTAATCTTCCAGGATGCATAATTATGTGGAGTTAAAAGTGGAAATTTAGGAGAACCCATAGCACCAAAATGAAAAAACACAAGATAGAGAAAGGCACAATCACACAAGACACCCCCCCCAAATTACTCAATCAAGAACCCCCCCCCAAAAAAAAAATAAAAAATAAAAAATGATGATTTGACACTTTATACTTAGTGCATGTACAATGGACCACTTGCAAAAAATGGCAAAGTGGACTTCTGATTTCAACATTATAACTACCTCAAATAGGCTATAAGAGACCCCAACAAATACTACAAGTGATCTAAACTGAGACCCAAGCAAAATATAAGTACCAAATAGGACAAAAATGACCAAATACTAAAAGTACAATTTCTACTCAAAGTCACTGCAAATTGATGGCAGATTAGGAAATTAGACAAAAAATTATGCACTTTCCAAAAAAAAAACCTGAAAAGGAGGTCGTATGACCCCAAATGAAGCCTTTGAAGTTGCAAAATTGAGGATTAGACAGGTACAGTCATCAAAAACTGCAAATTGTGAAAAAATTGTCCATCAAAATCAGATAATTCCTCCACCATTGTGAAGAGCGCGAAATGGCCTCTTGAAGTTGAACTGCAAAATAAAAAATCTCAATGAGAGGGGGCTCCAAATTTTTGAAAAATAATGACGTCAACAATCTGCCAGGTTAAATTTGACGGTCGTCTAGCCGTCGAAAAATGTTGCCTCCCCTGCTGACATGGCATCTGTATCGTATGACCTATGACACATGTCGTGCTATGACTAGGTCCGTACAATACTGAATCTGATGTGGACCGTACGAAAATCTGATTTTTCAGGTGATGTGGTAGGTGACTGTGTGTTCGTATGTTGACATGTTTATACGGTCAACTGACATGGTAGATGACTCGGCAGTGACGGGGTGCTTCGTGGCAGGTTACTATCTGGTAGTGTGCATGCGTGGACAAGTAATATATAGCCACATGGCAGCTTTGTCAACGACTATTGGCGGAGCATAGGGCAGAGGCAGGTCGAGAGTGGCGTTGGAGCTAGAAGATGTGGCGGTTGCGCAGTGGACGGACAGGAAGAGCAAGCGACGTGATGGCTAGTGGAAGTTGCTGGAGGAGCGGCGAGGCTGACCGGGTGGCGTCAATGAGGATGTTAGAAAAGAGATCACCAAGGGGCTCAAGAGAAGGGCACCAGAGGCCGTAGGTGATACAGATCTAACGCCTACAGATCCTGTAGAAAGTGCAGAGATAGTATGGGGCAGGGGTAATAAACCCCCTGCCAAAATATATAATTTTTTATTTTCAATAAAAACTACGAATCAAATAATATGTAATTAAATAAAAAAATCGCACAAAATAATTTTTATTTTATTTTGAAAAATTCATACTGCTTAGCCAAATTGGCTAAAAAAATCTCCAAAATTCATTTTCTCCCAATATAGCCGAATTTATAGTCAAAATTCATGGAAATGACCACCTGGACACAACCGTGAGGTTCAAATCGCCATAGCATGCCTCCAAAATGAACACCTCCCCAGATCCAAAAATAGAAGCCTCCAAAAACTCTCCAAAATGACTAATCAATGAAGCCCTATAGGCTCTGATACCATGTGATAATCTGTTGAAAATAGCCAAGATTTAGGGCACAATGAATAGTACAATAGAGAGATAAAATATATTTATAAGAATAAAGTGTATTCTAATCAATAGCAAAATACTGATCAACTGGATCATCAGGAATTTTTATATACAATGTAGATGACCCTGCTTATAAAGGTAAGGCTAAGAGACAATAGAGCACACATTGATGACATGTAGCTCAATGAGATGCAAGGGTAGGTACAGGTAGATAGGAGAAATAGTAAAATATTCCACATGAGGTGGATCACCCACCAAAGGTGGAATTATCACTCCACAATAAGTGGATATGATAAGTAATAACAAGATCACACCATAAAGGGTGGAAATTCTCCTACATACACACACCCAATGTATGCACATCTCCCTAAGTGTCTCATATGAAAACTACTATGTGGTGCATGTACCTAAGTAAACTTAAGTAAAGTGTAATTATATCCAACATGAATGAATAATTACACCAACAAAATGAGTCATGATGGTTTAAAATTTGGGTTATTGAAATTAATATTAACTTAAATTAATTGTTGTATAGACGAGATTATGTTCTCTTGGTAACTTAATTAAGATTGAATTCTCTTATGCTTGGATATATGAGAACTTGCAATTGCTTGACTCTTGTCTTTCATTGTGGGTTGCTCGGTCATGTGGTTTTAATGCTTTTCGATTCTAGAGGCTAGACCAATGATTGAGTTTCTTTCTATGTATGTTATCCCTTCATCATCGAATGTTGTGAGATTGGTGTCCTGCATAGGTTCTATTGTTCCTTTTTGCATTGAACCATCTTGATTGTTATCATTTTCTAGCAAGTGAGCTAAGCCTTGCTATGGTTGCAACCTTGTCACCTCGTGTTTTGGGTGCCATGGCCTTGTGCTTTATTTTGATTCCTGGGTGCAAGACAAGGGGGACTCGCTTTCATTGGGGGTCGGGACCCAAAGTGTTCGCCAGGGTAACTCAATGAGAGTTTGGTAATCAAGTGAAAACCTAATTAATGAACTTGGGTGGGTAGTTAGATCACATTAATAAAGATAAATTGTTGCCTCTTTTACCTACAAACACTCATATAGGTTTGGTGTAAGTAGCAAAGGCCTAGAATGGAATCCACAAATCTTGTCCCTTCGAGAGGTTGGTGTGGTCCACTAGTGTTTGTATGAGGGACTGGGGTCGGGAGAGGTCACCGGGGTAACCTAAGATGGGGGACCTAGTGAAGACCTACCAGGGTAACTCATGACAACCTAGTGATGACACTCTTCCCTATTACTACCTAGTAGTAACTTGTGTCTTTTGTCCTTTTGTGGATTGCTTTGAGCTTCTAGAAGTGGTTGGTTAACTTATGTTATTTGTCCTTTTGTGGATTGCTTGAGCTTCTAGAAGTGGTTGGTTAACTTATGTTTTGTTATGCTTTTGTGGATTGCTTTGGGCCTTTGGAATTTTGTTGTTTTAATTTTGTGTCTCTTGTGATGTTACTCTTGTGAGCCTCATGTGTGTTCTATTTGGTTGAATCTCTTGTGAGCCTCTTGTGAGTATAGTTTGATGGTTCTCTTATGAGTCATGTTGGTACCCTTGTATGTTTGTTTCTGCCTTGTGGGTCCAACTGATACCTCCTAGCATGGGGGGTGGACCTTATGGTACCACATGGTTGGGCGGAGTGCTATTCACACCCATTAGGTTTTGGCTCTTTTTGCATCATGTTCGAGAAGGCTCGTGAGAAGATTGAAGACTTTCATTATGTTCTAGTTTTATGTAATCATCCCATCGTGGGACTCTTGGAGATCGTATCATTTTATGATATTATGTATATTCTCAAGCAATGTAATATGTATCTTTATACCTTTGTAAACGAACGATGTTGAATAGCAATCCCTTGTTTAGCTTTTTGGATATTGTTCTTCCTTGAGTTACATCGTTATGGGGCCTTGAGGATGATTGCTAGTTGTTAATTGTGTATCTTTATTTATCTTGTTGAATGTATCTCTTTGCATGTGTATAATATAATCTATCCAAAAAATAATAATTGTCATTTCCATTGCTTTTATTGTTTTAGTCCTCTGGGCCTTATAGTGGGGCATGACACTTGGTATCAGAGCCCATGTTCAAACACTAGGATCTTTGGATAAGGTTGTGCCCTTAGTTTGGTTGTTCTTTATGTCGTATGTTTGTCGTTCTAGAGTATCCTCGGGGTTGACGTATAGGACCTTGTAAGTCTTGGGTTGTTTGTTCTCTATGTCTCCAACCTGTTCTTTCTGAAGATCCTAATTGAGTATAATATTTGTATTCACTTCTTGCTCTTACCTTCATGATGTCAGTGCTTGTTATTTGAGTGCATGTGCTTTTGATTGCTTTTAAGGTCCATGGTTACTCTTATTATAGAGGAAATTATATATATATATATATATATATATATATATATATATATATATATATATATATATATATATATATATATATATATATATATATATATATATATATATATATATATATATATATATATATATATATATATATATATATATATGTCTCCCTATCAGATGTGGTATTTTGTA
This sequence comes from Cryptomeria japonica, assembly GCF_030272615.1. Lineage (NCBI taxonomy): Eukaryota > Viridiplantae > Streptophyta > Pinopsida > Cupressales > Cupressaceae > Cryptomeria > Cryptomeria japonica. The sequence goes on along the minus strand of NC_081411.1, from coordinate 666,749,129 downwards.
AACTAGCTTATTGTGTTGGATGGTGTATTGCTCTAATCTTGAAAGGTATGGCGATTTGCTTGATATAAATTTGGAATCTGACTCAGTACCAAAATCATGAATAAATTGGATGTATTTCTTTGTTTCTCCTCCTTCTATAAATCAAAACTATTTGTCTTGTGTACATATGACTTGTGTATGTCTTATGGTTGTGAGCGAATGCTTGTGATTTCATGAAATCCTCGTGTGTGAAATGACATATCTTCTCCTTTTCTTGCTTATGTTCTCTTACATCTAGGATAATTTTATTAACTTCTTGTGCTCAAAAGATTGCAATGTAGTAAAAGATATATAGTTAACTTAATAGCCTAAGGTGTCTACTATACATTCTCTAATATAGTCAGGACATGTGATCTTGGGTGTTGTGCAACGGTTACTCCCTACTGTGTGGCCGAAATTGGCCACCTTGTGTTGAGATTTTGTTGTGACCATGATTTCTTTACTTGCTTATGATTTATGTTTGTGATTACGAGGCTAGCATTATTCTTTTGAAATTTCTCTTGAAAGGGATGACCACTAAATCCTCTTTTCTTCCATTTAATTTGTGACACTTGTCATGTTTTGGTGTTGTTGGTTATCAAATTGTCGGCACTTTTCTTTATTTAATGTTGAGCTTGACATATTTGTTTCTTGGATTATTTTTTTTCCTTTGTTTTCAAATGGTGGTCATTCTAAATATTTGATTTGGCTGGCCCTAGTTGTGTGATAAGTGTTATTTCTATCAAGTTCGCTTGAACCTGTGATAGCGCATTAAGGGAGGACACAACAGGATTGGATCTAGGCATGTTGGGTAATCAAATAATATTAATAGTAATTTGAGGAAATAAAAGTGCATCCTCTATCATGAAATTCATTGTAACCTATTTGATCAGAAGATATATTAGGAAGAAGTATGACTTGGATTAAGTAGATTGTGCTTTATGATTGGTGTTTTTGGTGTTAATATTGAGATGAATATCACATCATGAACCTATCTTCATTCAACATGCATGGTTCAGGGATCTTAGTCGATAAATGATGCAATAGTTAGATCTAAATTTGAGAACTTAATCGGAGAATATGTTATGTTTACCCTGGTGTGTAGGAAGAAGTGTATGTGTAGATGTTGAATTGGGTGTATGTCTATTATTTTAATGATGCATATAGTTGTTAAGGAAGTGTACTCATCTTGAAAAGAGTAAGTTTTGATGTTTTACATTATTACATGTCTATTTTTGGATAAGGAATTCAGTTGAGAATTTATGTTCTGTGAGAATATTTGTGGAATGGTGATTTTTTGGATTATTTAATATATGTGTTATGACTAACGTGTTCTTGTTGTTCCTGCCTTAGCCTTGCGACTTTTGAGAGTAAGTTGAATCCTAGGGGGGAGAATGTAGTGCCCCTCCCTCGATTAGACTCCGTCTAACTTAGTTTGACTCTGGTTGTTTTCTTTGGTAGTTTATGTGACTGGATGATACTCTCTTATGTGATGTTTTTTATCATGTTGGTTATGCATCTTATCTTAAAGGATGGTTAGATTCTAGATTATATGTGTATATACTAACCTTGGACTGACATATCTTCTTTATGTATGAAATATTTCTTGTGTTCATCTTCTTGTATGGGTATGAGTCTGTATGGGGTGCGAGAGGATGATCTTTTGTTACCCACTTCGGAGGGGCGCAGATTGTCATGACTCTCCTCCACTGGTGTGCCTGTTCATGTTGGAATATGTATGTATGTTTCTTGGTGATGCAGGATTGCAGGTACCGAGCATCAACTCCACCCGGATCTTCGAGTCTAAGTGTGCTCTATGACCCAATGGTAAAGTGGAAAACCAAAGTTATCAACTAGACCCCGTTGTACCATCCTTCCCATGGAACGAGACCTATGTCAGGTATCCTAGTATCTTGTTTGTCCGGTCATGTCTATCATTGGCTTTGTTGGTCCTTTGTGTTTTGATTTGTCGTAGTTTGTTGCTCCTGCGTATAGTTTTATAATTATCTAATATTTTGTGAGAAAGATCAACATCATATTTTTAATGATATTTGAATGTCGTTGATTAATTAATCAATAAATTAAAATTGTGGAACTTAAAGATTTGAATTATTTAATTATTTCGAAAGGGTAATTTATTAAGGGAATATAAATATTTATTTTGTTATTTCAAAGGAGATTAAATTTTTATTGGAGTATTTTAATTATCTTCATGGAATAATCCATTAGTAACATAATTATTATTCTATTGTTTTAAAATTAAATTCATTGAATTTTGTGTGGGGAGTTACAAAGAAGTAAAGTAAATAATGGAATTAATTAATAAGATTATTTGCATGCAATTAATTGTAGGAGTTACAATTTGTGAATGGGGTTATTTACTTTCTTTTTCAAAAAAACAAAGGGGGAGTTTTTTTTGTTTTGTTTTTCCCGTGAAGTCTTTCTCTGCATATGTAGTATCTTGGTTATGGGGTTTTGGTAGAAGAATTTGGGGGAAATTTTGGCTTTGGGAAAACGAACTTGGGAGAATTGCTTGAAGATTCTCGATTGGAGCTCACTGTATTGGTACCCTGTGATTACTTCTTCTACTCTATTTTCTTTTCCAGATAGCGTAAAAAGGTAGGGATTCTGGTTCTTTCTTTTGCATGTTAAAATATCTCCTTGGTTTAAATGAAAATCAATGAGTTGATTCAATGAAATGAGAAAATGAGATGGAATAGGTTGATTTAGAGAGATTTATTTATTTTAGACTCTCGAATCTTTATTCCCAATGAAAAGATTGAATCTAAGACCCTGGTTATGCAAGTTTTAATTTGTTCCTTATTTTAATTTCATTTGAAAATATGAGGTTAGATCTATAATTTTGTGAAGTTTTGTGCACGGGAATCATGCATTTGATTGGTTTATGTAAATTGTACATGTGTATGTTGGTTTCAGTATTTAATATATATATAATATTATTTTCATGTTATTCGCTTATGCCAATATTTTCCCTATGCTTATTGATTTCCATGTTTAAAAAAAAAAATTAACTCTGGGCTTTGCGTATTTAGGTCTCCTTTGTGTATGCATGGTTGTGTGGGAGCCACCCACGCTGTGGGTGGGCTCGACCCACAGTGGAAAAGACACCACTCTCCTCCACCGATGAAGAAGTATTAAAGGAAAATTCCAAGCAAGACAAGAAGGACATGGAATTATCTGCATTTTAAGCAAGGGAAATAATCACCCACCCTTCAGAAAGAGATATACAAATCATTTTATCAGCAATTTTTGAGTATTTTTATTATTTTTGGTGGTATGATTTATACTAAGAATCAGTATGCTTTTAAATGTAAATAAAGCTTATATGATCTTACAATGAGAACTCTGTCGTATTAAGTCTGCATATATATTTTTAATCAGTATTAAGTATGTATATATATTTCTAACCAATATTAAGTTTGCATATATATTTCTAAATCAGTATTAAATATGTTATACATTTCTAAAATTTGCATAAGATAGAATGAGTAGAATCTGTAGAACTCCAACCAATCAGACATTCTATTGTGGAGGGGATGATACGGTACATATAAGGATAAAGTAGCCAAAAAATCCATTCTAGGTTAAGCAGAGGTTGATTGATGGATGTGCTTCTGTACCCCTGAACTCTAAAGAGTTAAGTAGGAGGTAATGTAATGGTGGTACTTACATACCCCTGAACTTGTTGGATAGGCTCAAAGGTGCCTTGTATAATCTCCCACAGTAATCCACAATAGTAATGGGCTGATTCAATGGAGCTCCAAAGGCATTTATTGAATACCATAAGCATGAAAATTCTATGTGTACATTGTTAAATTAAAATATTATGTGTATTTGTGTTACTAATCTAGTTGCAGGTTCAAGATTAAGGTTTTAATTCAATGATACACATTTCCAAGCGTCCTCCAAACCCTAATTACGACAATTTAGGGCAATTTGAGTAAGGCTCCTATAGGGGACATTACAAATGGTATCAAAGCATGATCATGCCATCTTGCAAGGTAAATCCATGTTTATCCTCCGTGTTTGCATATATCCAAGTGTATGCCTCGTGTTTTCATGTGTATGCTTTGTGTTTGGTACATACCTAATAATTTTCCATCATGTCTGGTTCATGTGTGTCTATGATTACTTTGTGCTTAACAATTATGAAAATACTCAGTACAATTAGTTCTAGTACAATTGATTTAGACTTGATGTGTTTCCAGTATGTCTATTCCATGAAGAATCTATGACTACTATAAACATATTCTTATTTTTGGTTGACCCAAAATATGAGAATTATTAGAGTGAACCAAAAGATACAAATTCACTTTAGAAAAGAATATTGCATTTGAGGTCATAGATGAGTGTCAGTCCAAGGTAGCAAATCAAGTACAATAAGTTTACAATGATCAAAAGACATCACATATTCTATGCTCTCATACGGATTCCTGGCATAAAAGATGCACAAACACTTCTTTTACTACTTATTGACAATAAAACCAGCAGTCAATACAAATAATAGTATTGAAATGGCTAATCTAGCTAAAATGGTGGGTTTGCCACAAGTATTCATGCAGTTAGAATGATAGCAAAACAACTATATCTTAGATAATTGGAAGTCTTTTCATGCACAAATAAGGGTAGAACAATTTGAAAATTGAGGCCATGAGTGTCAATAAGCTAATAGTGTATGGCACATGTGTCTGTTTAATTGTACATAGAATGAAATTTTATGGAACAAATTTCAATCACAAAGAGATCAACAAACTGATTGAATTCACATTGAAGCATCAACATACAATTCTTATAAGATGTTGAAGAAGGTTTCCTGCCAACTAGTGTTTAAGGAAGCTCTCATGTCAACCATGTTCCCATTACATGCAAAAATAATGTTGACTCTAAGAAACTCTCTATTTACACAGGGATCAATACTGTATATAGCTTTTTCCAGCAACCTCAATGAGGCTAGGGTCCTCTGGCAACACTTCTAAATCACACTTTGGCATAATTATGTCATGTTTCATTCATATCTTCGTTAACCTAGTGAATAAGTAATAGTTGATGTACAAGATTGATTCATATTTGAATAAAAGTAATTCTTGGTTAAGTAAAACTCTGAATACACACACACACACACACAAACATATACATATACATATACACATATACATATACATATACATGTATGTGTATGTGTATGTGTATGTGTATGTGTATGTGTATGTGTATGTGTATGTGTGTATGTGTATGTATATATGTGTGTGTGTGTGTGTTTATATGTGTGTGTGTGTGTGTATGTGTTTATATATATATGTATGTGTGTATGTGTATGTGTATGTGTGTATGTGTATGTATATATGTGTGTGTGTGTGTGTGCGCGTGCGCGTGTGTGTGTTTATATATGTGTATATGTGTGTGTGTGTGTGTGTGTGTGTGTGTGTGTGTGTGTGTGTGTGTGTGTGTGTGTGTGTGTGTGTGTGTGTGTGTTTATATATGTGTGTGTGTGTGTGTGTGTGTGTGTGTGTGTGTGTGTGTGTGTGTGTGTGTGTGTGTGTGTGTGTGTGTGTGTGTGTTTATATATATGTGTGTGTGTATGTATATGTGTGTGTGTGTGTGTGTGTGTGTGTGTGCGTGTGTGTGTGTGTGTGTGTGTGTGTGTGTGTGTGTGTGTGTGTGTGTGTGTGTGTTTATATGTGTGTGTGTGTGTGTATCCTTGATCAATTGCTTGAGGACAAGCAATTTCGAGAAGGGTGAACTGTCATGTCCCATCCTTGATCGTTATATATATCCTAAATGAAATAATTATTATTACTATTAATATAATAATTATTAATGAATGCTTATTTGAAATTTATTTACTTATTAAATCTTATAAAATACACCAATAATGATAATATCATATATTACTGAGTTTAGTAGAAATATATAAAATGAAGAAATCAATTATTAAAATAATGTTAATATATTAAATGAGGAAATAAATTACTAAGTAATGTTAATATATTAAACAAGGTTAATATAAGAAATAAATTATTAAATAATGTTAATATATTTAATATATTAAATGATGAAGAAATGAATTATTAATAATTAAATAATGTTAATTATTAATTGGTATTGACATATCATATAAGATAAAATTCATTTTAAAAAAAAGGAAAGAGAATAAAAGCTAGGGGTATTACCCCCCCCCCCCCCCCCCTTGGGGAAGTGGCGGGACGGGAGTCGCAGCCCTGGGCTGTGACCACTGTCACACCCCTTCCCACGGAAGGGATCCCGTGGTGGGACACAACCCCTCCCTCCACGGGTATTAAGAAAGACAAACCACAGATCAAAGGGGGGGGCATGGAGGAGATTATTATCATGGACAAATCCATATTCACAGACAAGCAGTAAACATCCTTGATCTGGGTGGTATGCATGAGAATGTGCTCAATATGAATGCTCAAAATTTGAGACCCGATAATGTTTTATGTAGAATTTAAATACTAACATAAAATGCAGTATGTATTATGATAATACATAATTTCATAATAGTGGCAGACCAGATCTGACATGTGTCAGATCTGTCTGCCATTACCAACCACTTAATATATTAATAACTAATATTTTCAAGCAGGGAGAGTACAAATAGTTTATAGAATTGGTAATTAGTAAATATATAAATTAGAGGTAACATTATTGAATTCATATATATATATATATATATATATATATATAATAAAAGGGTTATAAATATGGATATTGATATAATAATATATATATATATATATATATATATATATATAATAATTATAATTAATATAATATATTTTAGAAACTACTCTACAGTAATACAAAATAATTCATATAACTAGCAATTAATTAATAAGTAAATAGTTTATAAATGAATTAGAATAAGACTAATTATCTAGTACGGTAAAGTAGCAAGTACTTGATAGATTAAAGAGAGATAGAATACGTAGTTAAGTCTTACGCTAAAGGAATATATGTGTGTGTGGATGTGTGTGCCACACACACACACATATGTTTATAATGGATCTATCTCTTTGACAGAGGTATAGTTTACAAATAGCATTGTCTCATATGTAGCAATAGATATATGTATGTATGCAGAATATTTATATGTATATAGGATCAATAATAGGAATTAAGGAATATGTGAATGTAGGCATAAATTATAGACTGAAAAATGATAATGAAATATAGAATCTTATATGAATAACAATAATGTGGCTATATGATTGAGGCTATTGGGAGGAAATTCCCTTAGCCTAATTCAAGGATTATGATAATCTCTGGTAGGCAGTATATACTGAGTACTCATATGCATATATGTTAAAGGCTTGGGTGTCAAAAGCTCACCCAAGAAGAGACGAATCTGGCCAATCCTCTTTGGTAGACTTGGATGATAAGATGTATCATCCAAGGCAAGGAACTGATCATATATGATGATCTTCCTTGGTAGGCTTGGATGTAAGATGTTACATCCAAGACAAGAATCGAATTATCCATCGATTTCCTGGTAAGGCATGGAACCATGATGGGTTCCAAGAAAGCGGGCATTACAACCGCCTAAGGACATGTCCCAATACCGCATTCGTATCCTTTTTATTAAATAAGAATTGAGACTAGTTTTAATTAAGTAATTAAAGTTTAATTGCAAATTAGATTAGTTAGATATATATTTGTTGCATTATAACAGTTTGTTTTGCAGGACAATGATCTCTAACTAGTAGGGACATTGCAGTGGTATCAGAGCATAATCTTGCCATCCTGTGGGAATAAACTACAACATTGCTCTTCAATATGAGTGCACTTTCCAAATGAATATATCATTCCTTACAAGTGTATGCTTTCTACCTTGCGAATTTTTGTGATTTCTAAATTTATTCTTCATATATGTTCCCTACCTAGCGGGTATTCACAAGTGTATGGCTCATACCATACATATATTCATACAAGTTTCATACCTTGCCATGCTTCATGTTCTATGTACCTATGTACATGCTTCCTGCTTTAAAGTCTATTTGTGTATGTGCTTAATGCCTTACTTGTATTTATGTGCTTTACATGTATACTTCATACTACATGTATATGCATTTGAAAGCTTCTTGCCCTAAGTAAATAATTGACACTGTAATTACAATAATGTCATAATTAAATTGAATTCTTAACCTAAAGATTTCAGTGTTCTGATTCTTCACCTTTCTCTAATGCCTGCAAAGATAGGGAGTGTGTGGGGGAAAGGCAGAGTAAATCGATCACATGGCAAAAATGTCCCAAGATGGGTAGCAAACCTTGAGGGAGCCGCATGTAGATTGTGTCATGCGCCCTTTGCACAATTTATCTATCATCTTGTAAGGTTTAGTGGAATAGGGAAGACGAGTTTCATGAAATCTATGGGAAGTGAATCAAATAACAAATTAATATTATGTTATGATATGTGGTGCTACTTTTGACTGATCTAGAATGGTTCTAAAGATATCAATTGATTGGCAAACATGGTTCAATCTAATATGCTTTAAACTACATACTCTAAGTGTACCCTTCATATGTGTACTTATGTTTCCCTCGCACTTGTTTACTCCATAAGGATATTTCTTATGTAGGTTTAATACATGCTGGTGTGTATTAGAGTGTATTGTTCATGCTTTACGTTCTTGATGTACATTTATGTACTTCATTTATGACTTGCAACCATTCAATGAGCATTTGTTTCATATGCTTTAAAAATGTTTGCATGCCTTGAATAAATGCTCATATATTTATATATATGCTTCATATCCTATATGATATATGCATATTCATATGAGTGTTTCACACCTTATGTGTATTTATATGCATGAGTCGTGTCTTATGTATTCATGTGTATTACATGTATTTAGGGTTTCGTGCCTCATGACCTTACATGTATTGTGTGCATACTTCATGTATATTAGGAGATGACTCAGTTTGAGAAAAAATGTCAATTGCTTGAGGACAAGCAATTTCGGGAAGGGCGGACTGTAATGTCCCATCCTTGATCATTATATATATCCTAAATGAAACAATTATTATTACTATTTATATGATAATTATTAATGAATGCTTATTTGAAATTTATTTACTTATTAAATCTTATAAAATACACCAATAATGATAATAGCATATATTACTAAGTTCAGTAGAAATATATAAAATGAAGAAATCAATTATTAAAATAATGTTAATATATTAAATGAGGAAATAAATTATTAAGTAATGTTAATATATTAAACAAGGTTAATATAAGAAATAAATTATTAAATAATGTTGATATATTTAATATATTAAATGATGAAGAAATGAATTATTAATAATTAAATAATTTTAATTATTAATTGGTATTGACATATCATATAAGCTAAAATTATTTTTTTTAAAAAGGAAAGAGTTAATAAAAGCCACGGGTATTACCCCCCCCCCAGGGAAGTGGTGGGATGGGAGTCACAGGCTTGGGCTGCGACCACCGTCACACCCCTTCCCACGGAAGGGATCCCATGGTGGGACGCAACCCCTCCCTCCACGGGTATTAAGAAAGACAAACTACAGATCAAAGGGGGGCATGGAGGATATTATTATCATGGACAAATCCATATTCACAGACAGGCAGTAAACATCCTTGATCTAGGTGGTATGCATGAGAATGTGCTCAATATGAATGCTCAAAAATTTGAGACCCGATAAAGTTTTATGCAGAATTTAAATACTAACATAAACTGCAGTATGTATTATGATAATACATAATTTCATAATAGTGGCAGACCAGATCTGACATGTGTCAGATCTGTCTGCCATTACCAACCACTTAATATATTAATAACTATTATTTTCAAGCAGGGGGAGTACTAATAGTTTATAGAATTGGTAATTAGTAAATATATAAATTAGAGGTAACATTATTGAATTCACACACACACACACACACACACACACACACACACACACACACATCATAATAAGGAATAATAAAAGGATTATAAATATGGATATTGATATAATAATATATATTAATATAATAATTATAATTAATATAATATATTTTAGAAACTGTTCTACATTAATACATAATAATTCATATAACTAGCAATTAATTAATAAGTAAATAGTTTATAAATGAATTAGAATAAGACTAATTATCTAGTATGGTAAAGTAGCAAGTACTTGATAGATTAAAGAGAGATAGAATACGTGGTTAAGTCTTACACTAAAGGAAGATATATATATATATATATATATATCTGTGTGTGTGTGTGTGTGTGTGTGTGTGTGTGCGCGCCACACACACACACATGTGTTTATAATGGATTTGTCTCTTTGACAGAGTTATAGTTTTACAAATAGCATTGTCTCATATGTAGCAATAGATATATGTATGTATGCAAAATATTTATATGTATATAGGATCAATAATAGGAATTAAGGAATATGTGAATGTAGGCATAAATTATAGATTGGAAAATGATAATGAAATATAGAATGTTATATGAATAAGAATAATGTGGCTTTATGATGGAGGCTATTGGGAGGAAATTCCCTTAGCCTAATTCAAGGATTATGATAATCCCTGGTAGGCAGTATATATTGAGTACTCATATGCATATATGTTAAAGGCTTGGGTGTCAAAAGCTCACCCAAGAAGAGACGGATCCGACCGGTCCTCTCCAGTAGACTTGGATGATAAGATGTATCATCCAAGGCAAGGAACTGATCATATATGATGATCTTCCTTGGTAGGCTTGGATGTAAGATGTTACATCCAAGACAGGAATCGAATTATCCATCGATTTCCTGGTAAGGCTTGGAACCATGATGGGTTCCAAGAAAGCGGGCATTACAACCGCCTAAGGACATGTCCCAGTACTGCATTCGTATCCTTTTTATTAAATAAGAATTGAGACTAGTTTTAATTAAGTAATTGAAGTTTAATTGCAAATTAGATTAGTTATATATATATATATATATATATATATATATATATATATATATATATATATATATATATATATATATATATATATATATATATATATATATATATATATATATATATATATATATATATATATATATATATATATATATATATATATATATATATATATATATATATATATTTGTTGCATTCTTACAGTATGTTTGCAGGACAGTGATCTCTAACTAGTAGGGACATTGCAGTGGTATCAGAGCATAATCATGCCATCCTGTGGGAATAAACTACAACATTGCTCTTCAATATGAGTGCACTTTCCAAATGAATATTTCATTCCTTACAAGTATATGCTTTCTACCTTGCGAATTTTTGTGATTTCTAAATTTATTCTTCATATATGTTCCCTACCTAGTAGTTATTCACAAGTGTATGGCTCATACCATACGTATATTCATACAAGTTTCATACCTTGCCATGCTTCATGTTCTATGTACCTATGTACATGCTTCCTGCTTTAAAGTCTATTTGTGTATGTGCTTAATGCCTTACTTGTATTTATGTGCTTTACATGTATACTTCATACTACATGTATATGCATTTGAAAGCTTCTTGCTCTAAGTAAATAATTGACACTGTAATTACAATAATGTCGTAATTAAATTGAATTCTTAACCTAAAGATTTTAGTGTTCTGATTCTTCACCTTTCTCTAATGCCTGCAAAGATAGGGAGTGTGTGGGGGAAAGGCAGAGTAAATCGGTCACATGGCGAAAATGTCCCAAGACGGGTAGCGAACCTTGAGGGAGCCGCATGTAGACTGTGTCATGCGCCCTTGGCACAATTTATCTACCATCTTGTAAGGTTTAGTGGAATAGGGAAGAGGAGTTTCATGAAATCTATGGGAAGTGAATCAAATAACAAATTAATATTATGTTATGATATGTGGTCCTACTTTTGATTGATCTAGAATGGTTCCAAAGATATGAATTGATTGGCAAACATGGGTCAATCTAATATGCTTTAAACTACATACTCTAAGTGTACCCTTCATATGTGTACTTATGTTTCCCTCACACTTGTTTACTCCATAAGGACATTTCTTATGTAGGCTTAATACCTGTTGGTGTGTATTAGAGTGTATTGTTCGTGCTTTACGTTCTTGATGTACATTCATGTACTTCATTTATGACTTGCAACCATTCAATGAGCATTTGTTTCATATGCTTTAAAAATGTTTGCATGCCTTGAATAAATGCTCGTATATTTATATATATGCTTCATGTCATATATGCTATATGCATAGTCATATGAGTGTTTCACGCCTTATGTGTATTTATATGCATGACTCGTGTCTTATGTATTCATGTGTATTACATGTATTTAGGGTTTTGTGCCTCATGACCTTACATATATTGTGTGTATACTTCATGTATATTAGGAGATGACTTAGTTTGAGAAAAATTGTCAATTGCTTGAGGACAAGCAATTTCAGGAAGGGCGGACTGTCATGTCCCGTCCTTGATCGTTATATATATCCTAAATGAAATATATATAAATGAAGAAATATATAAATGATAATAGCATATATTACTGAGTTCAGTAGAAATATATAAAATGAAAAAATCAATTATTAAAATAATGTTAATATATTAAATTAGGAAATAAATTATTAAGTAATGTTAATATATTAAACAAGGTTAATATAAGAAATAAATTATTAAATAATGTTAGTATATTTAATATATTAAATGATGAAGAAATGAATTATTAATAATTAAATAATGTTAATTATTAAGTGGTATTGACATATCATATAAGCTAAAATTCATTTAAAAAAAAAAGGAAAGAGTTAATAAAAGCCACGGGAATTACCCCCCCGGGGGAAGTGATGGGATGGGAGTCGCATGCTTGGGCTGCGACCACCGTCACACACCTTCCCATGGAAGGGATCCCGTGGTGGGATGCAACCCCTCCCTCCACGGGTATTAAGAAAGACAAACCGCAGATCAAAGGGGGGCATGGAGGAGATTATTATCATGGACAAATCCATATTCACAGACAGACAGTAAACATCCTTGATCTGGGTGGTATGCATGAGAATTTGCTCAATATGAATGCTCAAAATTTGAGACCCGATAATGTTTTATGCAGAATTTAAATACTAACATAAACTGCAGTGTGTATTATGATAATACATAATTTCATAACAGTGGCAGACCATAACTGACATGTGCCAGATCTGCCTGCCATTACCAACCACTTAATATATTAATAACTAATATTTTCAAGTAGGGGGAGTACTAATAGTTTATAGAATTGGTAATTAGTAAACATATAAATTAGAGGTAACATTATTGAATTCATATATATATATATATACTCAAATTAGAATAAGGAATAATAAAAGGGTTATAAATATGGATATTGATATAATAATAAATATTAATATAATAATAAATATTAATATAATAATTATAATTAATATAATATAATTTAGAAACTGTTCTACAGTAATACATAATAATTCATATAACTAGCAATTAATTAATAAGTAAATAGTTTATAAATGAATTAGAATAAGACTAATTATCTAGTACGGTAAAGTAGCAAGTACTTGATAGATTAAAGAGAGATAGAATACGTGGTTAAGTCTTACGCTAAAGGAATATATATGTGTGTGGATGTGTGTGCCACACACACACACATATGTTTATAATGGATCTGTCTCTTTGACAGAGTTATAGTTTTACAAATAGCATTGTCTCATATGTAGCAATAGATATATGTATGTATGCAGAATATTTATATGTATATAGGATCAATAATAGGAATTAAGGAATATGTGAATGTAGGCATTAATTATAGATTGAAAAATGATAATGAAATATAGAATGTTATATGAATAACAATAATGTGGCTATATGATGGAGGCTATTGGGAGGAAATTCCCTTAGCCTAATTCAGGGATTATGATAATCCCTGGTAGGTAGTATATACTGAGTACTCATATGCATATATGTTAAAGGCTTGGGTGTCAAAAGCTCACCCAAGAAGAGACAGATCCGACTGATCCTCTCTGGTAGACTTGGATGATAAGATGTATCATCCAAGGCAAGGAACTGATCATATATGATGATCTTCCTTGGTAGGCTTGGATGTAAGATGTTACATCCAAGACATGAATCAAATTATCCATCGATTTCCTAGTAAGGCTTGGAACCATGATGGGTTCCAAGAAGGCAGGCATTACAACTGCCTAAGGACATGTCCCAGTACTGCATTCGTATCATTTTTATTAAATAAGAATTGAGACTAGTTTTAATTAAGTAATTGAAGTTTAATTGCAAATTAGATTAGTTATATATATTTGTTGCATTCTAACAGTCTGTTTTGCAGGACAGTGATCTCTAACTAGTAGGGACATTACACTTAAACACATGAAATTGTGTTTTATGATTGACAACTAATTCTTATTGATTTTGCTTGATGCATCATGATTTCCTTTGTGCTTCATAATATTTGTGAACTGACAATATTTATAAATGCCATTTTAACGCTACCCATATTCCTAAGGGACACATACTTTTAAGTCAACCCTCACATGCACATACAAATAATTAAAAATGACAATCTCTAATCATTCATATGCCTTTAGAATGATTGTGTATAATTAGATTCCTTTTAGAATACTAATTAAAGTGTGTAAAGAAAATTATTTCTCCTTATAATTTGATGACTATAATGAGTGTATTAAATGACTTTAAATACAAGGACATACCAACATATAATGCAAACATGTGTTTAGTCAACCCTAGGTAGGAAGGGTAAGGATGAGAAGTTGATCATTATTTATATTTAAAAAATAAGTTTTGGGTGCAATGAATCCACAATTGCAAACATGTCCTCAAATATAAAGGGGATAGGTCTTGGTGGATAATGTGTGTATAGAAATGATGTTTGAGAAAACTTGTGATAAACACATGAATATGACAAACTATATAAAGGTGAGTGAAAATGTGAAAGGGATGGATAATAGACATATAAAAACATGTGTAACTAGGTAAGTCAATAGTATTGTAATGCTTCTGATGTTAGCGTTTTGATAGTTTTATTTTTGATTGATCCATATAACTATACTTGTATATATTTGACTAAGGATTCTTTTTATCACCATTATTTTTGTATTGGCTAATGCATTGGATAAACTTTACAAGATGTTTATAGTATTATTATATTATCATAGATTGCGTTGTTAACTTCCTGTTGATTATGCACATGTATGCTTGTGTGACTGTTTCTATGATTATGATGTTGTACCTCATTCAAGGATTGTATGTGCTTCAACTATTATGAATTTGCATAGGTACACTTAGTGTGCATTGAGTGGTTGTAGGGGCTAGGAATTTTTCCACTTGGTTTTACATGTCTAAGTTATTTCTTGATGTGATTATGAGGATATGTCACATTAGCCATGCACATTTCATGATGCCCGTCGCACTTGATTTGAGTATGGTATCCTTTTAAGTTTTTCAACAACTTACCTTGGTATTGTGGCTTGTATTATTTTAAAAACCTATACCCTATGTGGATGCCCAATAAATGAGTATTTGAATGTTTTATGCAAATTTATATTTTTCGTAAATTTAAACTGGAAATAAGCTTTTATGGTATTAAATTATTGATTAATGGTAAAGTAAAAATATGGTTATGAGTGTATGTTTATTATGTATTTTGGGGAAAGCTAAGGTAAAAGAAATCAATTGGGAATTAAAAGAATTATTTTAATTATTTGTTTTCAAAAGTGAAATTGGTTTTGGGTGAAAAAAAGAAAAAAAACATCCATTTGAGAGCTTAGCATATTTTTTTAGAACAAAATGGATAATGAAAAAAAAAACCCTTTGGACGAAATTTTAAAATTGGGATTTTGAATCCACTTGAGCTCCGATTTGCATGAGACCAATTACATTTGGATAGGAATTGAGAAGGGAATATATATATATATATATATATATATATATATATATATATATATATATATATATATATATATATATATATATATATATATGTTAGTGTTTGTGCATCCATTATTCATGTTAAAAGATCTTTGAGTTTGAATTTCTTGCTAAGAGTTGAGGCAATTTGTTGTTTATTTGTCTATGGTGGTTTTAATTATTTTGAACAATTGAGTTTAGCATTGGTAGGATATTCCAACTATCTTTCACTATTTTTTTCATTCAAAATGAGCATGTAGAAATTAATAAGTGTAATTTTTTTAGAATTCCAAAAATGGGCTTATTATGCCCATATTTTCTAAAAATGGTCAAATTGTGGATTTTGTGTTAAAAAGTGGGTGTTGGGCACTTTCTTTCCAAAAGGATA
The DNA here is from genome assembly GCF_030272615.1 of Cryptomeria japonica. Taxonomy (NCBI): domain Eukaryota; kingdom Viridiplantae; phylum Streptophyta; class Pinopsida; order Cupressales; family Cupressaceae; genus Cryptomeria; species Cryptomeria japonica. The sequence goes on along the minus strand of NC_081411.1, from coordinate 666,732,770 downwards.
TTCTTAGAATTTTGATTTTGCAACTTTCAATTTTTGAAGTTGTTTTAGTGGAGTTCAATGGGAAATTCTAGTTTTTTGTTTTGATTAAATTTGGAAAAATAGGAAATTGTGATGGTTTTTGGATGATTTATAATGTAGGAACAAAGGTGTATTTCATGTATTATAAAAATAAATATGTTGGACCTATGGTGTGGAAAACATTGAGAATACATGAAACTATGCATTATATTAATTTTGTGAACATGGTTCCTTGTGTTGGTTTATGTCATGTTCGTTGCAAGATGTGATAAGCTTAAGATGTAGGTACTAGAGAGAATTATGAGAGTGGCTCCCAATGTGTCCTCAATCTAAAGTTACATGCATGAAATCACAGGTGAGGAGTCATGTAATCAAGTGGAAATTAATGAAGCATGGGTAATTAACTAAATGAGATAATGAATGCTCCTCTCATGTGCCTTGAGTGCTCATATAGGCCAAGGATGACTCGAGAAAACATGCCCACTTGTGGAGTGTTGGAATTTTATGATTGAGTATCCTCATTCATATAAGAGGGTACTTGGTTTCATGTGATGCCATTCCTTTGAGCACACATGATGGCACTCCCTAATTAGCTCTTTAGCATCCAATCCTAGTCTACTTTGAGTAGCACCTAAAAGATGGGTTATGCCTTTCTATGTTGGTGTTGTTTGTATCTCATGTATGGGTGTCATGTATTCTTCGTGTATGATGTGAGTGTATGTACTTCTACCCATGTGTATTAATTGCATGTCTCTGGGTTGTGCGACCATCTCCTAACATGGTGGGGTGAACCTACAAGTTTCAGATGGTTGGATGACATGGTAACCATTGTTGGGGATTAGAGGACTATGGATCATAGACGACATTGGACTCCTCTATTCTCCATTTATCTTATGTATTTAGAATATTTTATTTTAAAGAAAGTTTTACCCTAAAGAACATTGATGTAATGGTAATATTGACCTTTGAACGTATCTTGCGGAGGGTGTGTAACTAAAATCAGTGATAATAGATATTTTGAAGTAGTTGCATGATTCAATGTTAGTATTAAGTAACTAAAATCAGTGATAATTATATTAAGTAAAAAAATATACATATAAGCCTTGTTTAAAAGAGGTTGACCTCTTATGGATAAGCATCTCTCTTCATAGGGCCAACCAAGTAAATGAAGAGTTGCACCACTTGTGAGTATTGAGTTGTGACCCCATTGAAAGATATGTATATGAGGGCAATTCATTTGATTGAGGAAGGAATACAAAGCATATCTAATTAGTAACTTGCAATAATAGATTGGAATTTAATAACTTGCACTAACAGACTTGTGATTAACATGTATTGTAGTATATAATAAGATTCTAACATCTAAAATATATGCTCACATGTAATTTGATATAGTTATGCATAGAGAATTACTAAACTATCTAGATTCTCAAATTATTGATTTAATTTATCTATTCCTAGACCCTACAAGCAATCATACATGGAATGGAAGGAATTTTGTTAGGGAGAGGTTGTAAACTGGTTCCCTTGAATTAAGTAGGCCACCCCAAGTGGATGAAATTGTCTTAGTTGGATGTTCTTGCCATTTGTGGGCCAAGGGGTGAGTTGACTTAGTTTGATGCTTTGCGCTCTTGGGCTTAATTGGGTTGAACAGTCTCTGAGTGCCCTTTCATGGTTTTCCTCTCCAAACTCTACGATGGTTGGTTATGTGGGATAAGCTAGGATTTAGTTTATAGTAGCAAGCTTATTTATCATATAATGTTAATTGTTTATTAACTCTTGAGCTCAATAAATTTTAAACAAGTTCACTTTATAATGCTATTGGTAAAAATGAATTATATTGTTGAAATTGTTAATTTGGGTAAAAAAAAAGTTTATCCTAATTTGGGGACATTACACCTCAAATCATCGATGGTCCTTTTAAAGCATCAAATTTTCCTAAGGTTGTTGGGCATTGGACCTTGCTCTTTTTCTCTAATGCTTAAGCTTCCTCTTAGTACAAGGAAAGGCTTTTTGTCGATCCCCAATCTCTAAATTGTAGTTTAAATGCCTTATTACACCTTGAGTTATCGAGTCTCAGACTTCGGGCTTACACCTTACAACTTCGATTAACTTTCAAAATGGATAAGCAAAAACCTCAACACATGATTCTCAATAAGTCCTCTTTTGGGCTTTGAAGCTCCTAAGTTCATTGAGCTTCAACCTTTGGGCTTTTGCCTTTTCATTTACATCCTTGCTGGGAAATGGGTAAGCCAAAACCTTGATCTAGTTCATCATATTTCAAACCTCAGGATTTCTCTTTTCGAAGTTCCTTTATTTCATGAAAGAGGTAAGGAAAAATGCTGACCATTGAACCTCCACAAGCAAACCTAAATTATCAAAACTAACACATATATTTCTCCCATCTTGACAAGGTCAATACAAAAATTGATACAAAAATTAAGTTCTTTATATTGACAGAAAGAGCTTGGAGAGATCTAGATTTAGTCCCTTGGAACCTTGCCTATGAAAATGATCCTAAGGGACCGATGATAGTTTAGACTCCAAATTTTGCCCAAGGACTTCTAAAAACACAATTTTCTAAGACATAGCCTAAAATGCCAAGAAAGTTATACTTTCAATATTTCTAATCTCCTTGCTAGGAAACCTCTCTGTAGGTTGGTTCCAAACATTCAAAGATTTCCCTGGCCGTGTTAATGGATTGGAAGAGATTGTGCCCTTGTCCTATTGCTTGTCTGGAAAACCGACTATGTTGTTGTCTAGTTGAATGTTGTGGTTCCTAAGCACCCTTAGTTAGTGTGATCTTTTGGTGTTGTGTGAGGTGCGAAGTGTGTCTAGGTGAGGATTGGAGGTTGATAATTACCTCACCCTAACCTTGTGTGAGAACGTGACCATGGATGGGTTCATACTCGATCATCCATGGGGTGTTGTCTCTCCTTCTCTTGACAATTTATCATGGTTGAATTGCTCTATAATGGTTAGTCTTCCATTGGTACCACCATGCTTATGCATTGGTGAGGTTGTTCTTTTGTCCCACCTTCATGGCATTACATTATATGAGACACTATTATGCATGTCGTAGTGCAAGTGCATCATATTATCGCCATTTCTACGATGTTATGACTAGTTGTTATTATTTTAAAAAATATTTCATCAAATTTAAAAAAGATCCAACTTTACATAAAATTATACCATTTCTCATTATATCAAAGATACTCTCTTGAAAACAAACAGAAACTAAATAAAAAGCACAAATTTTACCATTATAAAACTTTACTTAACGAAAATATGAAACACAATAACAATTAAAATTAAAAAAAAACTAAAAGCAAATTAAATCATCTACACACTTATTACTTTAATTTATAAGATTTTGAAATTGGTGGTGGTCATCATCACCATTGCCACCCAAACCTTTTGTTAAAAGGCTCCATTAGAATCTTTGGATAAGGACTGAAACTAAAAGGAGGTATTTTGTCATGAATTGCATCACATTGGTATGAAAATTTCAACCAGGGCACATCAATAAAAGTCATCACATGTGTGGGTCAAGGCCACTCACTCTTTTTAACACTTTTCCTTGCCCCACCCCAGCTCATATAGAAAAGGAAGGAAAAGATTTTCAAAGCATTAAGTCCTTTAGACTTTGGAAGCTTTGCTAACTACTATACACCTACTCTACTCCCACCGCAGTCATCAACACCATACATCTTTTTCAACCTTCTTCCCTCCCTTCACCATTATCGACAAAATCATGCCATGCAATCGCCCAAATATGTAATTTAGGAAGGAAACAGACGCATTTGGTTTGTGACATGAACCATAAGACTGGAGAATAGCAGGACTAATAATGAGCACATCTAGATTTATAAAATGCGTGACAGTTGGAGATGGCGCAGTGGGCAAAACCTGTTTGCTTATCTCTTACACCAGCAATACTTTCCCCACTGTAAGTATTTCATGTTCCTTTTGACTGAAATTCTGAATTAGGTTAATTTAATTGAAGAACACAGTATTCATTGTCTCTATCTGTCCTTTCTAATCAAAGAGTTCTAGATAAGTTTCTGGTTAAATCAAGTTAAATTTAGTTTGATTTTAGTTGAATGTTTGGTATATTGATTCTGTATTGTGTAAGGTGGATGCTAGGATTACGTGCCCACTGTGTTCGATAACTTCAGTGCAAATGTGGTCGTGGATGGCACTTCGGTTAACCTCGGCCTCTGGGATACTGCAGGTAATACTATTAATATGCCCGGCCTCTGATTCTATTTTTTATTTTGTTAAATTTGTTGTAATTTTGCTGCCGTTAGAAATTTCATAATTTTGATTGGCTAAATTCTTCCTTCTGGGGCAAGCTTTGTTATATTTCTTTAATTTTGCTGTTAGAAATTCTATATTTTTGATTGGGTAAATTGCCTTTTGAGGCAACGGTTATTTTATTTGTTTAGTTTTTTTGTTGTTAGAAATTTTACTGTTTTTGACTGGGAGAATTCTCCCTTTTGGGGCAATTTTGCTATATTTGTATAATTTTTTTTTTGTTTGAAATTATATATTTTTGATTGGGTAAATTTTCCCTTTTGGGGCAACCTTTGTCCTGTATGCCATGGACTGAAGGTATCTCTTCATTCAAAGTCAGTGACGATTTCCACCGGGCAGTTAGTCTCTTGGATTTCATATATATTGACCCATTTTTAACACTTTATCATGCTCTATTTTGAAAGCTCACTTGCTTTTACCACTTCAGCTCATCCCATTCAACACTTGTAATTATTGAAGTTTATTTGTTTGTAATTTATGTTTACAGGGATTATATTGTTAAAATTTGTTAGTTTGATAAACTATTTTTACAGGGAATAATTTTCATTGGACAACTTCATAGTGACCTCTAGTTGTTGAAAATTTTCATGCTGTTGAATTGTGGGTCCAAGGTTTACCCATGAACACATTTTCAAAATTTGCTGATAACTGGGTTGTTGTTTCTTAATTGTGTTTATCCACGTTTGAATTTTAGGTTATGAAGTCTGCCAGAGTTTGTGTGGTCAATTTATTAAATCTGGGGTGTATCCCACAGGCTACATTTGTTATTGGTGAAATCTATTTGTTTGTTAGAGTCTGTTTACAGGGAATACTTGCTATTGAGTAACTTCATAGGGAACTGTAGTTGTTGAAATTGCCGGTTCTGTTGAATTAGTTGATCTAAGGTTTTCACATGAGGACATTTTCATAATATTACAGGATAATTGTATTTTTCCTAATTATGTTTACCTGGTTAAATTTTTGGTAATGAACTGCTATTGCCACTGTTAACGTAGTTATTTTGATAAACCTAGTGTTGCATCCCTCAGGCTTTAATAACAATGATGGTCACAATAGTATACTTTGCTTCTGATTCTGTTTGTTATTTTGTTAAAATTTGTTTTTGTTGTTGGAAATGGGATGTCATTTTGAAACGGTGTATGAATAACTAATGGTCCTATGAAGTGGGGATGAAAGATTTTTCTCAAACAGCGTGCTTGGCAGAATTTTAGAATGTTTGGCATAGGAATTAGACATGTAAAGTTCATATATATGGTGTAAAAGTTGCTGCTCAGAAAAATTAGGTGCCTTCTAAAATACAATAAGTTGCAAAGTAATTTTAAAAACTTTTTAACCACATTGAAAGTATCATGCAACAATAGAAATGTTAACTGGGTGGGGAAAGGTCCAGCACCCATCTGGTAGACTGCATATGCATATGGCGACAATTGACAAGATAGTTGTGATGCTACTTCTCCTCTCAAGCACACATGTGCAAGCATAATACCCTTTTCGGAAAACGGTGCCTTGTAACCTAAATACAATTCTATCCATTGGTTCCCACCATTTAATTAATAGATTGAGTGATGAGTCACTTACTAGATATGGAATATGACACACCTAATCCTAACCCAGCCATGTGATTGTCAAATTTCCTTTGCAGAAACCAGAGTTCTAATTATTTAGGTAGCCCATCTGCCAATTCCCACCATTGGATTGATAGATTGAGCCAGTCATCCTTGTATGAAATATCATATCCTCCTACCCTAAACCTTTCTCCCCACAGCGTGAATGCAGAATTTTCTGTTTTAATATTATCAGTTGGTAAAATAATCCTCCTACCCTAAACCTTTCTCCCCACAGCGTGAATGCAGAATTTTCTTTTTTAATATTATCAGTTGGTAAAATAATCTGTCAATTCCTTCCTTTAGGCATTTGCCCGTATATTTCAGTGGCATACCTTTCTACATCAACACGAATGTAAATTCTTTGTGGTGAAAAAAAGCTTTCCTATTTTACTACTTGGGTTTTTTTGGGTAATTGTTAAGTGGGGTGGACTCTTAGGTGCATCCTAGACACAAAATATGAGAGACATATTAGCAGGGGACAGACATATATAAAATATTTGATGACTGTGCACAAAAACATTTGGAGCAGCTCTTATAGGTGCATATTGAACCAATGCTTATATGGATCTATGTTGGTTACCAGTCCAAAGATGAGTTGCTGTAAGGGTGGACAACTGGAGTTTTTTAAAACAATGATTAATAAGGTTTTAAAACCTGGCATGTTTCCAATTACTTCTCTTTCTTCTGCTTATTGAATTTCAGAAAAGATGTCAATATACCTGCTGCTGTGATACTGGCTAAACTCGAGTTATACCAGCACTATGTGCATCTTTCAGTTTACATGAGCAGCTAATAGGCCACCTTAATGGGTTTTGATGTTATTGCCATTGTTCAGTGTATCTGAGTTATAGTTAATATAATTTACCTGGATTCATTTGTCTGTGATAGATGCCTCTTATTTTTTGTATGTTTGCTTAATCAGGTCAAGAAGATTACAATAGATTGAGACCCTTGAGCTACAGGGGAGCTGATGTTTTTCTTTTGGCATTTTCACTCATCAGTAGGGCTAGTTATGAGAATGTATCCAAAAAGGTGTGCTTTCTATGTTTTTCTTTATGTCATTCTCAATAAGGTTAGCCAGAGTGTATATGCTACCTTTGGTTCTGCTTCAAGTTACTTACAGAGATGATTTGATGATCACATAGTGGATTCCGGAGCTGAGGCATTATGCCCCTGGAGTTCCGATAATCCTTGTTGGAACCAAATTAGGTTAGTACATATTTTATAAATTTGAGTTATGCTATTTATTGAACTACATGAATTGATTTTTAAAACAAAGTGTTCAGGTTCTATCTCATTGAAAAATTACAATATGATTAATTGAGACATAAAATGCAAAAACGCTAGATATATTTAAAGAATTCTTCTTTTGATTTTGCTTTGGTAGTATTTCAGTTGGACTAGCCTCATGCGTTATCTTTTCATTTCTTCACATCTTTCTGATTTTATTGACATAGCTCTGTTGAGAACTTAAGCTTATGTTAAAACTTAAAAGTGATCTGGCCTGTTTACTATGACACCCTTCTATATCTACTCAGTTTTTTGAATTTTTATTGGTCTTCACAATGGGATGGGGTCGTCCATGCTTAGTATGCTCTTGTTCCAACCTACTTTTGTACTATATACCTCATAACTGCTCTTAGGCAGATTTTACTTTGTCTGGGTTTGAATAAATCTATAGGTCAAATGCCTTAATTTTATCTGTTGGGGTATGATTTCACCAATTTAGAAAGAAATACAAATGCACGGTTCAAATCTCTGCTTGTAAAATGTAATTTCAGTATCAGTCTCTCTCCTTTTTTGTAAGCAACTAGTTATTATAACAAGCTGTTAACTGTAACATGCAATAGCTATTATTAGGAGATACAAGGTTTAGACATGATAGCAAAAACAAGGGTCAACTTAACTTACTGTTTGCATTGGGTTTTAGTCTTGATCATGTTGTTGAGACTTGAACTTGGCAAAAACTTGGCAAGCTGTTTTTTTTTGACTAAGACCTGGACTTGGTGGAAAAACTCAATCAAAACTCGGAAATTAAAATTAAAATTATACAAAATGTTTTTAATGGTTTTTTGGAAAAATTTAAGTTGATTTCCTGTGTTTTTGGCAGATTCAGGTGAGACAAGTCTACAGATGTGCCGAGCCTGATTTAGACTTGGATCCACAAGTCCTTGCCTAGTCTTAATACGCTGCTCTTGAATTTCTCATTTCAGTACTTAAAGGTTGACCTTGTGGGCATGCAAGTGTAATTTCCCTTTTCCGGATTACCTTGTAATTGCCCAAAATTCACACAAATCCAAATGAAGCAAGGAACATAACTTAGTTAGAGAGATAATTCTTACCTAAGAATGGAATGAGATAAGTCTCTTTTGAAAACCTGCAACCAAGTTAGATAATAATGTAGACATAATACATGTAATATATCCATTTCTAGGGTTAAAGGAGAAATAAACTTATAGCACATAGATCTAAATGATCACATGGGCCCAACCATAGCAAGGATGGGGATAGGAGAGACATGACGAGGTGTCCTAATTATCTCTGGCCCTAGGCCCAAGAGCAGAAACACTGTCACCCTTGGCCCCATGTGGTCCTTAACCATGCTCATGAGGTGGTGTACCTAGTGGAGCCTATACACTGTTCCCCTCCATCACTTTGGCCTTCTCTCCTCATATTATTGAGGATCCCTTCAACAATTGATCAATACGGAGATAGTAGGGGAGCTGCAATAGGGTGCCTTTGACCCTCAACCCTAGGCTCAAGGTTATGACCTTATCCTCCTTGACCTCATGTGGTCATTAACCGATGGTCCTAATGGTCTATAACCATCTTTACGAGGCAATATACCTAGTGAGGAGTCTTTCACCGTTCCCCTTCCTTGCACTGCCTCTACTTCCCTAATAGTATCAAATATTGTAGGTATATTATGTTATCAAGTGTATAGATTGAATTTTATATTCACTCTCAATTAATCTTTTAAGAACATAGATTTATTAATAAATGAATTCTGCATACAGCCAGATATATTAATCTTTTAAGTGAACTAAGTCCTGGCTGTCAGGGGCTCATTTTGGGTATCCTTTGGATACACTGTTTGCAATTTTCTTAAGGATTTTCTTCCGGACCTAAATTCTGTCAATAATAAAGTTTTCTTTTTCTATTAACATAGATTTCTATAGGGGCTTCTGCCCTTCAAATACAAAAAACAGAGCACAAAAGATAAGCATACCATAATGGCTACCAACAAGAAGGATAACCAAAACCACTCCTATGCGGGGAGGACTAGCAACAAACAAGAAAAATGAAACAAAATGCTCCACACTAGGAGCAAGCAAGAACTGGTCTGAGAAACAACACAAGGCATACGAGAAGCCTCCCAGCCACTAATGCCACCTGACAAACCAACAGCACCTACACCCACTAAAGCAGCACCCAACACCCTTTGGCTGTAACCACAACTTCGGAACTGCAACTTTTTCACCCCCAGAATCTTCCATAGCAGCAAATTTCACGTGGTGAATGATCTCTTCATGGTGCTCAGCCTGAATCAGAACATCATTAACAAAGGAGGTGAGTGTGAAGGCAAAGGTCACCTCCCATATGCCTTTGCTAGGAGCAACTACCAAATGCTTATTCACTATGCACAGTTCCAAGCAAAAGTTTGAAGATTTCTATGCTTCTGTTAACAGCCAACAACTCTTCATCCAGAAATTGCAGATCACCAACAGACACAGGAGATGCCAAGACCCCTGAACCCTTCTCAAATTTTACTCCCTCTTCAGACAGGTCCATCCACATGCATGGTTGGAGGAGGCTGAAGCAAGAGGAGCAGCACCCATTTATGCATCATCATAGAGGGGACAATGTCTGCCAATTTCGCTATAAAATCTGACAGAATGGACTCTAGTGGCCATAACAAACCATTAGTTTCATACCCATGGGGGCCTAAAATGCTATTAACCAAATTTAAAGAAATGAAATTAAGAAATCTAATTTTTTTGTGTAAACGATGATCTGAACTTTATACCAGAGGAGAGGATCCTGGGCCTTAGCCAAAATATGTCTCTTAGCCATTGTGCAAACTGCAGACAAAAAACACAGAGCTGTGTCCCACCAAGCAATCACCATGGAAGCAAGAAGCTGTGAGTAAGAAGCACAAAAACAACTGATGAAGGCTAAAGCTAAAATGAAGACAAATGACAATTTCATGAATGATAGAAATAATAAATCCACCACACTTTCATATGGGTGAATGAGATCACACAAAATTGGGGGAAAGTATGGGGAGAGGCTGCAATGAATATCAATTGCTGATAAAGAAGAATACCGACATCATTGAAAGGAGAGGGGACCTCTCAATAAACAATTATAAACTGAGACCTATCTTAAGAAATGTAACCACTCAAGGCCAAGACCTAAGGAAGTCTTGAAACAGAAAGGAGCTTTTCCATATATGACCAAGATTTTGGGCAGTCACTTACAGCACCGAGAAGGGCATCTGTTCAACACCAGTATCAGCCAAAAAGCTGGCCACCTGATTATTTTCTCAAAAGCAATGGGTGAAGAAGATATCATTAAACCCATTACAAACCATAGTTCTTCAAAAAGACCATGAAGCTTCCAATTTGGGCAAGACATTCCACCTAAGCCTTGAATCACAACCACTGAACCCCCTTTCATTACCAGATTTTTGCACTCTAGAGTGAATGACATAGAAAGACCCAACACCACTGCATCCCACTCAGCCTCATTGTTAAATTTAGTCCCCAAGAAAGTTAAAAGGAACCACTCTTCACAAATTGACCACAAGAATACGGGACCCAGATAACTACTTCAGCCCCTGCAATTCCTGGATTGCCTCTAGAGGCACCATCAAAGTTCAGTTTAAGAAACCCACTTGTGGGCAGGATCCATTAGCTTGCTTATGACCACTATGATTACCTATTACCCCCCATTAATTGGAAGGTTGGCGGGCTGAATTTACATTTTATCCTTTGAAATACATTGAGATAAATCTGAGACATGCCACATATCATATTGAACTGTAACAGAAAGATAATTTTAAGGATCATTGATTCATTAATAAAACAATAATTACAAGACTTGGATTTGGCAGACTGATACACCAAGCAGACTCAGAGTCAGCATAAAAAAATTTGGCCAAAGATTTGGCTACTCAAGACAAGGTCTTTGACCTGTAAGCAAGGGCTTATTTCCTCTGCTATGTGATTATATAGCCTTCAATACAAATGCTCTTTCCCAGTGAGATTCTGGCATTCTGCATGGTTTTGGAAAGTTTTGTAGGATACCAAGTTTGGCAAGTTAATTTTATTTTCTAAGTGACATTTGGGATAATGATACTCTATACATATGAATTTTATTGTTTAGAGTAGCTATTACAAATGACTCGTTTTTAGAGTTCTAATCTAGGCAGTTTAAAATTTTTTAATGTGTTTTTTGTGTTCATAAAATAGATATTTTTGTTATATATAAACTTCTAAATTTACAAGGTGGCTGCATATAGAACTTTAAAAAATTGGTAGGTTGTTTATAACCTAATGGACACTATATATGTACAAAGTTATTTGAAGAGGACAGGAAGAGTGTTGTCTGTTAAAGACAAAATCCAGTGTTCCACGGGCGTTGGGGACGGGGGGACGGGGGGACGGGGGGGACGCGTTTCCGGGACGGGGGGACCAAGGGCCTAAATTTGGGGACGGCGGGGGGACGGCGGGGGGACGGCGGCGGGGGGGGTGGCGGGGTGGTGGTGCTTATATACTTGTACATATACATATAGTACTTGAAAAACTAGTTTTGAAAAGATGTATGACAGTATTACAGTGTAAGAATTACATTTGAAATGAGACTATAGGAAATTTGAAATACTAAATCTAAATACCAAGATTTCTAAGTTGTGTTGTTATATGGAGCCTAATCAAACTCGGAGGTTAGATTTTCCCTACTTCTATCGGCGCGGTTTCCCCCTATATTTTTCAACGGGGGTTTGGGGGCAGCGCCCCCAAGTTGGGGTCAAGGGGCATCGCCCCTTGCGGGGTCAAGGGGCAGCGCCCCTTGCGCGTTCCCTGTCGCGATACAGGGCGGGGTCGAGGGGCAGTGCCCCGCGAGGCCAAAAATACTTTTATTATTTTCTAAAGGCGTCGGGTGTTATTTTTCTATTGGCCCACGTCCAATTAGAGTTACCCCTTAACCCTCCAAAAACTTAAAAACTCACTTTTTTTAAAAATTTTAATTTTAAACATTGCATATAAGTGGGGGCGACAAGAGACGTCTGGGCGTCTCCCCGTCCTTGGAGAGACGTCTGCACGTCTCTTGAAGGACGGGGAGACGCCCAAACGTCTCCCAAGGAGACATGGAGGCGTCTCCATGTCTCTTTGGGAGACGCCCAAACGTCTCCCAAGGAGACGTCTCCACGTCTCCGCGTCTCCCTGGGAGACGCGGGGACGCGGGGACGTCTCCGCGTCCCGGTGGCGTTTGGGTGGCGGTGGCGGGACGGCGGGGGACGTCGTGTCCCCGTCCCCCCGTCCCCGAGACGTTTCTGACGGGGGGACGCGCCCAAAAAGGGGGGGGACGCGTCCCCGTGGTTCACTGACAAAATCTTTATTCAAGTGTGGTGTTCATGCTACTCTTGGAGTCCGCTTAGGACTAAATTAGCATCCATGCCTTTCAAGAAATTTTATGGTTTTTCTTGAAATGGGAAATTAATATTAAACTAATGAAGTGAAGCAAATACATATAGGCAATTTACAATACGATGTTTCTAAAAGAAACAATTGTCAACTAAGAACTAACTTAGAAACTATCTAAGAAAACTAAAGACAACTAAATAAACTAAACAACCATTAAATAATTGATTAATTACTCTAATAGCCTCCTTTAATGGTCATCCTATCAACTACATCAAGTTGCCCCCTAAATTTTACAAACTTGTCCGGGCTCAGAGACTTGGTAAGAATTTTGGTAGTCTGGTCCACAGTTGGAACATATTGCAAGACCACAATTCCATCTTCAACAAGCTGGTGAATGAAATGACAATGTAGCTCAACATGTTTGGTTTGCTTGAGGAAGATTGGATTTTTGGCAAGTTTCAACACCCCCTGACTATCATAGTACAAGGGTGAAGGCCCTTCTTGAGACATTTTCATGTTATAAAGCATCCTTTGAAGCCAAACTGCTTCGCATGCTGCCTTAACAATTCCGTGATACTTTGCTTCTGTTGAGGAAAGAGCTACTGCCTACTACTTCTTATTGGTCCATGTGATTGCACCCGTGCCAAGACTGAAGACATTCTCGGAAGTAGATTTCCTTTCATGAATATAACCTGTCCAATCTAAGTCTGTAAAACCAATCAGCCGAGGATCTTTGCTTCTGTTGTACAAAATGCCAAAGTCAGGTGTCCCTTTCACATATCTCAGTACACGCTTCGCTGCAACCCAATGTTCATCTTTTGGGGCTATCATGAAACAAGATATGTAGCTCACAGCATAACTACGATCAGGTCTAGTGGCTGTAAGATAGATGAGGCTGCCAACTAGTTGCCTGGATGCTGACTCATTCACCATAGGTGAATCTGATTTGGCTGATAGTTTCAGCCCTTTCTCCATAGGTGTAGATGAAGGTTTGCAATCTTGCATTTTGAACTTTTCCAACAAACTCTTGGCATACTTTGACTGAGGATGAAAATGCTGTCACGTGTTTGCCAAACCTCTACATCGAGACAATAATGCAGAAGTCCCAAATCTGCCATATCAAATCCCTGACACAAGTTCTGTTTGATTTGTTCAAGCAAGTGTTCTCCACTACTAGTAATGATGATATCATCAACATAGATGACAAGAAAAATGGTGTCGTTACTAGCGCACTTGACATAAAAATTGGGATCCGAAGGACTTCTCTGAAAACCCTGCTCAACCAAGTATTGATCAATCTTGATGTACCATGCCCTAGGGGCTTGTTTTAGGCCATAAAGAGCCTTCACCAGTCTGACTTTGCATACTTGGTGCTCTTTGCCTGCAGCCTTGAAACCTTGAGGCTGCATCATGTAGACCTCTTCCTCCAAATCACCATTGAGGAAGGCACTCTTTACGCCCATCTGATGGACTCTCCAGCTAGACTGAACTGCAATGGCTAGAACTAGTCGGATGATGCTCATCTTTGTTGTGGGAGCAAAGGTTTCCTTGTAATCAACTCCTTGTGAGAAGCCTTTAGCCACCAACCGAGCTTTATATTTATCAAGTGTCCCAGTAGCTTTGTATTTCACTTTGTAGACCCATTTCCAGCCAATGGTTTCTTCGCAGGTGGAAGATCTGATAGGACCTAAGTGTTATTTTTTAGAAGACTATGATGCTCAACTTCCATAGCCTTTTCCCATTCAGGTATTTCCTTTTGCCTTTGAATAAGTTTGGGGCTCATAAACACTCTGAATGTTTGCCATAAGAGAAAAATTGACTGTGTTCTTCTTCTTGCTCTTGGCTTTAGAAGATCTACCCTCAACAAGCTCATCATCCCTAACATCACCAATAAGCTTTTCCCACCACTTAGGATGGAGAGTGAACCATCTACTTCCAAATCAGGTGTAGCAACACGGCTTGGGCTGCCTGGAATAAAATCATCTGGATGCTGATCTTGGTTTTCTTGAGGGAATTTTGGTGGTGCAATATCATGCCTAGGTGATTCCACAACTTCAAGTTTAGAATCATTAGAATCCCTCCCATCAGGTGAAGCGAATGGAAGCCTAACGCTTATATCTGTTTTCTGCAAAGGCTAATCTTCAAGACGTTGGATGGGAGAAGTGAGTTGAAAAGGCCCACTATCTCAATTGAAAACCACATCTCTACTGAATGTGAGACAGTTAGTGTCCACATCAATCAGGCGACAGGCCTTATGATTTTCATTTTAGCCTATAAGCATCAACTTTTGACTCTTGGAATCTAGCTTATTCTCTTTGCATTAGGAATCCAAGTATATGCAGTCGAACCAAAAAATATGAGGTGGCTGATTTTTGGTTTCCTCCCTGACCAAGCTTCTTCGGGAGTCATCTTCCTAATAGCCTATGTAGGAGATCGATTCAAAAGGTACATTGCAGTGTAGACTACTTCAGCCCAAAATTTCTCAAGCATATTCTCGTTTTCAATCATACACCGAGCCATCTCTATTATGGTTCAGTTCCTTCACTTAACAACACCATTTTGTTGAGGGGTATAGGGTGTGGTGAATTGACGCAAGTTGTCGTGTTTAGCATAGAAGTTTGTGAATTTAGTGGAACAGTTGTCACCCCCATTATTTGACCTAAGAGTTACAATTTGATGACCTGACCCTTTTTCAATTAATGCCTTAAACTTTTGAAATTCATTAAAGACATTTGATTTTGCTTTTAGAAAAAACACCCACATTTTTCTACAAAAATCGTCTACAAATAGAAGAATATACTTAGCATTAGTGATCGATGCCATATTCACTGGTGCACAAACATCTGCATGAACCAACTACAAGACGTTGGATGCTCTCCAAGCGTGTCCATCGGAGAATGGAGTTCGATGCCGCTTCCTTGCTTGGCAAGCTCCACACACACCTTGTGTCTGCTGCTAATTCTCAGGTTAGCCTTCTACTAGATTCCTTCGAGATAACTATGAGAGATATAATATGTGAGGTGCCCACACCGTTGATGCCAAAGAGTGCTTATGTAAGAACTCTTCGCAGCCATTGCAACCTCCTGAGACTCGCCTCTGTCGGTCAGCCTGTACAATCCATGATCCTCGAGGCCAATAGCAATTGTCTTTTTGGACTCCTTTTCAATAATGTGACACTTGTGTGCACTGAAGATGACATCCAACTTTGGACAATATCGCATCATCTAACTAACATATAGCAGATTAAGCTCCATGCCCATAACATAGTATATGTTGAGGAATATGAGATTCCTCCCACCAGATGTTATTTGAATGTTGTCCTTGCTGACAATCGTATATTTTTCACCTCCTCTAAAGATCACTAAATCGGAGCAAGCTATGTACTCCATGAACTAATCTCTTCTATGCATGAAATGTCAAGAAGCTCCAGAATCAATGTACTAGGTAGATGATTTCACTTGGTTTGTTGGTCTTTTGGCCATAAAAGTGTAAAAGGCAAACTCCTTTTTAGTGTGCTTTGCAACATGAGCCATTGGCTTAGACCCCCCCCAGTTGGATTGCTCGTCAGCCATCCGTTTGCAGCATTGCTGGTTCATGTGGCCAATCTTTCCACAGTAGTGACATTTGATAACCTTCTTGGAGCTGCTCTCAAGTTTGCTCTGTTCTTTTGGGGAAAGGACTTGCCTTTGCCCTTGCCTTTGTCCTTGGCTTTGGCAGTGATGGCTTGTTCTGTAGGTGATGATTTGCTTTTGGTCCCAAATTGTTTTCAACCTTTCTTGCTACAAAAGTTTGTTGCACGGTTTAGGAAACTTGAGATCAACATTCGTGGAGGTAATGCTGAGCGTCTCAATAAAATGTTCATATGAGCATGGTAAACTCTTGAGAGTGATCACCACCATGTCTTCTTCCTCCATCTTGCGACCAGTAGCTTCCAGCTGATCACGTGTATCCTTGATCTTCGTAAGATGCTCTTGCAGAGACATCTTATTGTCCATCATTACTAAAAACAACATGTTCTTCAAAAAGAATGCTCGGCTCGTCTGACATTTCATGGATATCCTTCAGAAACGTCCAAATCTCCGAAGCTGACTTGCTAGACGACACTTGTGGAAGCATGTCATCGGTGACTAATAGTTTGATGAGCATAACTGCTTCCTGATTGCGCTCATTGTACTTGTCTTGGTCTTTTCTTACCATCATTGGACGAAGAATCATACCTAGAACAACTTGGTCTAAACATCGGTATTCAAAAATTATGAGCATTTGCTGTTTCCACGTGTTGTAATTTTTGTTGTTGAAGCGTTGATTATTTTCCAACATTATGTTGGTCAAAGACGCCATCCTTCATGCTTTCCAAGGCACGAAAAACAAGGTAATATTTCTTCAACAATGAACAAAGTTGATTTTTGTGGTCAGAAAATTAGTCAAAACCCTAGCATGAACTTCAAGGCACAAATAAAAAATCAGTCAAAAACATGTCTAGAATAAAAGTCCATGATTTTTTTATAAAAATAAATCACCAAAAAATATACCTCACATGTGGTGAAATCCTACCCGCAGATGCAAAATACCCAGATCGCAGAAAAAGCGAAGCCTAGCCCGTAACAAACAAACCCACAATTTTAATGAACCATGGGTGTAGGAAATAAAACCCTAGCCATAGGTTAACAACAAAAGTTTGTGTGAAAACCTAGCATGAAAGTAGAAAACGCGACTGGCCTTGATTTCTTAGACCCATCGTGGAGCAGAAAAACGAAGCCTTTGCAGGTAAGAAAAGGCATGTAAAACCCTTTGTGCGAGAAAATACAAAGATTGTAGGTCGAGCAAAATAAATTGTGTCGTGGTTTGCAGAGCCCACACGATTGCACAAAGAGTCGATGCGGTTTGGAAAACGCGTTGTAGAGGAAACCCTCGGTGATCCGTTGCATGGGAAATACGGAAATAAAACGCGATTCTAACCAAAAAGCCCTTGCATGATTTCCAGAAGAATGAAACCTAAAATTTGCAGCCTGTTTAACACGATTTTTTGAAAAAACATAATCGAAAAAAGACTTCTAAAAACCTTTAAGAAGATGTTTAGGATCAAACCACAATTTTTATTGTTTAAATTTTTTTGCCAAAAAACAAACCTGCTCTGATACCATGAAATGGTAAATTAATATTAAACTAATGAAGCGAAGCAAATACATATAGGCAATTTACAATACTATGTTTCTAAAAGAAACAATCGTCAACTGAGAACTAACTTAGAAACTATCTAAGAAAACTAAAGATGACTAAATAAACTAAATGACCATTAAATAAATAATTAATTACTCTCTATTTCTCCAGCTACTGACTAAGAATTTATTTTAATATCAATGGAGTTTCTATTTAGATGTTTTCTCCAATTTTTTTGATGATTTTCTCATTTAGTTTTCAATTAACATAATTCTCTTCAAAACTTAGATTTAAATCTAATTTACTGGTTTTGGTTTGGTCAAATTTTTTTGGCAGTTGGGTTCATTTTGTTTTTGTCCATACAAAAACATATAAAAATCAGAAATTTATACATGCTTGCAGCAGTAAGTTCTGAATACTGCATAGCATCATATTTTGTATAATAAACAAATCCGCCATAAAATTATAAATATTACAATGTGAAATAGTCAAAACTTGAATGTCATGATATATATTAAAATTAAAAATAAAAATGTTAAGTTTCAACAATCAGCCATCATTAATGAAGCACTGTCATATGGGTCTTCAAAATATCATAATCACTATCCATATTAGATATGTCAATATTGGTATATAAGAAGAACCACAAAATATGCCATTGGTACGAGCATCAGCACTCTCACGCTTGCTAGTTGGCTCATCTTCAACATCAAGAGCAGTATGGTGGGAAGTGGAAGCATCCAAGTCAATATGTTCTAGCTCAATATCCCACTTCCTTGTGTCCTCTTCCTTGTAGCCACTTTTTTAAAGGAGGCATGAGTTTGAATGTACATACAGTAAGTCCTCTTGCCTTTTTTGACTGTAGTCGACTGTGCTTTACTGAGCGGATGAAAAAGTATATGCTCTAGTTTCTCTTAGATGCAGATGAACATTTGACTTAAATGATAAAATTAGAGAGCTAATAGTTATAAAATTTAAACAGTTAAATCATAAAATATAAATGAAACTTATTTTTTATTTTTAATAAAACTTGCAATATAATTTTGATCACAAATGGTTGTAGGTGTGTGAATGATTGGCCATGAAGTATCACCAATTGTGAGCATCGACCTTCAACTTGTCATGAAGAGCATCAATACTAAAATTTTTGGAGTGTACAAAGTCCACAAACTTAATTTTAATTGCATTCTGCATGTTAAGATCAATGAAGAGTCTATGAATTGTTACCTTGTACCCTTGGTTGACTTCAACATCTTTATATGGGGCAATCCTTGTCAACATGGAAAGGAGCTTAGCACTAATATTTGTGACTCAATGCATAGACAAGAAGATGTAGTGGAGTGGTCATTTTGTTCCATCTCGCTTCAATAATTATGTAGTTGTTTGAAGATTTTTTTTTTTCGAGATCTTGCTCTTTCTCATTTATGATGGTCTTAATCTTCTCAATCATTAAGTCAATGCCATCATATATCTCTTCTAAACAATGCCTATCCATGTCGATATAATAGATTATACATAATATAGGTTGGTGAAATTGAGGAGATATTCAATTTGATCTCACCAAAAGTCATCTAGGATCATTCACTTAATATTTGCAGCCCTCGTTGTGCTAGATTGCCTCCATATGGACCAATTTGGGCTGATGACCATGTTAGAAAGTGCTTCATGAACTGTCACAAGCCATCTCAGATAACTGTGTTGAAGGAAAAACAGATCTCAACAACCTATTTGAAAATCGAAATTAAAAGAAAACAATTTCTTAAAATTAAAATTAAAATAAAATAATTTTTTTACCTGAAGTGAAACACATATGTTAAAATAAATCTTTTGCTTCACTTACCTTCAACAACTCCAATTTCGTGAATGTTTTGAATATGCCTTTGTGACATATGGTGGTTGGTGATGAACATTGGGATCGCTTTAGCCTTAGCATATACCTGTTTGATCCGATCAATTTTGGTGCCAGTTTTTTGAAGCATCGAGGGAGTGGACAGCACAAGGTGTCCAAAAGATGTGTGAATAACACTCTTCAACCAATAAACCAGTTGCTCTACAATTTTTGGTGTTGTCTCTTATGACTTGAACAACGTTTTGAGCCCCCAATTCCTTAGTGGCTGTCATGAGAATGTTAGCAATAAATGCACCATCCTTCACCCCCCCTTCACAATCCGTTGCTCTCAAAAACATTGCCCCTTTAGGGGAAATTGTAATAACATTGATCAATGGCCAATTTCTTGCATATTTCCATTCATTGCAAGTGATGGACATCCCTGTTTCAGTCCACAGATCCCTTATGGGCTTCAGTTGACTCCTCTATGAACTTCACCTCTTTTTATAATAAGGTGTTTCTAATTGCAGTCAACTTAGACAAAATTCTCAATGAACTTTACCTCTCTTGAAAGAAAGTTAAATTTTGGAACAAAACTCAACTATCTTAAGGCTCGTATGTGAGGTCTTGACTTGATGGGGTAACTCAATAGTTCTATGTGGAGAGTGTTTCACAAAGGGCATTTATTGTTTGGCAGTCTTTAGAACAGGTTGAATTTACAAAAAATTGAGCTATATTTAACAAGATTTCATGTATAAACAAGAGGATCAAATGTTATTCTGTAGAATTTGCAATATTATCAATAACTTTGATTAATTCTTCTGAAAGATTAAAAAATGAAAAAAAGGAGGAAGAGAAGGGTTAGCAATCTAAGTTCTTAG
This sequence comes from Cryptomeria japonica, assembly GCF_030272615.1. Taxonomy (NCBI): domain Eukaryota; kingdom Viridiplantae; phylum Streptophyta; class Pinopsida; order Cupressales; family Cupressaceae; genus Cryptomeria; species Cryptomeria japonica. The sequence continues at coordinate 666,712,312 of NC_081411.1, read as the reverse complement.
AAATTTGCACAATTATACCTCAGAATTATATCATGTCACCTTAACTAGTTTATGCTTCATCAAAATTTATCACAATTATACATAATTGGTGCTAGCTTCTAATGGAAATTTCAAATTAAAAAAAAGATCACAATATACCTAAACGATGTCACAATATTATGATATTTTGGTGCTAGCTTCAAATGGAATTTTCAAATTCAAAAAAAGATCACAATATACCTTTAGCAATGTCATATCATAATATTATGATATTTCTCAATACTGAAAATAGAATTTACAAGTCATTTGAAATTTATAGGAGACATGACTTAAAGTGATATCACAAATACAATTCTTCAAAGTATAAGTGAGCAAAACCGCTAATCTAATTGACAATAAACCATGAAGGAAGCAAATTATTGACCATTCTTCAATAATAGCCCCACGTTATCAATAATTTCAAGTCCCTCGAAGAGAATAACGATGGCTTTTTTATAGGAAACAAGGTGGCAAAATTAGTTACAATTCAACAATTCAAATTTCTTCAAGATAAGGAATGGTTGCGATTTAAAAGAGAAGGCAATATATCTTTGGCATCAACATCTTCAAATTTGAGTAGCGTGGAATATTCTACTGTATTGGCATCTTCTTGTTTAGAGTTGGCAATATCTCATATGAAGGCAAATTTTCACCAGCAATTAGTATAGAGGAAATTGAATGTGAAAATCCTGCAAGGGATTGTTGATGGTAGACTTTCCATAAACATTACATGCGAAGGAAATTGTAGGTAAAAACTTTCTTGAAAACCTGCTAAAAGCCAAAACTCCAAAAACACAATCAAAACTTGCAAAATTCTACAGCTTAACCTCTTGTTTCAAAATCTGACTTGATAATACATTGACTTTCTTTCTCATTTTCTCTCCTTTTTTAATCCCCAAAAGTTATTAGAGCTTTGTTTCTCATCCCTGTCTAAGTCTTGTGTGAACTTCCGCTGGTACCTGTATGTTCCATAAGTAACTGATATTTTTGCTATTTCAGCCTTTTTTGTCATAACTTTTTTATGGTACTCTTTCATTAATGCCATAGCCTCCATAGCTTTGTGCATCACCTCCTTGCCAAAATTTATAGCTTTGTCTTCAAGGGCACTAGTGGAATTTTTCTTGAACTCCACCAACAAAACTTCATCATTTTCTATATTACTTGGGTCACAACATAGCCTTGTCAATTTTTCAATTATGGTCAATTCCTCAAACTTCTGATTCAAAGCTATTTGCTTCAATTCTTCCATCTTGTCAAGACATTCTTTGACTAGCTGCTCTTCTAACTTCAATGCCTGGCCCGACTCTTTATACGTGTGATAGTTTCATTTGTTAAATTTTTTTCTTTTAGAAGCATTTGGTCTCTCGAACTCTCAATTGTCAATAACCTAGGCAATTCTATCCCATTTTGTTCCAGTCTCTATTCACAATCTCTTATTAGCTTGACTATTTTACCTTCCCAATGTATTGCTTCATCCCATCCTTAGGAGGAAATTTGAGTGTTTCTTCTCCTTGGGATATCATTTTTCTTATCCATTCTTTTGTTACAGTACTTATATTCTTCCTTTTGTCGAAGGAAGAGACCCCATTCTACGGGAGAAGTATTGGATCTACTGGGATTTGGTCTGTAGATTGAAGTGGACCTGCCAGTTGCTTGAGACATCCTTGTAGTTTTGCAACGTGCCTTTTCAATTCTTGTTTCTTCTGTTTATCCTTTTGCATTCTAGAGGTCGCAAAATCCACATTGGCTTAAGTTCTGCAATTTCCTGTTGCTTGGTGGAATATCCCAAATTGACATGGTAGGGTTAGCAATCTGAACAATTCTTGATCTGGAGGTATCCGTGGTAATAGAAGATAATACCCTAGCCTTTCTTTTGGGCTTACATGTGTCAATATTCTACTTCAGATTCTTCAAATCTATGTAAACAATTATCTTCTATTACCGCCTCAGTATAAATGTGTGCTCATAAATTGGTATTAGAGCTAAGTTATTAGTTTCAATGCTGGCTGACCCCTCTTGGGGAAATCAAAATAAATTAAAATTATTATTGTTTATATGACCGTAGTATAAATATAAGATGAAAGTGAAAGCAATATGTATGTGATAATCATGTTTTAGGAGAATTTGGGATGAATACTTCATATGTAGACAGCATAGCGTAATGCTTTGTAAATGACATGCCCCTGAATCAGAATGCAACCTCTTTTAATATCAAACTAAGGAGGTAACAGTTAAATGAGGGCAGACCTGTTTGATATTTGAAATAAATTAAAAATGATATTGTTTTAGAAGGGGCAGACTGCACTCAGGGAAAAAGGAATCGAATGAGGAGGCCGACTCAAAGAAAAATGACTGCGATTAATTTTATGAAGAGAGCCGACCACCTTAATTTGAAGGGCAGCGATTAGTTTGATAAGGGCTGACCATAATAAGTAACGATTAACTTGGAAGGGAGGTGTCCCTTGCAAGGTGTAGGGGTGCGTCTCCTTATCATTAAGAGATATAAGGAGGAGGACCAATGCAATTGGGAGGAGACAACGAGAGAGCATATCGAATATGCAGATCTGCAATCGGTAATCAGCAGACTGGTAATGCATCAATCCTTTAAGAAGATCAGATCTGATATATATCCATACAATCTGCATTCAAACAAGCATTCAATCATTGTGGGTATTAATAGAAAAGCGATTACTAGGCCAAGAGACAAGTAAAGGCAAAATGATACTAATGTGCAGTGGCAGTCATAAGGGATGCTACAATTCATGGTGATGTTATTTTAAACCCTAGGTATGTTAATCAGATTCATATATTTGATTATGCCCTAGGTTGTAATCAGATTTGCAGTATTTTAGTAAACCAACATAGATTAATTGTGCCCTAGATTGTAATCAGATTTGCAGTATTTTAGTAAACCAACATAGATTAATTGTGCCCTAGATTGTATTCAGATTTACAGTATTTAATAAGCCAACATAAATCAGAAATGGAACAGCAGACAAACAAGCATACCCTGGGAAAACCTCCAAGGAGGAAAAACCCAACATGAAAGACCCACAGGTCAGATTATATATTCTCCTCTAAACATAAGCACAATACTTAGCTTGAATCTGATCTGCACATATCAGATCTGTTCCTTGTATACTTCAAAGGCTTGCATCAAGATCCACTATGCCCTCTTGGACAATTTCGCACCAAGCTGAACAAGTTCTCAATCTTTCTTAAGTTCGCACCCTTCTTAAGACTTCGCACGATAGAGCTAAATCGCCTTGTATATTATCGAACTTGATTGATTATTGACTTGCTAATTTTCATTTACTTATATGCATCATTTATTCTTTCAAATGTAAGTCGGCCTCCTTGGATTTTGGCGCCAATGTTAAATGGCGTGAGTTTAGCGTGGCATTGAATAGGGTCACGTCACCCTAGGCTATGACCCGGTCCTAAAATGGGGTTCGGATGTTGCCTTAAGGCAATCCGAACCCCAATATCCCTAGTTACAATTAACACTCCCTCTTAACTAGGGAGGAGGAGAATACATAATCTGAACCTTTAAGTTCCATCTACCACACAAGCATAGAATGGATCTAGCACACAAGCATAGAATTACATCTTCCACCTAGCACACAAGCATAGGATGGTTCTAGCACACAAGCATAGAAAGTGTAATACACCAGTGGGTCTTTACATTATTATAATTATCCATCTAGCACACAAGCATAGATTGGATGTAATTCATTCTTGCACACACACAAGGAATGATTCAAAGTACTACACATAGTCACTGAGATTGAAGCTCCCTCTCAATTAGGACTCCGTTTTCCATGACACCAAGTCTATCTCTGAAGTACTCGAACTTCACTCTGAATAAAGGATTGGTGAGGATGTCAGCAATCTGTTCTTCTGTGCTAATGTACTTTAGATGAATGGCGCCTCTCTGCACCATATCCCGAATGTAATGATAGTGTGTTTCCACATGTTTGGACCGATCATGAAATACAAGATTTACTGACATCTTTATACAGCTTTGATTATCACAATGAATGGTGGTGGGATCATTGGCTTGACCAAATAATCCAACAAGGAGCTTACGAAGCCACACTGCTTCTCTGGATGCAACAAATGTGGCAATGTACTCAGCTTCTGTAGTGCTTAATGCTACCGAAGATTGCTTTCTGCATGCCCAAGAGATTACTGCGGAGCCCAAATTGAAGTAGATGCCTGATGTGCTTTTCCTATCCTTGACACTTCCTGCCCAATCTGAATCTGAGTAGCCTTTTAGGAGAATTGGGGTATTAAGTGAATACTTTAGCCCATAACCAATCGTGCCACGTAGGTATCTTAGAATGTGCTTGGCAGCAACCAAGTGAACATGTTTAGGTGAGCTCATGAACTGACTGAGAGCATTAACCGCATAACAGATATCTGGCCTAGTATTGACTAGGTACATCAGGGAGCCAATCAACTGCCTGTACTCAGAGGGATCTGCAAAATCAGAGTTAGCTGCAAAAACACTTAACTTCTTTAAGTTAGATTCCATAGGAGTATGCATAGGTTTACAATCTATCATTCTAAATCTTTTCAAAATATCAATAGTGTATTTTCTCTGACTTAGAAAGATTTCATTAGCTCTTTGCCATACTTCTAACCCTAGGAAGTAATGCATTAGACCTAAATCCTTCATTCAAATTCTGAGGCTAATTCCTTTTTACATCTCATGATTAATTTATTTTCACCCGTGAGAAATAAATCATCTACATACAAAACTAAAATAAGCATCTCATCATTATAAACTTTCAAGTAAATGTTAGCATCAACATCATTCTTGGAAAACCCTAAACTTAGTAAGTACTTATCAATTCTTTCATACCAAGCGTGAGGAGCCTGTTTGAGCCCATATAAGGCTTTCTTCAACCTGCAAACATGAGAATCTCTTTTATGGATTACATAACCTTTTGGTTGCTCAATATAGACTTCCTACTCAATGACACCATTAAGGAAGGCTGTCTTAACGTCCATTTGATGTAGCTCCCAACCTTTGGCTGCAGCAATAGCTATCATAGACCTAATAGAGGTATATCTAGCAACAGGGGCAAAGGTTTCTTCATAATCTATTCCTTCCTTTTGAGAAAAACCACGTGCTACAAATCTAGCTTTATATTTTTCAATACTACCATCAGCATTATGTTTAATTTTAAACAACCATTTAGAAGAAACGACAGACTTACCTTTGGGTCTGGGTACAATATCCCAGACATTATTCTTGATGATAGACCCATACTCTTCACCATGGCTAATTTCCAAGCATGATGGGACATAGCTTCTCAGATATTGTGGGGTTCAGACTCAATTATATTGCACATCACAAAAATGTAGTTGGCGTGATTTTGAACACTCTTGCTATTTCTGAAAGTTCCTCTGGGAGCAGCAAACCCTTCAACATCTTGAATCGTATTTCTAACCCAAAGTGGTCTCTTCTTGCAGACCACAATATCCTGAGGAATATCGGTAGATTGCATGGGTTCTGATGAGTCATTCTGAACTTCCTGATTTGGAAGATCAGCAGACTCCTCCTGTAACTCAGGGTTAGCATCAACAATTGAATCTTGATTTTCCATCACCATATCATTATAGTTGGTTAATGAACCTTTAGATCTTTTGAAAGCAATATCTTCTTCAAAAGTTACATCTCTACTTAACTCAACATACCTTTGACCTGAAATGTAGATCTTGAAGGCTTTGGAAGATTCGCTGTATCCTACTAGGATGCCTTTCTTTCCAGATGGATCCAGCTTGGTTCGTTTTTCTTTAGGCACATGAACATACATAGGGCTTCCGAATATTCTTAGGTGACTGATGTCTGGTTTGATTCCAGAAAAGGCTTCTTCAGGTGTCACATCCTTTAGGACTCGATGAGGACATCTATTCTGAATATAACCTGCGGTTTTGGATGCTTCTGCCCATAGAAAAGGTTGCAAGTCCTGATCATGTATCATGGCTCTTGCAGCTTCAACAATGGTCCTGTTCTTTCTTTCAGCAACTCCATTTTGCTGAGGGTTGTAGGGAACACAGAACTCCCTCTTAATTCCTGCTTTAACACAAAAGTCATAGAAGCTACCTGAGGTGTATTCACCTCCATTGTCAGACCTCAAACATTTAATTCGATTTCCTGTATTATTTTCAACTAAGGCTTTGAATTCTTTAAATATGTTTAGGACTTCTTCAGACTCTTTAGTTTTAAGAAAATAGATCCATATTTTCCTAGAGAAATCATCTATGAAGATAACATAATATAGGAAACCGCTAGGAGATGCTACAGACATAGGACCACATAAATCTGAATGAATAAGTTCTAACCTTTCTTTAGCCCTACTATCGCTTTTATGAAAGAGATTCTTTACATTCTTACCCATTGCACAACCTTTACAAGTATCATCATGAGATAAACTGAGGTTAGGCATACCTTTGACCATTTTACCGAGAGTGGGAAGAGCTTGAAAGTGAAGATGACCCAATCTTCTATGCCATAGCTCGCATGATTCAGGGGTCTCATGAATGAGAGCTTGAATTGGATTAGCTGCAAGCTTATATAAACTATCACATCTATTTCCAATAATACGAGTAGATTTGAAATTAGATTTCTTAGGCCAAGCGAGTACTTTCCCTTCAGAAAATGCTATTTGCAAACCCTTATCTTCTAAAGTCGAAATGGAAATAAGATTTCTTTTAATACCAGGTACAAAGAGAATATCACAGAGTTGTAAGGAAATACCAGAATCTAGTTTTAAAGAGGTAGTGCCAGAACCTTTTACCGAGTATCGAGCATCATCACCGTTTACTACATGAAGATTGGTGTCTTTTTCAATCAGATCTGAGAGATGCTCACGAAATCCTGAGATGTGTCTGGAGGCACCACTGTCAAGAATCCACGTATTGCTGTCCGTAGGAACATTGCTGGAAAGAGCAGAGATAAGAAGGTAGTCTTCACTTTGTTCGGCAACTTCATTTAAGTTGGCTTCCCTTTCCTTTGGGTCATTCTGACAATCTCTGGCATAGTGACCATATTTGTCACATCTGAAGCAACGAATGTGGGAGGAATCTCTTGACTTTTTCCTTGGATCATAGGAGGAGGATCTAAAATCTTTGCTTCTCTTCTCTTTCTTCCAATGACCACCTTTCCTAGATTTAGATGAGAGAACATGATTATCTTTGAGAGAGTTCTTGAGTTTTCCTCTTACCTCAATTCGAGATTCCTCTTCAATGCAATCGGATTTTAGACGTTCAAAGTTGGGACGATCGGCTCTTCCACCAATGCTACGAATGAATGGTTCCCATTCATCAGGTAGGCCATTTAATGCAATCATAACAAGATCTTTATCTGAGATTTGGCAATCAAGAGTGCTTAGCTTGTCCTTTAGTTCATTGATCTTCATGAAGTAGGCTATGATTGAGTCTTCTTCTTTCATTTTCATGCGAAGAAGTTGCTGTCTTAGGGCAAGAGCCCTACTGAGATTGTTGACTTCATACATCCCTTCCAAGTGTTTGATCATTTCTCTGGCAGATACAAACTTTGATATGACAGTGACAAGATGATTCTTGACGGACTCAATTATGATCCTTCTAGCTTTGAGGGAATCTTTCTTGAACAGTTTCTGCTCTTCAGCATCTTCTGGAGGAGACAGCCTTTCTTCTTCTACAAATTTCAGTAGATCATTTTCTTCAAGGATCAATAGAATACGAACTTTCCAAGCAGCAAAATCAATGGCTCCCTCAAGCCTATCTTCAACTTTCAAACCTGACATCTTTAATCTGAACACAAACAACAGCTATATGCAACAATTGATTTGCTAAAATCAGAGGTTAATGACACCTATAGCTCTGATACCATGTTATTTTAAATCCTAGGTATGTTAATCAGATTCATATATTTGATTATGCCCTAGGTTGTAATCAGATTTGCAGTATTTTAGTAAACCAACATAGATTAATTGTGCCCTAGATTGTAATCAGATTTGCAGTATTTTAGTAAACCAACATAGATTAATTGTGCCCTAGATTGTATTCAGATTCACAGTATTTAATAAGCCAACATAAATTAGAAATGGAACAGCAGACAAACAAGCATACCCTGGGAAAACCTCCAAGGAGGAAAAACCCAGCATGAAAGACCCACAGGTCAGATTATATATTCTCCTCTAAACATAAGTACAATACTTAGCTTGAATTTGATCTGCACATATCAGATCTGTTCCTTGTATACTTCAAAGGCTTGCATCAAGATCCACTATGTCCTCTTGGACAATTTCGCACCAAGCTGAACAAGTTCTCAATCTTCCTTAAGTTCGCACCCTTCTTAAGACTTCGCACGGCAGAGCTAAATCGCCTTGTATATTATCGAACTTGATTGATTATTGACTTGCTAATTTTCATTTACTTATATGCATCATTTATTCTTTCAAATGTAAGTCGGCCTCCTTGGATTTTGGCGCCAATGTTAAATGGCGTGAGTTTAGCGTGGCATTGAATAGGGTCACGTCACCCTAGGATAGGACCCAGTCCTAAAATGGGGTTCAGATGTTGCCTTAAGGCAATCTGAACCCCTATATCCCTAGTTACAATTAACAGGTGACACAGTCATAATCCATTAAACATGGCAAGGGACCCTATTCACAAGGGATAGTTTCAAAAGACAGTAAGGTTACAGAGTTCTGTGCTGTGCGTGATAGTGGATTCAAGGGACTGGTCTCCATGACAGAATGATAAAGACAGAGAAGTGAATTTTGAGCACTCTAGTCATGGAAAGCAACAATGATGACAGTCTACAGGGGTGAATGAATGAAAGAGCACTGTAGTAGATTGAAACCCTTTTCCATGAGATAGAAGCAGCAATTGTCAACAGGGATCTCTGTCAAGATGTGAAAGAGATTCATTATTGTTTTAAGCAGAAATTTACTGTGGCAAGGGAAAAAATTAAAGGAATATCCCAAGAGAGGACATTATAGTAAACAATTATTGATGGTTTGAAACATATTTCCAAGACTCACCAGGACTCTCTAAGTCGTGGCGAGTCCCGAGCCGAGTGACCCTAGCCGAGTCTCAGGGATTCAGGACTCTCCAGGAACTCGCTCTAGGCAAGATTCACTAGAAAGTGGTTTTTTGCCGAGTCCTGCGGAGTTTTTTGCCGAGTCTCGATTCGGGTCAGCCTTGCCGAGTTCGTGCCAAGTCCGACTCTCGTTTCTATGGACTTTGAAACTTAAGATAGAGATTTTTAAATAGAATGTTTTAGTGTGTGGTTTTCCCTTATTAAATGATCAGTCTTCCCTGTATACAAGCCAATATTTATGGAAGCAATTTGTTTACATTTATGTGGGAGAAGTGGCTTCATAAAGTTTGGTGTAAACTTAAAATGAAAATTGTATAAATTTTTTTGTAAACTTAAGATGAAAAATTGATTATTAATTGTGTTTATGTTAAGGTTTTCTCAAATCACATTCTTTTTTTGAAAGTGGATTTTCGTTTTGAAAATAATCTTACAAGATGTGATCTATTCTTTTAAGGAAATTGATAATGTGGATGGATCCAACACACTGATTCAGAAGACACTTTAGAGTTTCTGTATCATATTAAACATTATTGTCTTGTATATCCAGATCTTCGGGAGGACAAACAATTCTATACTGACCACCCAGGTGCCGTGGCTGTAACAACTGAACTGGTATGTGGACTCGCCTTAGAGCTTTTCTATCCCAAGAATTGACATGATAGCAAATGTTTTGTATGAACCTTTTCTCTGGGCAACAGTTTTTCTTACTTACTAAATATCCATCATCACCTTGAAATAATCACTTGATTTGGATTATAGGTGCAAGAACTATTTTATTATATAATTCCACTGCAGATTATAATTTAGCCAGTATTCTGACACTAGTGGGAATTCACTATACATTGTATTTATTTTCTTCTGTTCTAGTGTCACCATTATATTTAGGAATATATTGTTGCCAGAGCTCTTGAAAATGCCTAGTTACTTTTTTTTGGCTGACTAGGCTGTGATTAGGGTGAATACGCTGAAACGGATAAAAACACTAGTGAAAAAGACACAGAACAATGCACTGATAAAATGTACTTCATAATACTAGAAACATGATAGTATGCTTTAGATGGACACATGACTATATACAGTTTCTGTGACAAACAGTTATTGCCTGAGTGTAAGATTAGGCTAAAATTGTATATACTGACAGAATCATGTCCTAGTATTTGCTATATCTGCAATATTCGCATGCTTAATATCTACTTTAAAGTAAAACAGTTCTATGTTGCCAGTCTTGGTATGGGGACAGGTTAAAACAGTAATATTCTTAATTACCAATAAATGAAATATTTAATTCCTCATAATTTAAAAAAAAGAGAATACTTGTAAATTCACAATATGATAATTCAGTGATTTTTTAAATGCCATCGACTCAATGCAAAATGAAAATTACAATCAATAGTCAATAATTTTCAAATTTCTCTTCACTGAGTACTAAAGTCAGCATTTAGTTCAATTTTGTCAGAACCACAATCAGCTACGGTACACTTCCACCGGCCATGTCATATGCAAAAGATGTTTCATCTATAGAGACTTCAGCAAGTTGTGCAACTGTAGCATCTAAGTCAGCACACTTAGGACTTCGAACCTGATTTGTGGTTACCACCTTATTATAATTAGGTCTATTATGTGATAAGAGATGCAAGTTGGAGTGCACAAAAGTCGAATTCTCAGCTTTTTTTAACCCAGTTTGTTGTGCTTAACTGAGTGGATAAAGGATTATGTAGTCCGATTCCGCTCAGCTGAAGAAGAATTTGCAGCCTGTTGAATTTGTATACAACATTTACAATTACAAAACATAAATCATAATATATAGCAGGGAATGAATAATGAGAAAGTCAAAAAATAAAAGATGCATATTTGAGAGATAATTTTTATTGCAAAGGCTATTTACATAGAGCCTTGGTAATGTTTGTTCCACCATTCATGAACATCTGCCATGTACTTGTCTCAAAGAGCGCAAACATCATGATTCTTTGAAGATATGAAGTGGCCAAACTCACTCAAGACAACACTCATTATATCTACATCTGAGAATATTCTTTTGAATGCACAGTTTGTAGCTAACAACAACCTCTTCATCTTCATATGGTATCACCCTTCTTGGCAAAGGAATTATATTTGAACTTTAATATTTCAGAGACGAAGCAAATATTAGGAGATGCAAAGGCTTGATCATGTTGTTCTAGTGGTCAATAATGATCTTTTGCTCCATTTTGAAAAATGCTTTTGTCCTTCGATTCTATTATGGTCTTTTTTTTTTCAAACTTGGAGTTCATGCAATCATAAATTTCATTCAAACATATGGGTGATTTGTATCAAGATTCTTAATCATATTGATGATGGACTTGGTGAAGCTCAAAGAGTCAACATATTCCATACAAGCCCACCACTCAACATTTAGGATCAATTCTTTGAGTTTTTGGGCTTTCTTTGCATTTGATTGATTCCACACACTCCAAAGAGTGTTGATAACCATAGCTCTCAATGCCTTTTGCCCCTTGGCAAGTCATCTTAAGATGATTGTTTGATGCAAATCGAGTTTTGGCAACTTGACAAAGTGTTAAAATAAAACAAATAAAAATATTAAAAGGTAGATGACATGTTACATATTAAAATTAAAAATATATTGAAAATTAAAATTTAATTTACCTTTAACAACTCCAAGTTGGAGGTGGTCTTGAAAGTGACTTGTGACATATAATGAATTGTCACGAGCATTTGAATCTCCTTTGCCTTTGTGGAGATTTGTAAGACCCACTCAATCTCTGTGTTAGTCTTTTACAATATCAAGTTGAGTAAGTGGACAACACATGGTGTCAAAAAATATGCCCTAATGCAACCTTCACTATTGAACCATCTGCCCGGCAATATTTAGTGTTGTTTGTTATAACTTGGATAATATTTATGAAACACGCCATCTTAATAGATTGTATGAGGATATCAGCAATGAAAGTTGCATACTTCACGTGCTCCTCACAATTTATTGCCTTAAATAATATTTCACCTTTAGGGGACGCTACAATGACATTGATTAGTTATATATTTTTGTAATTTTTCCATCCAAAAAAAATGGACACGCTTGTTTTGGGTCATGTATCTTGATTGCTCTTAATGATCTCTTTACAAAAGCTTTCTCCTTGGCCAATAAGGTGGTGCACACCTTTTCATATCTAGGACTAATAATTAGTAGGTGCATTGGCTGCTGTCACCACTACCATTAATGCAACGAGCAATGCTCTTATCTACAACCTATTTGCCCTGTTCTTGAAGGCTTTTTCCAATGGACTTCTTTTATAGGAAAGAAAGGGGGTATTCTCATCTCAAGAAGATGATGGCATGAAAGGATGTGTGCCAACCAGTTGTGATAAGCCACTAGGAGTTTCAACAATCCTTTCTTTGAAAGAGGATGTGCTCTTTCTTTTGATCTATTACTTCCCATGTTTGCATCCACGTGTTCTTTAATATATCCCATTCTGTGGTAGCTCTTTTTTATTCAGCTCTAGACAAATTCTTATTCCTAGGCTGGTGGTAGTGCATCGGTGAGATTTCACTTGACTATGTGAGCTCTTATACTCATTTGCACATTGGCTACAACACCAACAATAACCTCAACCACTAGGAAGTTGTTCAATCATGGTTGTATGTTGTTAAAGAGGTGATGTTGTGTCAAATTTAAATGAGCTCTCTACATGTGGGGCAGTCGAACTAGAACTACCAGCCATTTTCATGAACTTAGCAAAACAAAAAGCCATTACAAATCTCCAACCTTCCAACATTAAAAAAATGTCATTATGAATGACCTTTGTATTATGTAGAAAAGGTTTATAAATTAATTCAATACTTCCAAAAAAATTGAAAAATCTTTAAAAAATTCTTCAAAAATAAAAAAAATTATAAGACTTACTCACCTTTGATAGATTAATCTTCCCCACGGAGCTCTTTCTCTCTTGTTGGTGTAGGTTTTTATCTCTTGAACATTCATGTTTGAAGAAAAAGACAGCAACATTAATAAAACAACAATGGCAGCTTGGAGGCAAAAATGTTGTTTTACTCACTTGTGATTGTGAAATGAGGCAAAAGAGGTTTATCACCCTCACTTTAGGGGGAAATCAGGTATTTAGAAGAATTTGTTTTTTGCTTTTAAAAATGTTTTTTGTTAATTTTCTAGCCAGGTGGCTTGCGGGTATTCCTGGTTTTTCCTAGGGTCCTTGGGGTGGACCTTGGGCGAACTGAGAGGCATCCTGGTCTTGGACCCGGCCCTGAATCAGTTCCGTATGGGTATGGGGAGCCTTTTTGCAAAACCAAGTAACTTAGCCATCCTTTACATGATTTTGCTTTTTAAGATAATACCAAAATGAGCAAGTCTTTAGAATAAAGGCATTATGTTCAACTCAAAAAGATCAACACAAGAAGATATTGCTATGATCAAAGCATGTCTTCCTAGGAAGATAGTATACGAATAATACACAAATCTGTTATACAAAATAAGAATAGAACAAAGGATAAAGCATTGGTCTATTCTAGAAAATAGTATCATAATAAACCATAAATCTATTCTAGGAATATAGAATAAAAGAAATGGAACCTTGCAAAGGCTAAAGATTGCTTCAGAAGGATAAAGCAAATAAACTATGCAAGGAAATTAAGCCATTCAAAGGTCAAAAGTTCCTTTAGAAGATTTAAGCAAGGATAAGGTTAGTTCTGAAGAAGTCCATCTTTAGGATTGTCCAAATATAGGAGAGGACATCTTGTCCTTAATTGTGGCAACACTTACATTATTGAAGAGTTTTGCTTCATGTAAAATTGTGCGATGTTACTGGGTGAATGTGTAACATATGAAGATTGGTTTGTTGGCACAATTGAAAATGGTAGCACAGAAGAGTTGAATTGTTTTTATAGTGGAAAACCATTTATCAATCCAATTTTTGTTTTTGCAAATTTATATTTTCACATCTTTTCAGACAATTTTTGTTTACAGAATTTGAAAGATTTTGTTTCAGTTGAGCAGTGTTACAGTCTTGGACTTGGGACAAATTTTTGTAGGCTGTTTTTTAACTTGGACACTTGGCTAAAACATGGCACAGAATTAATGCTGAGCTGAAAGATGATTCTCCAAATTGATATACATTAATGCTATCTAGAGTATTTTTATAGGACCTGCGTTACCAGACTTGGACTTGGCACAGACTGGATAGGCTTTATTTAGGCATGCTCAGACTTGGACTTGGAAGACTGTAACCCTGCATTTGATTGCTATCAAACCTCATCAACCAGATGTTCATATGAAAGTTTAGATTTCTTTTTATTATTATAATAGAAATTTTGATATCAGAAATATCAGACAATTTATGCTTCCAGAATGGTTAGATTTAATTCAGGTTCAAGTCAGAGGCATCAAAGTTGTGTTTTTGACAGCATTTGAAGCTGTACAGCACATCTAGAATGGACTCCATGCAAGATAGAACCCCAAAGAGGTTATAGAAACTAGTTTGCAGTCTTTGGTTTAGAATATGGATATTATGAGTAGGGATTTGAGACAGATGACAAAACCATGCAATAAATACTGCTTTGAAAAATAGTTACTCTTCTTTGTCACCTTGGCATGGATCTGAAACATCACATAATAAATTGATACATGATTATATGAGTAGGTCCAGAAGGTAGCTTTCTTGTGAGCTGCTTATATCTTGTCCTTCTAGTCAGAGAAATACTAGAAGAGAGGCTGAGTATTTCAGTGAAATCTTATCAGAAGGTTATGGACAGCTTTTATGACCTCTGATGGTAACTTTCAAATGAACAATAATTTGCATGCCACCAAGTCCCAAATTGCTGAAAGTTCAGATGATTATAAAATCCCACAGATAATTCATTCCCTTGTTAGAATAGGATTGTATTAGTCTTGGAAATTCAAAAACAGTAGGAAGTTCAATTTTAGGAACTAGTTTTAGAAATAGCTTTGAAGGGCATGTCAAACATGCAAGATGCAACAGATTTGAAGGAAGCTTCAACTTGTTTTGAAACAATGTTAGCATTTTAATTTGTTCTTTAGGGACAACACAAAATGGAAAGCATGCAAGTTAAATCCTTTATTTGAATTAATAAGGTAAGCTACCTTGTAAGGTTAAATTTAAATAAAAACCTTAGAACACTAACCTATTTAAAAAACTGTAACTTTTCACAAGATTACGAAGGATTTTCTCCAAGGTTTTGAACAGGTGATGCAAGACTATAATAGTTCTTCCACACCCATAGTCGGGAGACTTGCACTTTTTTCACTTTATCTTTTATGAGTTCTTCTAACAACTTAACCTATTACAACACAAATACACACACTTTCTGGCTAAAAAATTACACACTGGGAGGTATGATACACAATAGCTGAATTTACGGCTTTGATTACATACACAAGTCAAGATTATATAAATTAAACACCCAGGTGTTGCATATCAAATTACAAGCATATGGATCAACAACAATTACAATACAAAATCTTCAATTAGCAGTAGCATGTATTAAATAAATGAAATACTTCACTCAAAATAATTCAATGAATATGAGAAAATTGCATATAGAATAAGAATACCATCACGCACAAAGGGAGAGCTTGAACAATAAACTTTTACAAAAACTGTAGAAAATCTGAGTGCTAAAAGCACTTAACAAAACTTTTCATGCTAATGCAATCAATCATCTCGCAATTTTGTATGGCAATACAATTTATAGATATGATAGTACAAAAATAGATTAACTAAAACTTTTTGTCCAAAAATAGATTGCTTGAAAATCAAGAAATCTCTAAATACTGAAAACACTAAAATTAAAATTTTCTCAAAATAAGAAATCTAGAAATAGATTTCTTCTAATAATAGCATCACATCAAATATGGAAATAACTGAAACTAGCTATTCTAAAACATCAATTAGCTCCTTTGGCAATTCTAGCTTTGCAACTGGCTCGTTTCACTTCTGAAATTTTTGGGGCATGCAAATTGACTGCTCATTATAAAATATTTATTTTGTTTAAATTTTGAAAGGCTTCTCTGTAAAATGAACAACTTTCCCTCTTATAAATCTGAAATTTTGTTGCGGAATTGTGGCCATGCTCCTTTGATTTTTGTTGGTGAGAACCCTAGCTGTGTAAGTGCTTGGTAGATTAGGGTTTACTTATGCTGTTTCATGTCTTACGTTTTGATTTATTTCCATGAAACAAGAAACAAGACTGTTTTGGTTGGAAACTGACAGATTTGTGAGGCCATAGATCTTTCATTCACCAAAACCAAAATCATCTGTTTTGTGATTAAAAATTTAAACTTTTAAACTTCTTTCATTCAGTTTCTTTGTATTATAAAGCCTTAGGTGTTTTTTTGTTGGCATGGTCTGTGCCCTGTTAAAACTTTATGATTTTCTTTGGTTTTGGCACCTTTGTTCTGTTGTGTAGCCGCGGGTTGTGCTTTTGCTGAATTCTGCTGCTGCATAAGTTGTCCCTGTTCACAAATTCTAAATCCTCTACTTGCTTAGTTATGCCCTTTATGTGGTTGGGTTCAAGTTTGGTCTTAGCAATGTCTAATGTTCATGTGACCAGTTTATTATGTCTAACTGTTTTGCGCTTTGTCTTAGTGATGTGGTCATCTAGTTGGTCAAGGTGCTTAGGTTGACAATGTAGCAACTTCTAGTTGGCATCTATAGATCTTTTAAACATAAAGTGGTTAAGTTTACATCTATGTTCCACCAAATTTCTGGGATGGTAGGGGACAACAGGAAATGTGGGGATGCATTTCTGGGACAGCAGAGGATGGGAGGCCGTTTTAGGGGATGGTGATGACAATTACAAAATGGGGGAAATTTAAATAGAGAGAAAATTTTAAGTATTTGTATGCTAAGGCATTCACCCTATTCATTATATGACCATATCATGAAACTTTAGAGCTGAACTAAGAATTTATGAGTTGACGTGCAAATTAACAAAATTTTAATGTCTAGTCATTTGAGTTTTCATTATTAATTTGGATATACAACAAAATGAAAAAATAATTATATAAATAAATTAAAAAATTTATATACTAATACAAGTAAATTAAAATAGTCAATTCAAAATTATATAATTAATACCTTATACTAATTATATTTTTTCTAATGTGCTCGACATCATTTTACTAGATGCATTTGAGATATTCATATTGGTCATATGTCAATATATGTTATTCTACTTTAAAGCATTGCTAGAATCCAAATTATTACATCCCAACTTGCTATGTTTCAAATGGATTAATGTCTTAAAATTATTAAATTTCAATAGCTTTGTTTGATGCTCAAACGACTTTCCAAAAAGTGCACATCATAATATTTAAGAGTTTACATTATACTATTGACTTACAGGGTTGAACATGAATGCAATTAAAAAAAAACTTATTTATGTTAGCAAAATAGAGAAACATGGAGGTCAAGATAGATTGTTGTCGGCACCCACATTTGTAGGAATTATGCAAAGAGGGGAATTTTTGGCTGAAGCCCTGTGTAGCAGCCATAACCATAGACAGAATATTTGAGGTCAATTTTTTTTTTTTTTTTCAACAATAGATCATGCTTATTTAATTTTCTATTTAGTAGGGGGCTTTTATTTTTAAAATTTTAATAAGATTTTTCTGGCTGTCACTGCCATTTCTTGGTTGTTTCCTAGTCAATTCAGAAACATTGCTTATCAGCAGAGGGGTATAGAGGATGTCCTTGAAAAAGGGTAGGGGACGCATTCCAGGGTTACACAAGTTCACATCTGTAGATCTATAGATGGTAGAGTAAGTGAAATTGTATCTATAGATATTCCACTATATCTTGCAATGGTGGGCCATATTTCAGTAGTAAGTGAAGTTGGATCTATAGATATTCCACTGTATCTTGCAATGGTGGACCATATTGCAATAGTAAGTGAAGTTGTATCTATAGAAGTTCTACTATATCTTGCAATAAGTGCTGGATAGGTTATATTCATGTATAAATTTCTCCATGGTAGTCTAGTGATTCCGTAGATCAGAAGATGGGTGTGGGTTGCATTTTTTCATGTAAATGTCTTGAGCTTAATTGGAGTTGAGCTTGGAGATCCTAGCCAAGGGAGGCCTAGACTCACAACCTAACTAGACTACACATTGCACCGTGGAAAATAAGGGAACACACACATGTACTAGAAGGTTTATTTTGTTATCGAGGAATGTACTTACAGAGATACAACAGGTCACAAAATGTGAGTACAGTGAGTGCTCTGACTCTTTCCCTTTCCAACTAGCTCTAACCCTTGCTGAAGGTTCCACAATCTCATGACCTTGGCCTTATTTATAGACAAATACTTGGCACCCATTTCTCCTCTACCAAGTTTTGAATCCACCTCCCTGTTGTTTGGTAATTACTTGCTTGGTGGCTTCTACACTCACATCCTGACTTGACTGCTGCTCCACTGCAATATCTGCTGACACCCTTGACCTTTATTTTTATGTTTGATGCAAAGGTGATTGTGTTTTAGACAACTATTAGAAACACTAAACAACTCACTGCCCAATCCACCAATTTCATCTGTGTTTGGCGCTAACTTGTTGAACATTCCATGTGCGTGATCTTCCTGCAAGCACATGTCTCCACATGCTTGCACACATCTCCTTATGCACTCTTCACCTTATGGTTATTTTCACTCTCCATTTGTGTTGTTTCTCCTGTGTCTTGCACTTTCCAATGACAAAAGGTACTGATTCAATGCAGAGAGCTTGGCATACATCACATAGAGAAAGTGCATGTATGCTGTCCTGTTAAATATTCTTGACATGAAATTTGTGTACCCACTTGATGTTTTAGAAAAAAAAAGTTACAAATAACAGAAATACAGGTGGGCAGAGGACACTGAGTGCCAAACACAGGGTAGAGGTTTTATTTGTTTATTTTTGTAACACATATCACCTAGATATGGCATAGGTTCCGGCTGGTATACGTGTAGTACTGTACTTGTATCTGTATTGGGTATGATGGTACGTGTACTTGGGGAGGAGGGTGGCATGTCCTGCAACCTTGAATTTTTGAGATCTTTTTTTCAGTATTCTTTCCTGTGCATGGCACTTAATTTGCATGGATTCAAAATTAATGACTACAACTAATAAGCCGGAAGCATTATGATGAGTATGAAAATTTCCAGTTTCACTGTGAATCAGATGACTGTAATTGCACAATTCTTTGAGAGGTTATCTTGGGCTGGATTCCTACTGAGTATAAGGGTGTAAATGCCTGCCAAATATATGGAATATTACCCATGATTTATTTTTTCCAGAATCTATTATAGCAATTGAATTTCTAGTAAATTCTGTATTTGGCATGCAGGGCGAGGAGCTAAGAAAGCAGATTGGAGCTTCTGCTTATATAGAATGCAGTGCAAAAACTCAGCAGGTACATTAATAAAAGCTGCATGTTTTGAACTGAAGTCAGTAGATTCTTATTCTTCTTATATATGTAATATTTGAAAGTTTCAATTTGAATTTATGCCTAAAATTTTAGAATTTGTGTTGAATTACTTTCTTCATCTTGTTGAATTGGTCTACTGGCATAAATGTTGGGCAAGGCTATACAGCATTTGCAAAAGTATAGATGGCCATTCCTGTTTTTTGAAATAGAGTATTTGCAAAAGTATAGATGGTCATTCCTGTTTTTTGAAATAGAGTTATGTATTTGTTGAAATTTGTCTTTGTTTCCTTTGAGATGCCAACTTCTTTAGGAGTTTCCTTAAGAATGATACAGATTTGTGTGACTATTTATGTTTTCATTTGCAGAATGTCAAGGCAGTCTTTGATGCAGCAATCAAGGTTGTCATTCAGCCACCCAAGCAGAAAAGAAAGAAAAAGAGGAAGTCTCACAAAAACTGTTCAATTTTGTGAGTATGGTATGGTGTACAATGTTCTGTAGTGTACTTTGAGCTGTAAAGCAAAAGTGAAAAGCACATGGAGGATTATTTGCTTGATGAATTTTAATGCAAGGCATTCTCTGTGGCAAGTTGTATTCAGTTGTGTGGTTGTGATGAGATCTTGAGAATATGTACCTAAAAGTCTGTCTCAGAGTGCTTTAGATATAGATTGCCTCACAGTTGGCTACTATTTTTAAGTAAACTTGTGCTTTTGTACATGTATTTATATTATTAGCTCATTGTATCAAGTTTTAAGCAAGCTCAGACTGAATGAAACACATATCCCTATTTTCCTTATATTTATTACATAAGGTCTTTATACTTGAGTAGAGACATGCCACACAACCCCTTCATTGCATATGAACATAAACATTCCAGGGGAAATGAACTCAGCACATAGCTTGAATTGTGGCTATGTAGGGGATTGCTAGTTTTAACCATTTATATCAACGTTGCTTCTTTAGCTACAAGTTATGAGCAGTGAGAAAAGATTTGATTTGTTGGAAAGAAGGTTGGAGTGCTCCGCAGAAATAGAGCTTCATTATTAAGGATAGTATTTCAGTACAAAAGCACAGAGACATTACATGATATTTTATTGGAATGGCGATTTCACAAGTACCATATGTTTGTATAGTGTATGCTCATTATTTTTGAAAATTTCTGGGCACTAGGATTCATTATTTTACACAATAATTTTTTTTAGTTAAAAGCCCTTTCAACTACAAGTGGATCATGAATTTGACTATATGCAATTTTTTTGTCTTCCACAAATGAACAGCATAATTATGCTATCAATTTTTTTTCTCTTTTGTGGGTGAAAGCTTGTTGGTAAAGTTGACAGAGAGCATCAAAATCTGTTTTATTTTCTTTTTGTTAAGGTTTCAGATTCAAATTGATTTTGGATGCTTTTACCTGGCTAACTTCAGAAGAGAATTATAAAAATTTCATCGCACAAGTCATTCCCAGTGTACTCCTAACTCCGAAGTATGGAGTGATTTTCCATGTTATTTAAATGCTGCTTGGAATTTGCAAACTATTTTATGTTAAATTTAAGCATTAGATGGCAAGGAAAGTAGAGCATCAAAATCTGTTTTATTTTCTTTTTATTAAGGTTTCAGATTCAAGTTGATTTTGGATGCTTTTACCTGGCTTACTTTAGAAGAGAATTATAAAAATTTCATCACACAAGTCAATCCCAGTGTAATCTCAAGTATGGAGTGATTTTCCATGTTATTTAAATGCTGCTTGGAATTTGCAAACTATTTTATGTTAAATTTACGAATTAGGGCAAGGAAAGTAGTATCCACCCTCAATTGTGTAGAGTGTGCTGTTCAACTTCCCGTAGCATGAGTTTCAGGCTCCTCTGCCCCGGTCTCCACTTCCTTCGTAGCTTTGCTATTATTTTGTTGCTGTCCCATGCCAAATAGAAAAGAATCTCCTCTTCAAATCATAGTATATGCACAGTAGGTTCTAATAGCTAATTCCCTTAAGTACTAGCCAGCCACCTCTTTTTCTTTACATTTCTTATGTATGGAAATTTTCTTTGATGGTATGTTTCAGAATAATGAGTCTTAGAGAAAGAAGACATCTTCTTTTTGTTTTAAGGTAATCGATTCTTTCTGCAGCAGGATATCTTCGTACAACATCTTGACCCTATGTTACTAGAAACCTGATTGTCCCCACTATTTTGTTTTTCATTTGTATCATGTTCTTACTTGAGTTTCTTGTGCGCATTTTCATGTAAATTAAAAGACTTGAGCTGTTTTTATAGCACATGTAGGTAAGGTTGTAAAGCGCTTTTGCTCCCTTCTTGCTGTTCTTCACTCTCTAGTAACAGCTGTGAGTAATGGGTGGAAGCAAAATAGCTAGTAACATGTCAGTGCTGCTGAAGTAGGGAATGAGGCATCCTCTTCTTTGACTGATATTTGTTGAGGATTTACTATGCCTGATATCTATGACTAGCTGGGAAATGCAAGTCCACAAGCTAAATACCTACATACATTTCACATAAATCAGTAACCCAGCTGCAATTGGCTTATGTGAGTGAAGTTGAGCATCAAACCACGACCCATGCATGGGCAACCTTTGATGTTTATTGATCTGTAAATTGGGTGAATAATCCATTCGAGTTACCAACACATCTTATTAGTTCCAATAATCAAATGATTGGCATGGCTGCTGATTTCTATGTACAACTACAATAAAAGAGTCCCAAAACCATCATTGTTGTTACTGATTAACTGTGTGCATATAAAGGAACATTATAACATAAAAGAAGAGAGCATAACCAATCATGAAAATGAAGCACAACAAAGTTTTTGACTTGGAGAAACCCAATATGTGAAAAGTCCAGGAGAGTGGAATAATCTCCCCAAGCTGCCAAGCTACCAACAACTTGGTTTATATCCTTTTAGAGGCCTCCATGGACTCCTTAAACATACAAATGGATGTGCAACATCTATAGAACAATTGTAAGTCTCTTTAATCCTCTAAATTACTCTCATTCTCTAGCAACACCTGTAGGTAATGGGTGGAAGCAAAATGAACTGATAACTTGTCAGTGCTGCTGAAGTAGGGAAAGAGGCACACTCTTATTTGCCTGATATTATTTAAGGATTGCTATGCCTGATATCTATGATCAACTGGGAAATGCAAGGCCAGGAGTTAAATACCTGCAGACATTCACACAAGGCAGTAACATAAACAAAATTGTCTCGTGTGAGTGGAGATGTGCACCAAACCACAAACAATAGATGGGCATCCATTGATTTTCATTGATCCACTCCTCAAGTTACCAGCACGGATCTTATTAGTTCTAATCACCAAATGATTGAAATGGCTGCCGATTTCTATGCAAAATATATCATAAAACACCCACAAAACCATTTTTGTGTAATTAAGTGCACATGCATAAAGGAATATTATGACATTAAATAGAGAGCATAACCAATCTTGAAATGGAGCACAACAAAGTTTTTACTTGGAGGAACCTATTGTGGGTGAAAACTCTAGAATAGCAGGAAATAGCCTCCAATTACGTGCTGATTGAAGAGGTTTACTTCCTTTTCTAGGCTGCTGGATTCTTTAAACATACAAATGGGTGCTCAACATCTCCCCAACAATTGTAAATCTCTTTAACCTACCAAAGTACACTGCAACATACATGACCGCTTAATTGATGCAACTATGGAAAATTTTAGTTGGTTAACGTGAACAGAATACTTTTTCAATTTAATATAGCCCAAGAGTCTAAAGATATCATTGGAAGGAAGCCCAAAGTGTTTTAGAAGGCTGGAAAGATGGAATCGCAAATGCTTTAGCTCCTTTTCTTTTTGTGTGCTATGTTTTTGTCTTATCTGAGGACTGTTTCAACTGCAAGTCAAATAATTGGTGTAGTTGTCATCAAGTATGTGTTTGGCCATGGTTGAACTTGTGTGACAGGTTTGACATTGGTCAACACTATCACTAATGTTCCTTCTTCATCTAAGTGAAATCCCTTGGTTGTTTTGATCACCTAGACAACTTTTGTTCGTTTTTGGCCTCTCCGAATCTTTGTAATGTGATGAAAATATTTAGTGTTCTTGTTAGTTATGTGTCCACCCGTGTTTGAAATAGCATGATGTGAGTGACTATCAAAAACTCCAGCGTACTTTGTAACATGCATTTACAATGCAACTTGAAATAACAACTTTTGAAACAGAAATGGAAATCAAACTTGCAATAACAACTTTTTTTTTACAATGGTAAAACCGAAATCATAAACTTTTGATTGAAAAAGTAATCTAATCTAGGAAGATATAATCTAATGAATAAGAAAAATTTAATAATACAAGTAAAGTAAGAAGAGAGGTTTAGAGATTACAATTTTTCTTGAATTACATTTTGATCTTTAAAATAACTTTACCAATGATTTGGAGGGCAAGTATCATCAAGGCGCTTTTCTGCCCAATCACAAATTTTATTAGTCCCTCATGCCATTTCCAACTGGAAAGACCCGACCCTTCACAGGGAGGTAATGAGAAGTTGAACTCATGCCATCTGAGATTGGTGTTTAACCCTACACAATCCCTAGTTGGTCACACACTATAGGCTACCCTTAACTAGTATGACCTCTGACTAGGTTGTATATCTGGATTAACAAATTGATTGACGCTTATAGTAAGTAGCATCACCTTGGCCAAAGGTTTTAATTTATTTGCAATCACATTAATGCGTGAAGTCAATGTTCATCACCGTACTCGGTTGCAACTTGAACTTCTAGGACTTAAGATTTTTTCTAAGAAACTTAATTAATGGATGACCACTTGTCTTCCACTTGGTATCCAATTACAATATACATAACTCGAGTATAAGCACCATTTCTCTACTGAGTATCATAGTTTATTTAGAAATGGAACATTCAGTCATATTGATTTAAGTATAACTTTTCCGCTTTGGGATCATTACTCCATGGTCTTAGTTTGAAATTATTAGCTTAGTATGGAAAAGGTAAGACATGCAATAGGGCTTCTAGCTCTCATGTTCGTAATAAGTTTTTCTATTTAGCATGCATTATGTGAATATGATGTTACTGAACTATCTAAGTGAATTGAATGTTTTTATATATGCCAATCTGCATTTAAAGAGCACTATAGAGCCCCCCTTTGTTCGACTAACCTTCTTCACACTAAGGTTAATTTAATACTCACCTTCGAGAAGGGTTGTTCTCTAGTTTTATTTTGGCTCAGCTTAATAGAGTTGAGGAAAACTTCACATCAATTCAATTAAAGAACAAAATAAAATTAAGAGGATATCACATTGAATCGTAACTCTTGGCACTTCTGTGCAATGATATTCCTAGTTCACATTCTACGAATTTCCTCAATTTTTGAGCTATGTTTTCTACCTCAAAATTCTATCAAAATGTTCTTCTTGGATATTTTGTAATTTGAATGAACCCAAAACTAAAAGGGTTTGATTCAATTTCAATGCTTAGTTCTACTAGCTTTATTACAGCTACAACTCAACAAAGTACTTTACTTAATTCAAGAAGCATAAAGTTCTTTCCTTTCATTAATAAGAAGCAAGGAAAAGAATGTATAGAGCCATTCCGATAAATATAAAACGCGACTTGGTTAAGAAGTGACGAATATGAATTTGATGTGGCTTTCTTTGCAGAAGTTTTAGCACCCACAATTCTTTCCTAAGCTTCCACGAGTGGCTATGCAGAAGCACCGCTAGCCAAAGACATTTCAGCTCACAACGCCACTAATCAACCAAAATTGAACATAGTGTATGCTTCTCAAAAAGAAATGAATGAATGAATGAATGATTTTATTGATGTCCACGAGACTGATCAGTCTATGGGACCAAGAAAATCACAACACTAGACCCTTTGAATTCCTTTCCATGTCAGATTTCTTGCTATGAATCTTGACCAGATAGCTAGCAGTTTGGTTGATATTGTCCTCATCAAATAAATGATACATGTTTTCGACTTTCAAGATAAACTCATAATGAGTTCAAAAGTATTTTTCTCTAGACAATACTCTTCCTCGTGAAATACACAAATATATCCTCTCTTACGAATTTCAAAAGAGACTTCTATATCTTCTATAGAGAAAAACGATTTTTCAAAATTTCCCTTTGAATTTGAAGTTAATCTCATACAAATTTGAGAAGCATGCCATGATTTTTGCCTAGCCACTATGGCGTTACCCATTTCAAACATGGGTTCAGATATTGCTAAGTTAAAGTGGTTCAATCTCATATCATCCCACTGATATTTATATATATGCGGCGCTTTATTAAAAGTATTAATCTTATACATGAATCAAGGCACCTGCAAAATGGTTTTGCATTATAGCCATACCAAGGATTGGTAATAATAATTTTAAATTAAACTTTATGTTGCATGTATATGTATATATTTATATAGATACAACATTTATACATATCTATATACACATCTCTCTCTCTCTCTCTCTCTCTCTCTCTCTCTCTCTCTCTCTCTCTCTCTCTCTATCTATCTATCTATCTATATATATATGAATTGAGTTTTTTTTTAATAAATAATAAATAATTAACACCAATGAGTTCCATAACTATAGGAACATAAAGAGTAAAGATTAGGATCTCAAAATGGTTTGGTCGAAAGAAAAGTATACCAACTCCAAGACTAGGACGGTAAAACCCTAGTCATCTATATTGACCAAAATAAGATTACCTGACACATATTGGTTACTGGTAATAAGGTTAATCAACACGACTCAACTACTTAAAGATAGGGTTATAAATGACATTGAGTCCTTTTTCGATATCTCTCGACTTGATGATACTTCCCCTCGCTTCTCGGAGGATGATGATCTCTTGCACACACTAGGTCAAATTCAAGTAGTTAGTTTGAAATCCTTACATATCTTTGTAATTGCATTTATTAATAACAAAAGAGAACATCTCATATGATTTAAACTAACTCATCAACATATGTTTTGCAAAATATCATTCCATAGTACTGAACAAGTATTGATGCATAAAATAACATCTAAATATCTAAGGCACAAGTGGGATGTAACATACTTAGTTTAGTATGATGTGAATGACTATCAAAAACTATAGTGTTCTTGTTTTTGGCCTCATCGAATCTTTGAAATGTGGTGAAATTATTTAGTGTACTTGTTAGTGATATGTTCACCCATGTTTGAAATAGTATAGCGTGAGTGACTTTCAAAAACTATCATTAATGTCCATTTTCATCATAAGTGAAATCCCTTAGTTATCTTGAACACCTTAGCAACTTATGTTTTGTTTATATATATGAATCAATTTTTTTTAATAAATATTAAATAATTAACACCAAGGAGTTCCATAACTATAGGAACATAAAGAGTAAAGATCAGGATCTCAAAATGGTTTGGTCGAAAGAAAAGTATACCAACTCCAAGACTAGGACGGTAAAAACCCTAATCATTTATATTGACCAAAATAGGATTACTTGACACATACTGGTTAACGATAATAAAGTTAATCAACACAACTCAACTACTTATAGATAGGGTTATAGATGACATTGAGTCCTCCTTTCGTTATCTCCTGACTTGATGATAATTCCCCTCCCTTCTCGGAGGATGACGACCTCTTGCACACACTAGGTCAAATTCAAGTAGTTAGTCTGAAATCCTAACATATCTTTGCCATTGCATTTATTAATAACAAAAGAGAACATACTTAGTTTAGTATGACGCGAGTGACTCTATCAAAAACTATAGTGTCCTTGTTTTTGGCCTCATTGAATCTTTGAAATGTGGTGAAATTATTTAGTGTACTTGTTAGTGATATGTTCACCCATGTTTGAAATAGTATGGCGTGAGTGACTGTCAAAAACTATCATTAATGTCCATTTTCATCATAAGTGAAATCCCTTAGTTATCTTGAACACCTTAGCAACTTATGTTTTGTTTTTAGTTTTTTAAAATCTTGGAAATTGTGTTTGATTTTGTCTTTAGGGAATTGGTTTTTATGCCTTGTCTCCATATTAGGAAGTATATAAAAAAGTGTTATAGTAGCTATTTTAGCTAATTTAATAAC
The DNA here is from genome assembly GCF_030272615.1 of Cryptomeria japonica. Lineage (NCBI taxonomy): Eukaryota > Viridiplantae > Streptophyta > Pinopsida > Cupressales > Cupressaceae > Cryptomeria > Cryptomeria japonica. The sequence continues at coordinate 666,684,705 of NC_081411.1, read as the reverse complement.
TTTATCAATCCAATGTTGGCTTATACCTCCTCAATTAGTAGACTTCGGCTTCCTAAAAGCTAAGAACTCAATAGACAGAGAAATGTATCCTTCACATTGTTTTTAGGATACTACCTTGCTTTGCCCAATTTTTGACCCTTAATACCTACCAACCATGTCTTTTGAGCCCCTTTTCTTGTCATCTTATCTTTTACTCATAAAACATCGTTGTCTAATTTTATTTGAGATTTGGGTACAAAGTTTTCAACAGAAGGCCAACAATGCCTCCTCTTCATCCAACATTGAAGGAGTTTAAGGGACGCAAGTTCAAAAATTCAATTACATAATAAACTTTCCCACATGCCAACAAATTCAATCTAAAAACATCCTTACCCTCTTTGTTTAACGATTATAAATGGGCCAATACTAAAATGGATTAATCTTTTTGGCTTCTTCATCAAGTTTTTGCTCACTTGAGTACAACCAAACCTTGTTCCTAGGATGGAATTTGTTTCAACATGATGTTGGTTATGTTATAACTTGTACTTGGCTTCAAACTAATTCAACCTTCTTTACACTTGGAGGTGTGTCCAAATCTTCTCAGTGAACCTTTTGACCTTGTGGATTCAAATTGGTTGCCTTCTTTGTCTAATTATTTCATCACAACATCAAAGGGACTAGATGGTAACTAGCCAAGCCATCTTTTATAAGAAGATTTATTGGAAGAACATAAAGCTCTATATTTGAATGTTGAGTATACAACAACTTTTTTTCTTAAGCCTTGGAATGCCACCTATCATATTTTTTAAGTGTTGAACCAAAGCTCTATCCAACTCCTTAATTTTCTCATCTTTGAACAATGGAAGGTTATAAACCTCTTCTGCCCAAGTTTTCTTATTGTGAGATTATGCTTGAAGCAACCAAGATCAAAGAGACCAATAGATAGCACAATAACAAGAGAGACAAAATATTTGATGAGAATAAACTGTATTCTAATCAAGATGCAAAAGAGATCAACTGGATCATCAAGAAATTACATACAATGGATGATAAGCCTGCTTATAAAGGCAAGGCTAAGAGACAAGAGAGAACACAATGATGACATGTGACTCAATGAGATGCAAGAGTAGGTAGGAGAAATAGTAAAATATTCCACATGAGGTGGATCACCCACCGAAGGTGGAATTATCATCCCATGATAAGTGGATATGATAAAGTAACAACAATATCACATCATAAAAGGTGGAAATTCTCCTACATACACACTCCCAATGTATGCACATCTCCTTAAGTGTCTCATATGCAAACTACAATGTTATGCATGTACCTAAGTAAACTTAAATAAAGTGTAATTATATCCAAGATGAATAAATAATTACACCAACACTTGCAAAGTATTCCAAAAAACTCCCACAAAGTGAGTGTCTCAATTTGAAATAATGGAACTAGGAAAAATAAGTGAATCCACACAATAGTGAAAAACAATTTAGTTGTGTCACGTGCCTTAAGAGTCTTCTTACAAGGTAGAAATAAAAATCATCTTGCTAAATTGGTCCCCACTATCACAAACAATTGTTGATGCTCATTTTTGGACAAGGGCAATACACCTATTTACAGATTCTTCCATGATCTAGAAGGAATCACTAAAGGTGTGTATATACCTATCTTTCTATTGTTAGACTTTTGCTATCCGCTCATGAAAAAATCTTTTTGTATAGCCTCTATTATTCACTGCATTTTCCATTATCTTGGCACACACCTTATCTAATTTATAGAGCATACTTGTTAAACACACCCCAAGACTAGGGGAGGAGGGGGCAAGTTGGGTGCGGGGGTGGGGGCAGGGCGAGGCGAGTTAGTCTTGAAAAATCACTTAAATTTATACCTCAAATCAACATCAATATATCTTTAATATTATTGACATTAATGAAAGATAACAACAATGAACACTCTGCACAAAAGAACATCAGATTTACATGGATAACCCAATCATGGAAAAACTATGGTGAGAGTCAACTCATAATATATGAATAAGATTAGAATATTGTTTAAGACTCACTACCAAGGAAGCTCACTGCTCTTGAAAGGACTTGAAGGCTGAGGTGCACTATCGCAAGGCAAGATACAAGAGACTTGTAGGCTGAGACTCACTACCTCAAGGCAGGATACAAAGAATTTACTAGGGAGACTCACTATCTCCAAGCAAGGTACATGAAAATATGGTTCAAGATGAACACACCTTCAACAACATTTCCTCCAACAATCTCCAAGTATGAAGCTGCCCTTGAATATCTGTCTGAAATGACCAACTTCAAAAAGAGTCACCACACACTTCCTTTGCCTCAACTTTGCGTTACTAACTCCACAAATGATATAATCATGTAAGTGTAGTACACACACTGATTCACACATCCATACCAATCCACACATGTACACCATTTCGAACTAATTTGATCTTCTATATATACCACCCTCTTCATCACATAACATCAATTAGGCTGGCCAGAATAGGGGTCAAGCATAAGTCCTATCAAGTTATCTATCAAACATAATTGTAGTGAAAGCAGCAAAATCTAGGAGATAGAGAGGACCTAAACACATCATATTACATCTTTGTAAGTGCCCTTAAACATTACACACGCTAACATATATCCTCCAAAGTTGGCAACAAGGTAATATGTAGATAAACCATGTCGCACATAACCAATCTACCTAACATATCTTCCAAATGAATTAACCTAATGCGGATCCCCACACGCCAAAGTAGGATCCAAATAAAACTTAGCACAACCTTCAATGCAGGAAAAGATACCCAAGGATACACCACAATCAAGAAAATAAATTTGCTGGCTAAACTAGAGCAATTACCTTGAAACACAAATACAGGCCACAATGCAACACCATATAGATCATCTGACATCATGCAAAGTACAGAAGGATATTCCTTGAACATCCTGCAACATTCTCAAATACTTCTCACTAAAACATCAAAACATGTTGGCAGAACACAAACAAATACAAAGCACTTCATTCGAGAAGGCTAGAAGAACATAATCATGAACACAATATCATTATCTCTTGCAGACCACATCAACACATGGTGCTTGAACTAAGACACAAAACAAACAATATAAATTTGTTCTCCAAGCCACAACACCTGAAACATCAATGTGGAGAAATGTGAAGCATTTTTCGGACCAATCTTGACAACCAGCCAAATTACCAACAAACTGCAATTACCAACCACATTAGCTGCAACACCAGAGACCTGAAGAGATAGGAGTGCAATGTCCATAGAGCATACACATTATGTTTAAATCCACAAGATCATATCATCAAATGTAGAGGAATGCGAAACATTCTTCCAAACTATCTTCAACATACATTCTTGCACTTACTCCATCAAATTTCAAAGGACAAAAATATCCAGAAACATCATTTTCTTACACGGGAACAAACAAGAGATATAACAACCATCATGCAACATGCAAAAGATCGACACAAACAAATCCATTTTATTGCCATGCTTCTAATCCTCATCTTAACACTTCTGATCTTCATCTCAATGCATCTAATCCTCATCTTTATATGATATCATCATCATACTTTAATACATCATACAAACACCAAGGAGGACATCCACAACACAAAGCAACTACGACCATCATCCTTTTGTACTCTTTATCAATGACAACATTTGACAATCAGTAACAATACCTTCCAACAATATTTGCATACTTTGACAAACATCATACTAGACATATCATCAACCATATCATCAATAACAACACACAACTTCTGCAGGTTGACATAAATGACAACAACTGCCAACAATCTCCCCCTTTGTCATTGATGACAATACTTACTAATGCTAACTTAATGCAATGTTCTCTCCTTACAAATCTGCATTCTTTCACTATGACAAAACAATCGATTTTACACTTTCTCACATTCTCTCCCACTTTCACTAGTATCTCTCCAGTATAGTACTGTACAATATCTCTCCTCCTTTGACACCAAGGACAAAGGGCACATGTCTTCACCTAATTTTCCATACATACATATACACTATCTTCCCTTTCTGATGTCTATGTTTCTTTTTAACACTTGCATTCTCTCCCCCTTGCAACAACAACTTATAAAATACCTACTCCCATCGAGAGCAACAATCACATCAATCTTGTCAAACTAGACGTTTTCTTTTTTTCTGGTTCTTTCCTGCCGGTATGCTTGTTGAACTAGATTCGTATCCTATTATTATATTAATATATATGTGGCTTGCCACCTTGATTAAAAAAAACAAAAAACATTCACATCAATCTAGGAGACAAAAGATATACCTTGAATTTCCCCCCCTTGATAGATGCACCAACTTGTGCATTTAATTAGGAGCAATAAGCCCCAACTTCTATTTGAGATGCTCAAAAGTATTGTTTAAACATGCCTTAGTGAATGTGTCTCCAATTTGGTCTTTTGTGAGCACATACTCCAATTTGATTTCCTTTTCTGCAATTTTCTCTTAGGAAGTGATACCAGATAGAAATGTGTTTAGTCATTGAATGCATCACCAGATTCTTTGAAATGTTGATAGATTTTGTATTATCATAGATAATAGGAATGAGTTCATCATTCATCACCTTGATATCTTTAAATGCTTCCTTCATCCATATCACTTGAGTGCAGTAGGATGCAACACCAATATAGTCAGCCTCTGTTGTTGATAAAGATATTGAATCTTGTTTCTTATGGAACCAAGAAACCAATATATCTACTAGGAAAAATGTATTACCAATGGTACTTCTTCGTTCATTGACACATCCAACCCAATCAACATCCATGTAATCCTTCAAAGAGAAGTCACTATCCTTCTTGTACCACAAACCATAATCCAAAGTTCCTTTCAAATATCTATTTATATTCTTTTAACTACCTTATCATGAGATTGCTTAGGATTAGGTTGATATCTAACAACCAAACACATTGCATGCATAATATTAGGTCTAGAAGCAGTAAAATATATTAGTCCACCAATCATAGACCTATAGAGAGTCTAATCTACTCCCAGAGACTCATCATCCCTACTTAAATAACAACTAGTAGCTATGGGAGTGCTCACTAGTTTAGACTTCTCCATACCAAAATTCTTCAATATCTCTTTAACATACTTAACCTGAGAAATAAAGATACTATCATCTAACTAAGAAATATGAAGTCCAAGAATTAAAGACAACTCATCAATCATTGACATCTCAATTTTTTTCTGCATCTCTTCTATATATCTCTTACAAACACCATCATCTCCACCAAAACTAATGTTATCAACTATCAAAAGCTTGTCTTCTTCAACTTCAAAGTAAATATTACTTTCTACATTGCCTTTCTTGAAGCCTTGTTGAAGTAAATACCTTTCCAACATCACATATCGAGCCCTAGGGGCTTGCTTAAGAGCATACAATGTCTTTTTTAAGTCTCCACACCATATTTGGATCCTTTGTCAATTGAAAACCATCAGGTTGCTCTATGTATATTTCTTCCTCTAAACCTCCATTCAAGAATGTTGACTTGACATACATATGATACAACTTAAATTTCTTGTGAGCCACAAATGCAAAAATCATTCTAATTGCCTCTATCATTGCCACAAGCACAAAAGTCTCCTTAAAGTCAATATCGTCCACCTGACAATATCCTTTACAAACCATTCTAGCTTTCTTCCTTGTCACTTCTCCTTCTTCATTCAATTTTTTTTAGAACACCCACTCTATTCCTATAACATTCTTGTCTACTCGTCTACAGATTAGTTCCCATTTCTATTTTTTCTCAATTTGATCAAGTTTTTTCATTGCCTTCAACCATCCTTCATCCGTGCTAGCATCAGAAAAAGTTTTGGGGATTTTTTTGCGACCTTTTCATAGATTTTCCCATTGCAAATGGGGATGCCTTGTTTTTGGTTTGTTTAGTTGTTAGTTTTAGGTGTTTACTTAGTTTAACTTAGGTTCAATAGTAGTTTCAAATTCTCTAGCCTTAGAATGGGAAGGGTTTGGTTTTGTCAAGTCTTGAGGTTGATTACATGACAAAATTGTGAGAGAAAGTGATGCAGTCATAATTCGGATGGTCCTCAAAGAGAACAATCCCGATCATGCAGCAAGAGTAACACAATAGAAGAAACAACAAAACATAGAGAAAATGTTGAGTCAAACATCCGCAACATCATAGATTCACTATAAATCAGTCGACAACATCCGATAGGCCTAGAACAACTTACATTCTAGATTACAGTCCATTCCGACCTCCAAGAGGTATCCAAATTACATGATATGAAATAATTCTCCTACCATATTTTCAATCCCTCTAAAGATCAATTACAACAATGTAAATGGCATCCAGAACACATCTGGGTCAGCCACAAAAGATCATTGATGTAAAGCCACATGGAAACTAGGTAGATACCCAATCCTAACACACCTCGACTTGCTCCACTAGACCAAACAGCAAGACACCTACTCACACACACCCTTCAAGAGGTTTACATACACCCATTTTAAACTCCCAAATGACTCAACAAGTCATTGATTTATAACACACAATCTTCATGCAACATACCCTCTCAATAGCCCTAATCCTCAATAGGCTATTCACACCCTTACAAAGGAAAAACATGGACATGACAATAAAAAACCAAACCACCCATGCACCATGCCTTCTTACACCCCATTAGACATGTTTAACTCATTGGAAGTGATATGCAAACTTCCTAATATCCTTGTTCTTCACAAAGGCTTCAAAACCCTAGTAGCCCTAGATTTCCAGTTTTTGGGCAGTAACTCTCAAACTTCCCAAAACACTAGACAAACAAATGATAGTCTAGGATACCCTTTTGGGCCCTCTATAACATATATCAAAACTAAATATGAGTCCTTTGGATCAATTGTATGGAACACCACCTGTCCTAATTAGGCTAGAGCCCCAATTAGGCCTGTTTTACAAAGCAACACCTCTTAAATGGGATCATAGAAAATCCACAACCACTTGGACACTTAAGACTAGTGTCAAAACAACTAATTTCACCAAAATTTTGGGTCCGCACATTTTGGAAATTGTCCAACTCAATTAAGCTTCTTCACCTGCTTGCCATTACCCTAATGCCAAGCACTTCATTGCACTTTTCTCTCTCCTCCACACATGGAAATATCCATCAGCCTCATCACACTATGGTACACTTGGTGGCCTAGCATTCCCCTAAGTTTGAGAATTTTTCACTCTTGGGAATGTTGAGAACCAACCATTGTTTATGAAACCCTAGGTAGGGTTTTCTCAAACCCGAGACAATAAAAATCAATCAATAAATTCCAACCACTGTTTCAGGCCCTGCAAATGCTTGGAAATGTTATATGAAATACTACTTCAACCTTCCAAGTACATTCAATGCATACACCAATCAAATTTTAACAATGAACAATGAACTCTTCATGGACTGAGACACATTTTCTTGCAATAGAGATCACCTTCTTTCAAAAATCAATCAACAACCTTACAAAATTGATCTTGGAGGCTTTTATATGTATCCCCCAATGTCTCCCAATGTCCATAACAAAATTTTGAATCAATGGACCGTTGGAGAACAACTAATCCAAGAGTTGTCACGATAATTTGACAACTTTTGGCAACTTTTCCACATTTGGTCTTATATCCAACTAAAACAACTCAAAACCATTACAAATGAGCCAATCAGGTCTATACAAGATACATGACACCCATAATGACTCATCTTGGTCCGTTTGCACAAGTTTGACAAAGGTTGACCTCCTAGAGCCTATTGCAAAATCACATTACATAATTGTATGATTGAATGAACAAAAGGGCTATAAAGCCTTACGAACAAGACAACACTCAAATGGATCTTAAGACCCTTATTACATCATTGATTAGACAAGATCACATGGATCAATCACTTGGTGCCCCTGTATCAATCGCATTCTCCAAAGACAGGAAAATGAAACGTGTAAGATAGGTTAGACCCAAAGTGTGAAGAACACGTCCGATGAAGACAACAATGGAGTGCGGAACACCAAGGAAGGTCGACCAAGGGCTTATGAACATTGTACATGGTGCCAGTTAGATCCGCAAGTCGAGAAATCACTCTGTAAGAGAAGAAATCTTGAGCTAGCCGTTAAGTTCAAAAACTACTCCTGAACCAAGAAACAACCAATCCGGAAGCAATAACTTGCCAGAAAAGAGTCCAAATGAACTGGAAATCTAGAACAAGGAATAAGAACACGTCTGAAAGCCAAGAATATAATCCGCAACAAAAAATGAACAACTATAGGAGAATTCAGGAAGTAACACAAAAACCGCAACACCGAACAAGAAGAAACTGAAACACACACACACACACACACACACACATATATATATATATTTGGTTGATGCAAGATTGCTCAACAACTAGGGATGCTCCTACGTCAAACACCCCAAGTGGAAAAAGATGTTCCATGAGAGGCAATTCATGAACATCGAAAAGGATTCAGAATATAGACCCCATGCTCATTTCTGATCCAAATGTATTCTTTGTCTGCAAAGTTCTTCCTCTTTACCCCTTCCAGTAACTCAGATGAATTCCGCAACTTCTTTTCCTCTTCTCCCCTCTTTCCTTTCTTCATACCTGCACACTGTCTCTTATTACCACTTTCTTTCTTTCACAAATATGATCTATTCCTTCCACCATAACTCCTCTTATCCGCTACCACAACTCTAACTTCACCGCCATCCGGTACCATCTTGCTAATAGACCCATTCTGATCCTTCTTCAAATCCATGCCATCTTTCGATATAAATTCTGCATCTTACTTCTCAGCACTGCAACTCTTCACAAGACTCAATTTCTTCACTTCCTTCTCTTTCTCCTTCAAAGAAGCCAAAGTAAACTTATGTCCATCCTTCTCAATAGTGACCATGTTTCCTCTACAATCATAGATAGCTCCTCTATCATACTGCCAAGGTCTACCCAACAAAACATGACAAGCACTCATAGACGCAACATTACACAAGACTTCACCCTTGAAGGGTCCAATATTAAAATTCACCAAGCACTGCTCTCTCACCTCTACCACATGATCATCTTTTAACCAACTCACCTTGTAAGGACAAGGATTCTCAAGCCTCTTCAAGCCAAGATTATCTACCATCTCCTCTGTTACCAAATTTTTAGTACTTCCAGTATCCACAATAACCTTACAACACTTACCTCTTGATTTGCATGCAGTTTGAAAAAGATCCTTTCTTTGTGTAGGCTCGGTTTCTTCTTTGCTCTGTTCCATTAAGAATCTTCTAAACATAAGGGATTCTCCCTACTCTGGTGCTATCATGTTCTGATCTGCAACTTTAGTATCCGGTTCCTCATGTGCTATGAAATTCCTTACCATCCCTTTATCAATTCTCAAGGAACACTCATAAGATATGTGTCCAGTCTCTACACACTTGAAACATTTGCTCATGAATTCCCTGCTTCTACTACCATTCCCCTTTCTTTGTGTCTTTAGATCTGGTTCTTTACTCCATTTAGATCTTGACTCATTTTTAGTAGTCTTCTTCTCCATGTTGCCACTCATCTGCCCTCTATTCACTGCATATCTATCTCTTCCCTTAGGGTTATTTTGTTGTCTTCTTTTCACTTTGTCTTCAGCCTTCAAAGCATATTGGTAAGCCTCCTCCACTGTAGAAATCTTCAACATACTCGTCTTATCTTGAATGCTAAATCCAAGTCCATTTATGTATCTAGCTAGCTTCTCTCGATCCATCTCTCTATGTCCATATCTAATAATCACCTTGTAGAATTCCTCAGTATACTCTTTCACACTCATGTTCCTTTGCTTCAAGTTCCACAACTTCTTAAACAATTCTAACTCATAGTCTCCCAGAATGAATTCAACCTTCAATCTTGCAACCATATGTCTCCATCAGGTGATTTTTATCTCACCATTCTCCACTCTATCTCTCTGCAACTCTTTCCACCATAAAGAAACATGCCCTTTCAATTTAGTTTGTGCTAACCTAACCCTCTGTGGATCTATAATATCCTCAAACTCAGAGTAGTCCAATTCTCTGATCCAGTCTATCAGGTCTTCCGGATTCAACGTACCCGAGAAGTTAAAAACCTCCACTTTATGACCCTTACTTGTGCCATCGCTCTAAGGAATATTTCTTCTCTTTCATCTTCTAGTCCTTTAGCCTCTTCAACCTCCAGTTCCTCTCCAACCTCTTCATACTTATCCTTCGATTCCAGATTCCTCTGCAAACCAGCCAACACATTTCAGATCTCATTCCTCATCTCATTTCTGAAATCCTCCATCATCTGCTCTACCCTTCGAGGGTTCATCCTTCTTGGTGGCATTTCCTCCTTTGCTCTGGTGCAACTGCCTTAGCAAGGCGATATAACTACAAGTTCCAATTGCCTCTCTATCGACGATCTATTGAACACACTTGCAACTTGCCTCAAATCAATGATCTATTCACCCAAAGGAATGCCTCAAGATTCGCAACCAACTCTGATACCACTTGATGCAGTCATAATCCGGAGGGTCCTTAAAGAGAACAGTCTCAATCATGCAACAAGAATAACACAAAGGAAGCAACAACAAAACATAGAGAAAATGTTGAGTCAAATATCTGCAACATCATAGATTCACTATAAATCAATCCACAACATCCGATGTACATGTAGGCTACTAGGCTTAGAACAACTTACATTCTAGATTACAGTTTGTCTGGACCTTTAAGAGGTATCCAAATTACATGATATGAAATCATTCTCCTACCATATTTTTGCTCCTTCTAAGGATCAATTACAACAATATAAATAGCATCTAGAACACATCTGGGTCGGTCACAAAAGATCGCATTCTCCAAAGACAGGAAAATGCAATGTGTAAGATAGGTTGGACCCAAAGTGTGAAGATCATCTTTGCCAAAGACAATAATGAAGTGCGGACCACTGAGGAAGGTCGGCCAAGGGCCTAGGAACATCGTATGTGGTGCCAATTAGATTCGCAAGTCGAGAAATCTCTCCCCAAGAGAAGGAAATCTAGAACAAGGAATAAGAACATGTCTGAAAGCCAAGAATCTGAACAACAACAGAAAATGAACAACTTCTGGAGAATTCTGGAAGTAACACAAAATTTGCAACACGGAACAAGAACAAACTGAAAAGCAAATATATATTTGGTTGATGCAAGATTGCTCGACAATTGGGGATGCTCCTGCATCAGAAATACTTGTGTAGAAGTGAACGTCAAAGGTGAAAATCATGAGGTTCTGATTGGGAGAAGTGACAATGCAAAACTTGAAGTTTGAAAATAAAAAATGGAGAAGAACAATTTGAATTTAAATTTCTTGCAGAAGGAGGATTCTCACCCATACTTTAGAGGTTTTCCTTGAACTCTCTACAAATGCAACAAAATGAATAAAATTTCAAGGGCGAGTGAGAAAATTTAAAAGATTTTAACTCTTATGAACCCTTCATGAATTAGGAATTTTTCCTCCTTCATAAATCCAAGGAACTCAGAATGAAAAGTGGGTGAAATAATATGGAGTAAGAAGAAGAAATAGGTGGAATTAGAGTTTCAAAATCATAAGCACTTTGTGCAAGAGCCTCTTCAATCTCCACCAACTTTGTCCAAGAACTTCTTCAAGTTTCATTGGGAAATCCATGCACCACTTGAAAATCCACTCAAGAATCCAAGTAACACATAGAATTTCATCCAACATTTTAGTATTTTGTGAAAGCAAAGTGGAATTTCGACCAAGGATGGTGAGTTTTGAATGAAAAGATGTGATTTTCTCATGACAAAATTGGTGAAAACAAGATAAAATACAATGCAAGGAGGGTCAACTTGAAATGAAGTGGGGATAGTTTAAAATTTGAAAAGAAAAAGAAAATGCAAACTTGGCCAACCCTTGCCAAGGATAAGTAATTTCTATATGAAGCGCCTATAAACGTAAAAACAAAAGAATCATTTTTACATCATTTCAAAACAATTTAACAACATAGAGGGAGAAAATTATAGTAAATAGGTATGATTTTGTGCAAGGAAATCAAACTTGAAGTCATGTATTGAATGAGAAAGAGGGAAGCACTTGATTTAAAAAAAAACCAAGATAGGAAGAGGTTGATGTTGAAAACTGAAAGAAGGCAATTTTAAAGGAAATACTAGCTATTTACATGGAAACCTGAGTGAACTCCTTCACAATTTAATTATTTCTAGATTTTAAAACAATTAAAAACACCATTTCCCAGAAATTTCTAAGTTAAGTGCGTTTTTTTCCAATATTATTGGAGATAAAATCAAAATTCATCAGAGTTCAATTTTCTAGAATTTTTTATGCAAGAAGTGAAGATAAAGGTTTTAGAAGGGATTCTAAAGCATTTTATCACATTATGAATTGTGGATTAACAATTATATTTGTGAAATTCCAAAATGTATTTACTTGTTTCACAACATTTTTCGAAGAATGAAATTTCATGCAATTTTCTTTAGTTCTAGAAATACAAGACAATGAACTTTCATTTTCTTATTATAATTTTCTTGCATTTCACTTAAGAAATTCTAGAATTAATATAGGAATCTATTCACAATTGTAATTCAAAGTTGTTTCTTTTCAGGAGTAGATGTTGGGTGCTATGACTAGAGGTATGCCAAGGCAAGCCCAAATGAAGAACAATTTAAAAGGTGTGCTTGCAGAGTCAAAGATAATTTCATGATGGAAGATGGTTGGAGACACAAACGTTGGACATATAGATATGGAGAAGTTCAAAGGACGAATGTGTGGGTATGATGGACACAATTTGTCAAAGATAGCTAGGAAGATGCTGTGGAATGAGATTGTACAAGCTGCTGGTTTTCCTCCTATAGTAAAATTTAGTGAGTGATAATGGAATGTGCTAAATATTATGATCCTGTGAAAAGACACATAGTAGATTTTGATAACAAAATATTGGCCTATCTTACAAAGGAAGCTATTGCAGAAGCATTGGATATTCTAGTGTACAATTCAACAATCTACAAGACAAAAATAGGGGCATTGAAGATGTACAATGACATACTTGATACTTGTGCATAAATCATCAATAGTACTTGGTTTTTGAAACCAAGAAGTCATTTTTCCAAGATACCAAAGAGAATTTATAGGTTTGACTTCAAGGAGGAATATAGAGATCTTGCAACCTTGTTAAATAGAGTTATGGGATCCCCTCAATCTTCCAATTTCAAGCCATGAATGTTTTACTATATTGAAGACATATCATCAAGAGTGAAGATGATCAATTGTGTTAAGATAATTAGTGACAATATAGATGACCAATTGAGGAAGTTGGAATGTTCTCGATCTTTTTCTAAGAGTTCATATATTGTCTACATGCTAGCAAGGAGCTAATAGATTTAGAAGATTAACATGCAAGGGGCCCGTTGGGAACGATGAAGGAAAAATAAAAGTGTGTGAATGTTATCATTAATTACATCTTCACAATTTTTCTCATTTTAGAAGGGTAAATGATTCCTTCTCAATGTACATTACTAGAAATCTACAAGGAGACATCTGTAAGAGATTGTCACAAGAAGCCAAAGAGTTAGTGAAGGAATATGGTTCCTGGTTTATTCAATTTCCCATGTTTACCTATATTAGAGTGAAAGGATTTTCATCCCATTCTTATAGGCTTCCAAGGTATCCAATAGACAAGACGATATAATCAAAAGCTACAAGGTAGTTGTCCATGTATGACAAGACTGAAAAGAGTAAGCACAAGACTAGGGTAGTCTTTCCAATCACTCTTGGAAATTCAATAAAATGCATCCTTCAATTTAGGCAACTGAGAAATTCGATGAGGAGTTGCAATTTTAGTCCATTGTGACCTACATATCAAGAATGAGATTTGATCCTTATCACAATATTAGAAGAGTTAGTAGAAGAGAATACAGACACAAGGTACACATTGAGGATCATTGGAAAAATGTCATGGATGATTTTGAAATTAAAAAGAGAATGTGTTCTAGACTATTAGTAAGGACGATTAGAAGTTTCTAGCCATTCTCCATGCCATATCAAGTTGAGAAAAATGGAAGTTATGTTCAACATCACCTTTAAGAACAAAAGGGTAAACCTCTTCCCACACCTAATTGGTCCAAATTTGAATTAGTATACCTTAATGTGTTAATGAGATCAGTTATGACAAATACAAAAAGATGGATGGATCAACAAGTTAGTAAGTTGAAAGTGATAACTCAATGATGAACCACTAGTACCAAACCGGTACTGAGGGGGGGGGGGTGAATCAGTACAAACACAAATACAGTCCAAAACCGGTTTGACAACAAACACTCCAAATGACTAACAAACAGGGATACTGGTAAAACAAAGTGCAACCGGTAACATCCAGTACAACTCAATCAGTCATGAGCCGGTCACTCAATAAGCTTTCCTCTTAGCTCAATACTACAGTATCATTATACTCTCATGCATAAGCAGGTAAACTTAATCATCAGATCTTCACAACAGTGAGTTCAATATGTTTTATTGACAGGCATAAAACATAGAACCTTCATATGCTTAACAGGTAAAACAAAGCATTACAAGATAAAAGTATCACACATAACACACATATTTTTCTCGTGGAAACTCAACTGGGAAAAACCACGGTGGGGATGAATACCCACAAGTTGCTTTTGAACTCTTTTGAAGTCCGCTCTGTTAGGAGCCTTGTCTGGTTAAAGACATTACAATAGGTTCTGCTAGGAACCGATCCTGTTAGGGATCACCCGATTAAGGGATAGCAATAATACTCGATTAAGGGTTAAACCAGGTAGGGTCACCTTGTTAGAGGATTTCAAGAACTCAATAGCTAAAGGATCTCCTAAGCTCTATAGCTTCTCAGAACTCATTAACCTCGAGTTACCCGGTTAAGGGATTTGAATCAAGCCTGTTAGGACCACCCTGTTAGGGGATTTTGCAACAAGCTAGTTAAGGCTACCTTGTTAGGGGATTTTACAACTGTTGAAGTGGTTAGAGATCAACAGGTATTACGATGATCTGGTAACAACACTCAATGCTAATGCAGATCCGTTTTGGCTCCTCTTCACCTTCTGCACATTCACTTTGCAGGTATCTCTTCTCTCCTTTGGTCTGGCAAGAATCACGTATCACTTCCCTAGGATACACACACACAACTTTTGCCAACAACCTTAACCTTAGAAAGAAACACAACATCGACCTTATAGGAAACATATAGGTCGGTAGCAAAAACCCTAAACCCTAAACCTGTTAGGTTAAGCAATTCAAGCGGTTCGATCCTGACCGTTGAATCATACTGCATTAAATGCAACAATCTTAAATCGATCTCAAGACATTCTCCATCGTCCATTATCCACCAATTTCATGGCAGCTGATAACCTATCACGCGTTATCACTGTTTGACAGACTTTGCTCATTCCCGAGGTAGATAGGAATAGTCTTCTTCATGCAAGATCCTTCACGGACACAGGGCTTACGTGGCAACATGATCTGTTCTCCGTTATACTGCTGACTCATGACACGAAGATCACCAATTGAGTCACACAGACTTGAGGTACTCCAACCGGAAATCCTGAAGTGGAAGCTACCTACCAACCGGTAGTCATACAATGCTTCCATGTGTCGGTTCCCATAACTACATGCCGATTCACCTTGAACAAATATGCCGCTTCACTTTGGCATATAAACCGGTTTATACATATGCCGATTCCTCTCTCTTTTCACCTATCACATGTGCCGGTTCACACCATGTCTCATATTGACATCAATGACAACATACAATATCATTATGTCTTCGTGTCGGTTCACATAATGCCAACAATCTCCCCCTTTGGCATTGATGGCAATATACAAAGATATCTTCTCCGCTTCACATTTTCTCCCATTTGCTGTAGATATCTTTTCACTTCACTCCTTCTCCCCCTTCGACAATAATGCCAAAGTGGAGGTACAAGCATCTCTGTTCCATCATGCTGCTCCCCCTGAGGAGTATCATCCTTCAACACATCAATCAACCAAAAATTTGTCTTTCCAGGACCTGACTGATGTGGAACAATTACTTTTAGTTCACCTCCTGAAGGGGCAATACCCCTAATTCACCTCTCAAATGCACAAATGTTGTCTTTGGGAGAGGCTTGGTGAATATTTTTGCTAACTGCTCCTTACTGGACACATGCTCTAGTGCAATCTCTTTATTCTGAACCTTTTCCCTCAAGAAATGATACTTAAGCTCAAAATGCTTGGTTCTAGAATGTAAAACCGGATTCTTTGAAATATTGATAGTACTTGTGTTATCACAGAATATCCTTACCGGTTTAGATATAGGGATTTTGAAGCCATTTAAAACATGCTTCATCCAGATTGTCTAAGTGCAGTTCATGAAAGCTGCAACATACTCCGCTTCCGCTGTAGATTGAGAGATACAACTCTGCTTTTTACTCATCCATGAGACCAGTCTACCACCAAGAAAGAAAGCACCACTGGTAGTGCTTTTCCGGTCATCCACATTACCTGCCCAATCAACATCTGTGAACACTTTTAGATTGAAATCATTGCTGTATGGGTACCACAATCCATAGTCAACTGTTCCCTTCAGATACCTAAGAATCCGCTTGACTGCAATCAAGTGATATTCTCTTGGACTCTTCTGGAACCTTGCAGTAATGCCAATTGCATGTGCAATATCCGGTATGCTATGCACTACATAATGCAACTTACCAATCATTGATCGGTATTCCTTCTCATCAACCAGTGCGGAATCATCCTCTTTTGTCAATTTGCAACCGGTAACCATCGGTGTACCAACCAGTTTGCTATCTTCCATGCCAAAAGTCTTCAGTACCTCTTTGACATGTTTGGACTGAGTGGTAAAGATTCCATCTTCCATCTGCTGGATCTGTAGTCCAATGAAGAACTTAATCTCCCCTATATATGACATCTCAAACTCTTTCTTCATCTCATCAGCAAACTCATGACTCATCTTGTCATCTCCTCCAAAGATGATGTCATCAACAAAAACTTCACAGATCAGGATTTGATCTCCTTCAGACTTCAAGTAGATATTGCTATCTTCACTTGTTCTCTCAAATCCAGTCTTCACAAGATGGGAATGTAGGCACTCATACCATGCCCTAGGTGCTTGCTTTAGACCATATAATGCTTTATGTAGCCTACATACCATGTCACTGTCTTCAGATAGGGCAAACCCATCTGGTTGCTCAATATACACCTCCTCTTCAAGAACACCATTTAGGAATGCAGATTTTACATCCATTTGATATACCTTGAACCTCTTAAAAGCTACATATGCAAGAAGCATACGAACTCCTTCCAATCTGGCTACAGGAGCAAAGGTTTCTCCATAGTCTTCTCCTTCTTCTTGAGCATATCCTTTGCACACCAATCTGGCTTTATTCCTAATCACTATGCCATCCTCATTCAGCTTGTTTCTGAACACCCATTTGGTGCCAATGACATTTTTATGCTCTGGTCTGGGTACCAAGGACCATGTACCATTTTTCTCTATCTGATCAAGTTCCTCTTCCATTGCCTTGATCCAGTCTTCATCTTTATGAGCCTCTTTGAATGATTTAGGCTCAAATTTAGAGATCATACATGAGTTTTCTCTGATCTTTCTTCTTGTAAGGATTCCTGCATCCTTATCACCTATGATCTGCTTAGGATCATGATTCAACTTGACATACCGAGAAATGGTCTTGACAGGTTCTTCTTGCTTTTCCTCTTCATCCTCGTCTTCATCAATATCAGTATTCATCGGTTCAGGAACACTGTTATTGGTACTCGGTTGACTGACAACTGGTTCCCAGAAGGTTGCAACCGGTTCATTTATAGCTTGCTCACTGTCGGTTTCCTTAGTCTTCTAAGAGGATTCATCAATTCTTACATTGATGCTTTCCATGAATCTCTAAGTCCTATTGTTGTAGCACTTGAAAGCTTTACTCTTGGTGGAATATCCTAGAAATATTCCCTCATCACATTTAGCTTCAAATTTGCCCTGATGTTCACTCCTCTTGATGTAACATTTGCTACCAAATACCTTAAAGTAGCTAACCATAGGTGTCTTACCGGTCCAATACTCTTAAGGAGTTTTGTCCTTACCCTTTTTGATGAGTACCCGGTTCATAGTGTAGATTGCAGTGCTCACCACTTCTCTCCAAAAGGTGTGAGCTACCTTTCCTTGAATCGACATGGTTCTAGCTGCTTCAACCATAGTCCGGTATTCCTCTCTGCTAGGCCATTTTGCTGTGGAGTCCGGGGGGCAGACAACTGTCTCTTGATGCCAAATTCTTCACAATACTTGTTGAATTCACTGGAAGTGAATTCCCCTCCTTGATCAGTTTTGAGACACTTGATCCTTTTGCCGCTTTCCTTCTCCACTAATGCTCTGAAAGATTTGAATTTCACAAAGGCTTTGGACTTGTCTTTCAAGAATGTGACCCACATCATTCTTGAGCAGTCATCTGTGAGAATCATGAAGTACCTATCACCCTGCACACTTCTAGTTTTCATAGGACCACATAGATCAGTATGCACAAGATCAAGCAAGTTGTCAGTAGTGAAAGATTTACCTTTAAAGGTTGAGGAAGACATTTTCCCCAATTGACACTCTCTGCATAAGGTATTATCCGGTTTGCTTAGCACCGACAATCCTCTAACTGCCTTGATCTTACTAGCCTTCACAATGTTATCAAAGTTCACATGGCAGAGTCTCCTATGCCATATCCAGCTATCATCAAGCTTAGCCATAAGACATGTACTTATATTTGCATTTAGATGAAATAGGTTACCTTTAGTCTGCATGCTGGTGGCCACCAATTTACCATCTTTTCCTTTGATTCTACAGACTCCATTCTTGAATTGCAGAGTGAGGCCATTGTCATTTAGCTGGGCAACACTTAGAAGGTTGTGTCTGAGACCATCAACCCAGTACACATTGTTAGCACTACTCTTTCCATTCAAAGAGATGGACCCTCTGCCTTTGACCATGCATGGTACATCATTGTCAAAGCGAACCACACCACCATCATACTCCTCTAAGGATAGAAACTTGCTCCAGTCACCAGTCATATGGTGAGAACAACCACTGTCAATGATCCACTCATTGGAATTATCAAACTGAGAGACAAGAGCCTTCTTGTCTGCCACATCTTCCTTTACAGCAACAAACATAATGTCTTCATTCTCTTCATCTTCTGATTCCTCATTTGTGACACCTTCATCAACTGCCACAAAACAGTTTCTCCGGTTTCCTCCTCTGAATTTCTTGAACCTTTCTGGTTTATCCTTGTTGTCGCTATTAGGATAGTTCATAGCAATATGTCCTATTCGGTTACAGGAAAAGCATTTCAAAGGGAGATTACCTTTGTATTTACCAGTTTCTTTTGAAAATTTCCTGGCAAGAAGAGCTTTAAATTCCATTAGAAACTCTTCATTATTCATTTCTTTGTTCTGATTAGGTTCCCCACTAGTGCTAACCTCTTTTCCTTTTCTGGATGGTATAACAGAGGCTCTAAATGCTGATTCTATCTTTTGAACACTGCCATCAAAACTATTTAGCTCATAGGCTGTCAACTTGGCTATGATAGAGTCCAAGGACACCTTAGACTTGTCTATTGATCTCAACTCCTGAATAGCAGCGACCCTTATTGCATAGACCGGCAACAGGGATCTCAGGACTTTACTTACCACAGTGGAATCTTCTATTTTGCCACCTGCACTCTTGATTTCTCCAACAACCGTTTTGATTCTTATTCCATACTGCTGAATGATCTCTCCTTCAACCATCCGCATGTCTTCAAACTTCCCTCTCGGGCTTTCTTCCTTAGCCTATTTTACATGCTCATCACCACCAAAGATATTTTCAAGAGCATTCCATACCTCTTTGGGATTTTCCTTCTCCTGAACATCAATAAATTCAATGTCAGATAAACTACTGATGAGGGCTTCCATGACTTGCCCATTTTCTTGTATCTCTCTCTTTTGGTCATCGGTGAGAGTACCGGTAGGAACAACATATACATTTTCAACATAACTCCAGTGTTGAACACCCATGCTTTTGATGAATATCTTCATCCCGTCTTTCCATATACCGAAGTTTTCCCTATTAAACTTTGGACCTTGCCTCTTCATCATTTGACTAGGATCTTTTCCTCAAGCGGTTAAGCTTGCAACATAGAGGACCTGGAGGTGCTCTGATACCAATTGATAACTCAATGATGATCCACTAGTACCAAACCGGTACTGAGAGGGGGGGGGGTGAATCAGTACAAACACAAATATAGTCCAAAACCGGTTTGACAACAAACACTCCAAATGACTGACAAACAGGGATACTGGTAAAACAAAGTGCAACTGGTAACATCCAGTACAACTCAATCAGTCATGAACCGGTCACTCAATAAGCTTTCCTCTTAGCTCAATACTACATTATCATTATACTCTCATGCATAAATAGGTAAACTTAATCATCAGATCTTCACAACAGTGAGTTCAATATGTTTTATTGACAGGCATAAAACATAGAACCTTCATATGCTTAACAGGTAAAACAAAGCATTACAAGATAAAAGCATCACACATAACACACATATTTTTCTTGTGGAAACCCAACTGGGAAAAACCACAGTGGGGATGAATACCCACAAGTTGCTTTTGAACTCTTTTGAAGTTCGCTCTGTTAGGAGCCTTGTCCAGTTAGAGACATTACAATAGGTTCTACTAGGAACCGATCCTGTTAGGGATCACCTGGTTAAGGGATAGCAATAATACTTGGTTAAGGGTTAAACCCGATAGGGTCACTTTGTTAGAGGATTTCAAGAACTCAATAGCTAAAGGATCTCCTAAGCTCTATAGCTTCTCAGAACTCATTAACCTCGAGTTACTTGGTTAAGGGATTTGAATCAAGCCTGTTAGGACCACCCTGATAGGGGATTTTGCAACAAGCCAGTTAAGGCTACCATGTTAGGGGATTTTACAATTGTTGAAGTGATTAGAGATCAACAGGTATTACGATGATCTGGTAACAACACTCAATGCTAATGCAGATCTGTTTTGGCTCCTCTTCACCTTCTGCACATTCACTTTGCAGGTATCTCTTCTCTCCTTTGGTCTGGCAAGAATCACATATCACTTCCCTAGGATACACACACACAACTTTTGCCAAAAACCTTAGAAAGAAACACAACATCGACCTTATAGGAAACATACAGGTCGGTAGCAAAAACCTTAAACCCTAAACCTGTTAGGTTAAGCAATTCAAGCGGTTCGATCCTGACCGTTGAATCATACTGCATTAAATGCAACAATCTTAAATCGATCTCAAGACATTCTCCATCATCCATTATCCACCAATTTCATGGCGGCTGATAACCCATCACACATTATCACCATTTGATAGACTTCGCTCATTCCCGAGGTAGATAAGAATAGTCTTCTTCATGCAAGATCCTTCACACGCACAGGGCTTACGTGGCAACACGAACTGTTCTCCATTATACTGCTGACTCATCACACGAAGATCACCGATTGAGTCACACAGACTTGAGGTACTCCAACCAGAAATCCTGAAGTGGAAGCTACCTACCAACCAGTAGTCATACAATGCTTCCATGTGCCGGTTCCCATAACTACATGCCGGTTCACCTTGAACAAATATGCCGCTTCACTTTGGCATATAAACCGGTTCATACATATGCCGGTTCCTCTCTCTTTTCACCTATCACATGTGTCGGTTCACACCATGTCTCATATTGACATCAATGACAACATACAATATCATTATGTCTTCATGCCGGTTCACATAATGCATCAACAAGTTAGTAAGTTGAAAGAAGATAATTTCCATTTAACTTATGCTTTGATGGGAGATTTGGAGTCACAATCTTTCGAGGATGAAATGATTGAAGTTAAACAATAAATCAAGATCAAGGAAGATAGAAGTGGACAAGGAGGTAAAAGTCACAAGAAAGGGAAGAACACATTCAAGAGTTAAAAAGGGCCAAGAAATAAAAAATAAAAGAAGTCCCTAGTGAAGAACCAAAATAGAAAAGACACAAGTCAGGGACGAATCACTCATCAGCTGGCCCTTCTTCAGCACAAGAAGTTGCTTTCTCCACGGACAAGAATATAGAATCTTTCATTGAGAATGAGCCATGGAAGAAGTTGAATTAGATCCAAGTATTTAAGATGGTCAAAGTGCAAATGATTCCTTAGAGTTTATTAAACAAAGGAACCAATAGAGAAATCCTTCTCAAGACATGAAAGTTCTTCTTGATGATCAATCTATGAGACCAAGGACAATATAAATTGAGAAAGTCAAAGGGGATCTGAACATGGGTTTTCCAAATGAAGGATTCAATGATGAAATGACATCAACACTTCGAGGATTCCAAGAACATGAAGAATTAATTGAAAATATAGAGTAGTCAACAACTCTTGAATGGTTGAAGTATCAAATGAAAAGTAAGTATAAATAGAAGATGATCCAACAAATAACTTGGAGGATTTTATAGGTTAGATAGGTAAACCCATAAAAATAAGAAAGCAAAGAAATACTCCAATAATGCAAATGAAAGTTATAGATGTTGCACAATGCAAGTTGCAATTTCAAAGGTTGATAAAGAAAAAGAAGACATTACTCCATAAGAGTATGAAGTTATGATAGTTGATTTGGTACTAACAATGAAAGAACATGAGGTTGAAGAATTAGAGGACTCTGTGAAGGAAATGGAGGAGAGATT
This sequence comes from Cryptomeria japonica, assembly GCF_030272615.1. Lineage (NCBI taxonomy): Eukaryota > Viridiplantae > Streptophyta > Pinopsida > Cupressales > Cupressaceae > Cryptomeria > Cryptomeria japonica. The sequence continues at coordinate 666,661,909 of NC_081411.1, read as the reverse complement.
GAGAAAGGAAGAAGAGAAGAAGGATAAGCTAAAAGAAGAAAATAAGGAATTGAAAGATTATATACAACACTTGATAAATCCAATTCAACAAACCAAAGGAACACTTGTACCTTTTGCAGTACTTCCAAAGGAATCAGTTGAAGAGTTGGAAGAAATGAAGTTGACAAATCAAGCAACAAAAGGATGGATTGGAAGTGTTTTATATAGAGAAAACGAGTTCATGGAAGAATTGGTATAAATATATGAGAAAGTTATAACTCTCTTGGACAAAGTTCAAGTTATAGTTGCATTGTGTGAAGAATTTCATGTTGCTCAAGAAAAGACCATTCCACATTTGCATGTGTTAATAGATATTCCCAAGCAAACTTTAGTGGATGAAAATGTGATAGAGGGGAATCAGGCATATGACTTCCACCATTGGTATTGTGCATTAATTTTAAGAAAATAAATCCTTGAGAAGGCAAGGGATGATTGTGCTCAACTAAAGAAAATGGTCAAAGATATCCAAGATGGAATCCTCATTTTTGCGGAAGTAATGTTTGGACAAGTGGTGAATGATAATGGAGATATGAATGTGGATGACTAGAAGGACAAAATGAAGCGTATCTTTTTCAAGGCTACAAGTTCCATTTTAGAAAATCATTTGGAAGATGATGCCTCATTCATGGTCTTCATGAATAGTTTTCAATAACAAGGAACGAAGTGGGAAAGACTTTTGCAACATGCACAATTGATTTGGAAGTCATTGAATACAAGGTGGAGGCTACACTAAGTCCATCAATGGATGAGCTTGAAATCATCATGTCTAGGTTCATTGAAATTATTGTCAAAGAATGAGACAATGAACGCATAATCCTAGAAGATGATTTGTTACAAGTGGACGTGTAGACGACACTAGATGAAATATTAAAATTTTTTTCCTAATTTTCTCTTTTTCCTCGCAAATTGTGCCATTGAGGATATCTTATTTTTCATTGGTCAAAAGTTGTAAAAACGTGGCAGTTAGGGTTGTAGGTATACTTACACCAATTTAGGGTTTCATTGTTTAATCGTGGCTATTGATTAGGGCCCTTGGTTTGTAAAAATAAGTCTATATAAGTCTTTCCTTTTTCATTTGTAAGGAAGTATTTTGTGAAATTGTTGCCGAAATACTGCCAAAATAAATACAAACTCATTGAAAATTGGTAAGAACTTGTGTTGTTTTGAATGTTAGAATGGTTTCCACTTCTCAAGATTTAGTTGAAGTTCATTGATTTTAATGGTGAAATGCAAAGATATTTAATAAATTTCATGGTTCATACCATTTGTAGTTTGTTGATTGCAAATTACTTTGTATGGTTAGTTTGAACCTTATTTTGGCAATAGTTCAATTTTGGGTGTTCATTTGGATTGCACTGACATTGGGCATTTGGATGGATGTTTACAATATGAAATTATTTTACTACATTTGAATATTGCACTCTTTTTATGGCATTGTGAGCTATCTCTGGTTCAATAGAAAGTAGTTCCATAAGAAATTTGTCCATCCAAAACACTATCCATTATGATATTTTTCCTTAGTAATATATTAGATTTCTAAACCCTTTCTCTCTTTTGCATTTTATTTGAAATTATGCTTAGGATAACTTTGAAAGAGCATCAATCATTATCGCAAAATTTGATGTCATTAAATGTCTTGATGTTAAGAATTTTCTAAAGTTTTCCTTAGGAAATAATTGATAAAATCCTCAAAAATTATGTAAGACCCTTTGTGTAAACAACAAATCACACAATCTTTCATTGATTTTATCCCCTGCATCATCAAGAACTAACAATAGGAACTTTGGGTTGACCTTATTTGATCATATCTTTAGCATTTGAGGTCTCCTTATTCAAGAGAGGATATAATACCTAGTGTATATTACTCTATGTTGGAGAGTGTCAGAAAACACTCATCAATAGTTTCTATCTTTGAAAGAAGACAAAGATTCACTTGCTCACTTGCCTTGGCAAGTTTTCTCCTAGTCTGTACACCTTCATTCTTATATCCAATAATCCGATCTTATGAATGATTCTTTTGAACATACTTTGTCAAAGTCTTAGGGGACTTCTCTAATTCCTTTTCCTTTGTTTCATTTTCTTCCTTCTCTTCATTTTCTTCTTCTACAATGCAGGGGTAACCTTTTGATATGCAATCGTTAGGTTCTTTTGTAATCCAATTCCAATTTTCATCTACTCTAACAATTGTGTTTCCAATCATCTTCTTGAGCTTCTTGTTGTACTGTATGTAAGACTTTCTTATTGTTGAGTATCCAAGGAAGATTTATTCATAAGTTCTTGAGTTGAAATTTCCAAGATCTTCATTTATTTTGATGTAACATTTACTTCCAAAGAATTTGAAATATCTTAAAATATCAGTTCTTCCATACCATAGCTTAGAAGGGGTCTTAGAATTTTTGACTCTCACCTTCACTCTTTTAAGAATATAAATAGTAGTATGAACAACTTCTTTCCAATACACATAAGACAAATTAGCATCCTTCAACATCATCCTAGCCATTTCTTGAACTATTCTATTTTTTCTTTTTGCTACTCCATCTACTTAGGGTTTCTAGGTGCAAATAGATGTATCCTAATACCATGATCTTATAAAAATAAATTAGACTCATTTAATGTAAACTCACCTCCTCTATCAGACCTTAAGCATTTGATCTTAATATCTATTTCATTTTCAACCATAAAGTTGAAACATTTAAACTTATCTAAGGCTTCTAATTTTTCTCTTAGAAAAGTAACATATGTCATTTAGAGTAATCATCAACAAGTAACATAAAACACCTTTCACCATTTCGTCATCTTGTCTTGGTAGGTCTGCATAGATCAATATGTATCAACCCGAGAGGTTTTTGTAGTTGAATACTTTTCACTCTTGAATCTTGTCTTTGACTGATTTACCATCTGACATCTTTGCACGAGGTGTTTGTCAGATTGATAATCTTTGGCATATCTCTTACTTGGTTGTGTAGAGATGATCTTCACCATGTTGTCAAAGTTGATGTGTCCCATTCTCATGTGCCACAACCAACATTCACTTCTCCGAGCCATCAAATAGCTACCACCTTTTGCTTCTTTTAGATGATAAACATTCCCATTGGTCCTTGTTCCCTTTTCTATTAATCTTTCAGAGCCACCTTATCTGATTTTGCATCCCTTTTCATGAAATGCAAGCTTGTACCCTTTACTACACATTTGGCTAACACTAAGAAAATTATTTTTCGGTCCTTTAACTTATAGAACATCCTCTATTTTTTTATTTTCATCAATAATTATGGTTCCTTCGCTACAAATATGAGAAAACTCTCCACCTCCAAACTTAAATGATCCACCATTCCAATTTTTCATATTGATAAACTTTTTTTCTGTTACAGTGGTCATATGATTGGAACACACACTATCAATCACCCAAGCACTTGGTTCTTCTTTTGCATGTAGAGCAGTTGACACAATTAATGATCTTTCACTATTTTTATTAGCAAATAGAGTACCAAAATCCTTACATTCTTCAACATTATGAACTTTCATAGCCATAAACAATGTCTCATCATTTGAATCATCACATTCCTCATCTTCTAATGAGAGAATAGTTTCCTTGGAATAAATGCTTCTTTTAGGCTTATCTCTTCTGTCTTCTCCTCTTTTGATTCTATCATCTCATCTTCTATTGTTATCTTCCTTGAAAGTACATTTAGATGCATAATGACCTATTCTTCCATGATTAAAATATTTGAAGTGTAACTTACCTTTGTATTTGCCAGTGCCTTTCTTCAATATCTTTACAAAATTTGCTTTTGCATCATCAAGGTCATCTTCTTGATCAACATCATCTTGCTCTTTCTTGCCATATTTGAATGCAAATGCCTTAGGATTATCCAATTCAAGTTCTCTCATCTCAAAGACAATGAGAGCACCATAGAGTTGATCCATTGTATATTTGTCTAAATCCTTGCTTTCCTCAATAACAAATATTTTTAAACTATAAGATTTGGGAAGAGACTTGAGTACCTTTTTCACTACTTCATCTTCATTCAACTTTCCACCCACATCTTCAATTCTATTTAGTACTTTTGTCACCTGGTGTATATAACCATCAATATTTTCCTCTTCTGTGATTCTTAGATTCTCAAATTTTCATTTGAAGTTCTATATCTTGATCTATTTTATTTTTCATCTCCTTCATAGATATTTTCGAGCTTCTCCCATACATCCTTACTAGACTTATAATTTATCACCTTCATAAGTTCTGAATTTGCCAAACCACTTATTATTTCTATTATTCTGATCTCATCCGGAGTAGTAGGAGGAGTAGGAGTAACATAACCATCTACAATAGAGTTCCAGATTCCATATCCCATAGAGTTCAAACATTCCATCCTCAACTTCCAAAAGGTGTAATTTGTACCATCAAACTTGGGTACCTTTCAAAATCCATCTTGTGCCATCCCAATTGTTAAACACACCCCAAGACTAAGAGGGGGGTCTGACTAGTCTTGAACAATCACTTAATATTTATAATTGAAATCAACATCAACTTATCCTTAATCTTATCAACAACAATAAAAGATAAAAATAATGAACCCCATACACAAAAGAACACCATATTTACATGGAAAACCCAAACAGAGAAAAACCACACTAAGAGTCAACTCATAATATATGAACAAGATTAAAATATTGTTTTAGGCTGACTGCCAAGGAAGCTCACTACTCCCAGAAGGACTTGTAGGTTGAGGTGCACTACCCTAGGGCAAGATACAAGAGACTCGCAGGTTGAGACTCACTGCCTCAAGGCAAGATACAAAGAACTTGTTAAGGGGACTCGCTATCTCTGAACAAGGTACATGAAAATATGAATTAAGATGAACAATCCTTTAGAAATATTGCATCCAACAATCTCCAAGTATGAAGCTACACTTGAATCTTTTTCATAAGTGACCAACTTAAAAAAAAAGCATCACATGCTTCGTTTGCCTCAACTTTGCATTTCTAACTCTAGAAATGATACAATCATGTAAGCGCAATACATACACTGATTCACACATCTATAGTGATCCACCCAATATGTAGACCACATGTAGACCACTCCAAACTAATTTGATCTTCTATACATATCATCCTCTTCATCACATCACATCAATTAGGTTACCCAGAATAGGTGACAACCATAAGTCCTATCAAGTTGGCCACCAAACACACTTGTGGTGAATGCAATCCAATTCGACAGATAGAGTTGAACTAAAAATATAATATCACATCTTTCTAAGAACCCTTAAACATTATACACATTAACATACATCCTCCAAAGTTGGCAACAAGGTAACATGGAGATAAACCATGTCACACATAACTAATTGGCCTGACAACATATCTTCCAAATGAATTAACCTAATGCAAATCCCCACACACCAAATTAGGAACCAAATACAACTAAGAACAACCTCCAATGTAGGGAAAGTCAACCAAGGATACACCGTAATAAAGAAAACAAAAAATGCTTGCCAAACCAGAGCAGTTACCTTGAAACACAAATACAAGTCATATTACAAGACCAAATAGATCATATGAATCGTGCAAAACACATAAGGATATTCATTGAACATCCCACAACATTCCAAAATACTTCTTTCTCACTAAAACACCAAAAGATGTTGGCGCAACACAAACCAGTATAGAACACTTCATTTTGGAAGGCTGGAAGAACACAATCATGAATAAAACATCATTATCAACTCTTGAAAACCACATCAACACTAGAAATTAGAACTAAGACACAAAATAAACATTATAAACATGTTGTCCAAGACATAATACCTAAAACATCAATGCAAATAATTTTATGAACCAATCTTGATAGCCAGCCAGACTGTCAACAAATTGCAATTACCAACCACATTAGTTGCAACACCAGAGAATTGAAGAGATAGGAGTGAAAAGTCCATAGAGCATACACATTATGTTCAAATCTACAAGACCATATCATCACATGTGGAGGAATGCAAAGCATTCTTCCAAATTGTCTTTAGCATACTTTCCTGCACTTACTCCATAAAACTTCCAAGGACCAAAATGTCCTAGAAACATTATTTTATTACTTAGGGACAAACAAGAGATATAACAACTATCCTTTAGCTTTCACAAGATCAACACAAACACATATATTTTATTTAATGCTTCTAATCCTCATCTTAACACTTCTGATGTTCACCTCAGTGCATCTAACCCTCATCTTAATACGATATCATCATCATGCTACAATACATAATATAAACACCAAGAAGGTGAACATACGCAACAAAAAATAATTGCATTCGACATCTAATTTTACTCTTTATCAATGACAATATCTGACAACTAGTAACAACATCTTCCAACAATCTTTCCATACTTTGACAAATGTTATACTAGACATATCATGAGTGAAAACACACAACTTCTGCAAGTTGACATCAATGACAACACAATTTGCAGGTTGACATCAATGACAATAAATGCCAACAATTATTTTGGATATAATAATATTTTTGTGGCTTAAACCATGCTACTTTCAGCATCATAGTACACTAGAGTGCATCCCCAAATTTTACATCATGCTTATATGCTTCCCCATAAGCCTTTTCTACAAAAGGTTCAAATTGGGTTAGTGTACCTAATCTTGCAATAAAATGACTTAGAGACATGTTAGTGAATTTATTAATTACACCTCTCTTATATTTAGTTCCTAAATGAGAATATTGTGAGAGACCCATCCATGCAAATTTGGTTGAGATTGCAAATATTTAAGAGGTTGGTATTCAGTGTGCACTATAATTTCCTTGCTTGTCAATTAGTGTTTCTACTTTTGGATTTGTTTGTAGAAAAGTATACAACTATTTATCATAAGTGCAATAACCCAAAATTGAACTATAATAATCAAAACACAACAAACTAGCTTACCTAATTGATGGATAATTATGAGCCATTTTGAGGACACTTATATGCATGAGGGATTACATGAATTTTTTTAATATATGACCAATATATGATTATAGATGTTTCAAGTTCATTATCTTCATATGGTGCTAAGAGATGTAAGCCACATTTATGATGTTATACCCTGACTCCAACTTGTGATGTGTCATATTATATTAAGCTTTTTGGATGTGTGTGTATCACACATATTGTTTACTTTAGGATTTTAAAATCCGTTTCTATATCATGATTTATGAGATGAATTTTATTGAGATAGATTCCATGCATAGTTAGAACACTAGAGATGTGTTTATTACATGCATGAGTATCATTCCTCAATTTTGATTAAAACTACTTAACTATTATTATTCAATTTGTTTTGATGTGTGCAAACAATGTACATGGAATAAGTAAAGCCAATAAGAGTTAATCAAAGAGTTGTAATATGGATGGTTTTTCACCATTGTAATCACTTGTGATATGGTTAAGATTTGTTTGCAAATATTCATATTGCTATAAGACTTCAATCTATTGAGACCTTGATGCCTTCTAAATACCTCATAAATGTTATCTACAATGCCTTCTTTTAATTATGATGTCTCAATGTGGTTCAAATATAAAAAAAATGTTTTTTTTTAATATATGCATTTGTTTGAATGTTAAAAACTAATTTGAAAAATGTCTAGAAGGATATTTATGAAAATTACATCTATAAGGCATCTTAAAAAGGCATTTTCATGTTTTTTGGTGAAATTTGGCTTTTGGGATGGTTTATATCACTAGTACATTTGGGCCTAATTTCTGATGGCTAATTGTTGGATTTGTGACGACACAATGTTGAACTTCTAACCAACTTTACCGCCGAAAACTCATCGTCGGGCTTCCCGACGATGCTATTTGCGTCGGTCGTCCGATGATGTTATGAACTCCTCCTTCGACGGCTATATTTGCACCCTCGGCCACAAATTTCAACGGATTTCCGTCGGAATTCCGACGAATGCTATGTTTTCTCCTCGATGACTGTCCGACATGGAAGTGACATCGGATATACAACATCCTTGTCGGATGTTTCATTAGTTATCATCAGAACTCCAATAGCGAGAGATGATATGAGTCAAACAGCTTTGCCGTCGGTGCATGAAAGCATTGAACGAGTTCTACTTTTAAAAATTGCATAAAACATTTATTATTTATTTGATTTAGTGTTATTTGCAAAAAATGATTATCAATGATGTTTCCTTTCTCCAAGAATTGTCTAGGATCTTTTCGTCAGATAATATGTAACATCGAATGACTAAATCTTTTCTTTACAAATGCTTATTTTATTTAATTGTTATCTGAGCGTGAATTAAAATTTATATCTGTATGGAAGCAGAACATACAAGTTGAAGAGTCATGTGTAAGAAAATTTCGTAAAAGAAAGCAAGCAGGCATTATCTTGAATGACATGGAAACAAACTCATCAGCTGCCTAGAAGAGAGAAATTGGAGAAAAGCAGAGGAAAGTGTTAAAGGGTGATAAATAGATAGAGAGTATGCAATACAAACAAACAATGTCTGGAGTGTGTGATGTGATGTCTCTAATTTATGTCCGGAGGGACTAACTGGTTTTGAAGTTCCTGCGAAACCTATTGGGCCATGCTTGGAGGAAATCAATGTGTTCATGCAAGGAGAACCTTTTTTCTATTATGATGCTTTTGCACCAAAGGATATTTGGAAGTCAATATCCAAAAATTTCTATAGTGCATGGAACCAGAGTTGGCAAACTCGAAGTAATTTTCAGCTTTCAGAAGACCAATAGGTTATGTACACAATCTCCCAATAGAAGGGTGATTTCAAGCATTACCTCTCCCCCCCATGACTATTCAGGAAGCACTTCCTTAGAAAAAGGACTATTGGCCTCCATGGGATCAAAGAAAAAAATTGAAGCATAGACTCTAGACAATGTGGTAGTGTCCTTCGTGAAGAACTCTGCACTTTAATTGAAAATTCACGAGGGAAACTGCAAGATAGTGAAGAGAAATACATTCTTGAAAAGTGGGAAGAATGGATCTTGGTTTGGGTGGGGCCAAGTTAGGTGGCTCCTCTAAAGGTCGACGAGATATAAATCATATTAGGATTTCAAAAAGATCACACTCGTGGAACTTCGTGTGCAACCGATCACTTGCGCTGTTTGGGTAATGCATTCCAAATAGATACAGTTGCATACCGTTTATCTGTCTTGATTAAAGCCTTTTATCCTGATGGCATTAAATTAAAGTACTTTCTCTTCTATCTGGTATTGGTGGAGAAGAGGTCGATAGGTGGCAGGTCAGGTCGATGCAAAGCAACCTCTTCTTCACCAATACCAGATAGAAGAGAAAGAACTTTAATTTAATGCCATCAGGATAAAAGTCTTTAATCAAGACAAATAAATGGTATGCAGCTGTATCTATTTGGAATGCATTACCCAAACAATGCAATCGATCAATCGCACACAAAGTTCCATGAGTGTGATCTTTTTCAAATCCTAATATGATTTCTATCTCGTCAACCTCTAGAGGAGCCACCTGACTTGGCCCCACCCAAACCAAGATCCATTCTTCCCACTTTTCAAGAATGTATTTCACTTCACTATCTTGCAGTTTCCCTCGTGAATTTTAAATTATAGTGCAGTTTTCTTCACGAAGGACACCACCACATCGTCTAGAGTCTATGGTTCAATTTTTTTCTTTGATCCCATGGAGGCCAATAGTCCTTTGTTTGAGGAAGTGCTTCCTGAATAGTCATGGGGGGGAGAGGTAATTCTTGAAATTGCCCTTCTATTGGGAGATTGTGTACATAACCTCTTGGTCTTCTGAAAGCTGAAAATTACTTCGAGTCCGCCAACTCTGGTTCCATGCACTATAGAAATTTTTGGATATTGACTTCCAAATATCCTTCGGTGCAAAAGCATTATTCTCATAATAGAAAAAAGGTGCTCCTTGCATGAACACATTGATTTCCTCCAAGCGTGGCCCAATAGGTTTCGCAGGAACTCCAACACCAGTTAGTCCCTCCGGACATAAATTAGAGACGTCACATCACACACTCTAGACATTGTTTGTTTGTATTGCATACTCTCTATCTATTTATCACCCTTTAACACTTTCCTCTGCTTTTCTCCAATTGCTCTCTTCTAGGCAGCTGATTGTTAATGCATTAGTAGCTTATGCAAGATACGTCTCTCCTAACCTATCAATCTCTCTTGTTCTATTTTGATTATGCTTTTCGAACTGAATATGTTTATCTGATTATAATATTAACATTTTCTTTGACACCGATTCATTTGGGTGTGGTTATATCGATCAGTTAACATTTGCCTTGACACCGATTCATTCAGGTGTGGTTATATCAGTCAGTTAACATTTGCCTTGACACTGATTCATTATCGGGTGTGTTTATCGATCTGTTATCATTTAGTAATGACACCGATTAAGTTATCATAAACACCGAATGAATTAGTAGATAGTCATGACCAAGTGACATCTTGGTCGGACATGTCTAAAAGACATGTTCGATCAAGGTGCCACTTGATCATGATTGCTTTACTATATATACAACATTCAAAAGAAAAGGAATGACATTGAAATCGATACATGTTCATCCTTCAGACCTGCAGAAAAGAAAGACGATAATATTATTGTCATAACAATAATACCAAAATCAGAAATACACTATCTAGCATATAACTTGTTTATTAAATTGGAAATTGCAACACTTTTACACTGATGAGCTTGTTTCCATGTTATTCAAGATAATGCCTGCTTGCTTTCTTTTACGAAATTTGCTTGCACATGACTCTTCAGCTTGTATGTTATGCTTCTGTATAGATATAAATTTTAATTCACGCTCAGATAATAATTAAATACAATAAGCATTTGTAAAGAAAAGATTTAGTCATTCGATGTTACATATTATCTGACGGAAAGATCCTATACAATTTTTGGAGAAAGGAAACATAATTGATAATTTTTTTTCCAAATAACATTGAATCAAATAAATTAAAAATGTTTCATGTAATTTTTAAAAGTAGAACTCGTTCAATGCTTTCATGCACCGATGGCAAAGCCGTCTGACCCACACCATTATCCATAATAGAACAAATCAATATAATAGGCTATTATAAAGAATATATACAAAAATATTAAAGAACATTAAATTACCATTACAAACCCATAAACCATTAAATAGTGAAAATAGATATAAATTTGTAAATGTCTGCCTACAAACACCACAACCATAACCAAAACAAAAAAAATTCTTACCCGCAAAAACTAAGTAGCTAGTGAGTTGCAAGTCTACAACATCTCTCAGATGACCAAACCGTTTCTTAATTTTGTTCTTCTGATTAGTCAATGGATTTAGTTTCATGAACAAGTTTTCTATTTGAAGCCTTCCGTTTCTCTATATTTGAGACTTAATTAAATTCTTGTGAGTAGGAAATTGATTCAAGAGTTATGTGTGAAGAATTTGGAAAAGTAAATGATGACAATCAAACTCAAATTTTATCTGTCTTGAAAGCCTTTTATCCCGTTGACATTAAATTAAAGTTCTTTCTCTATTTTCTGGTGATCTCTGGAGTAGAGGTTGCTTTGCATCGACCTGGGATATATTTAACTTGTGTTGTATCTGCAGAAATATGTATCATAGGTCGATGCAATGCAACCTCTACTCCACCAATACCAGATAGAAGAAAAAGTACTTTAATTTAATGCCATCAGGATAAAATGTTTTCAAGACATATATTAGGTATAAAAGGAAGCCTAACCTATCATTTGAAGGGGTCTACCTACAATTCAAGTGATCTCTTAATTATAAAATCAATTCAATTCCAAGTGAACAAGCAATCAAGCATTGAAGGAGAATTCAAGTTGGTGTAGGTGCATTTGGAAGACCAAAGGACTCAATGAAGCTATTCAAGACTTTTGAAGGTCTTAGGAGTGAAGAGCCAATCAATTATGATGTCTTAAGGTCCATTATGGCCTTTAATGATGAAAATTGTAATAAGTTTGTAATTTGTCCTAAAGGGCCTGGTAAGGACCTTAGGACCAACACAAAGATGTAAAAGGAATTTATGGCTTAGGGAGTCTACAAGAGTTTAGGCAAGTTCAATAAATCATTTCATGACCTTGTGTGTTAGCAATTAAGAGTTTTTGATCAAATGGTTGATGTAATGCTTTGTACGACAGAGAACGCTGGTGTATGGACTAGGACAAGCAATAACAATAATTTTTTGTTTTCTTGAATTTTCTTGGTGTTTTGGCTTATGGTAACTTTGTCTTGAGTGTGTATTCTAATTCCTAATGCTTTGAAGAGACCTTGAACATCTTATTTGCAGGGAAGATGCACTGATAATCCATTTGTCTCAGACTTTAGACTAGTTGCATTGACTATTCTAACAGATTTGTGCAATTTGGCATTTGATTTGGTTGATTTACAATGAGAATGGTCATTCCATGAATGTAAAAGGCCTAATATTCATGAGATGGCACTCCTCTAACATGTACAATAAATTACTAACATGTTGATGTGCAGATTGGGTGGAGAATCGCGGTGCTCACCAAAACAATGAATGTAAGAGTGGAGAAATTGCTTGCTAAGGAGCAGCAGTAGAAAATCCACCTTAAGGAGGGCACATTTTATGATTGACAGAGTTTAGATTGTTGGCATTTTTGATGTTTGTGATGTGATTGTCATTGATGGACACACACTTGCATTGAGATCATTTTTGTATGTATGAGTTATGCTCAACCGACAATTATTCCAATCGGTATGATGCATTATAGTCCTTAGACTATTGGTGTTTTGTAGAAAGTGTTTACCGATCTGAAGTGGTATATAGACCCCAAGCAGTTTGAGGATCTCAAGCAGTACGAAGGACCAAAGTGGCAGAACACATATTTCCCAGTCTTTAATTTTATCAAATCGGCAACCGACATTTTGCTTGAACCGGTATTTTGTATGAACCGGTAATACTCTGTGATGAGTTACCAATCGACATTTTGTGATGAGTTACCATCCACTGATTGTTTGATGGTGCCGACACTTTAACAATGCTTTTTGTGTCGTGTTACCAAGTATGTCCAGGTTCATTGAACCTAGGGAATTGGATTGTAATCCTATTGGACCGACATGAAATCAGATTCCTTTATAAGGACATCATGTCTAGGGTTTTAGGTTGTTGTTGCGAAAAGTTAATGTTGTTGCTAGGGTTTAAGGTGGTAGAGGAGTTGAAGAGAATATGAATGTGTAGAAGACTGAAGTAATGCTGGAATGCATTAGGAATGAGTTATCAAGGATCTAATCAAGCAATTTATGCTATTAGCTAGATCAATCACTTGTTGATTACTCACATCTTCGACAAGTCTATAGCCCTTAACTGGGTAGGCCCAAAAGCCTTTTGTAAATCCTCTAACAAGGTGGTTCACATCTGTGGATCTAAAATCCTCTAGCAAGGTAGTCTTTAATCGAACTTATCTCCTAATAGAGACTGAGATTCCTAACAGGATCTGTTCTGGTAAAGAACATTGTAAGACCTTAACCGGTCTGACCTTAACTGTTCTGGTTCCTATTCTGCAGATAGTTACTTGTGAGTTCCATCTCATCGTGGTTTTTCCCATATGGGTTTCCACGTCAAAATCTGTTGTGTTATGGTGTTTGTGCTTCTGTGGGTGAATGTATTATTTGCTATTTGGTTTGCATGTGTGCTAATTGGTTTGTCTGCTAAACTATTTTATTGGTTTACTGTTAGTCTAGAAAAGTGTTTAAGTGCAAAGATTTCTAGCATACTAATTCACCCCCCCTCTTAGTATTCATCAATTGGTATCAAAGCCTACCTTTCTATAAGTTTAACCACTTGGAAAGAGATATGGGGGAATACACATTGAGGGAACTTACTCATTGACTCACTCAATCTGAGAAAGCCTATGATGATCTTATGGTCAAATACAAGGCATCTCAAGCAAAAAGGAGAGAACATGCAGAAAAGCTAATGGAGCTATCTCAAAATAGTTCCTCTGATGAAGCGAACATGGAAGCCCTGATTCAAGAAGTAGAAAAAATGAATGAATCCAATTCCAACCTGAGAAAAGAATTAGAAGGACTGACTATTCGAATGTGCCAAGAGCTTGAGAACTGGAGGAGAGCTGAAGATCTAGTCAAAGACAAGGATCATGAAATCTCCAAGCTGAAGAAAGAGATCAGTGCCCTAACTGCTCAACTCCATGCGAGCGAAGTGGAAAAGGAAGACATGCATGTAGAACTGAACATTGGCATCTCTAAGAATGAAAACCCGATGGAAACAAATGTTGCTATTTCCAAATAACTCTCTGAGTCAAAGGAAATACTTGCTAAGTTCAACAAGAGTACTATCAAGCTAGAGAAAAAGCTTGAATCTGCCAAACCGACAAAGAATACCAATGGACTTGGTTATTCCGGTCATGAGGAAGGTGAGACCTCTGATACAAATGCTGGAAAATCAAAGAAACAACCAACATAAAAGGATAAAGGTAAGAAAAAGTTTAAACCTGTTTTCTTTAACTATCTTAAAGAAGGACATACTACAAATGTGTGTAGGAGTAAGGCTTACAACAATTTTCCTTATTTCCTAAATGATAAGCCTAGATCCTATAGATTCAATGGTAACCGTTATGCATGCAACAAGTATGGACATAAAGCATCTGAATGCAGGTCAGTTATGAACAACATTGGTAGATATCCTCAAAGGACCCAAGGAGTTGGTCCTGAACCTTTTGTGAACCAGAATCACAACCGGTTTAATGCTTTCAATCATCAGTCAAGAAGCGGTGGTTATCAAGCGGCAACTGGAAGGAGAGCAAACTGTATGGTCTGCCATGGTCATGGTCACACTACTGCAACATGCAGAAGGAAGAATGACAACATGAATAATGGACCTTGGAGAGCACCTGGATTGGTCTGCTATCACTACAACAAACCGGGTCATATTGCCAAATTTTGTAGATCAAGAAAGAACATATCTGATGATATACCAGTCACTCTGGAAGGAAACATTGATGTTAACACTATTCAAGTGGACATGAACAAAAACTGGAAGAAGAAACCAACAGTGTTACAAGAGGAACCGGTTTCTGTACCTAGTATGGAAATCATGGAACCGACAAACTAAGCTTTAGAAAAGCTTAGGGGGAGCAAATGGCGAAATGTTTCGAACCCCCAGTTTACACCGGTAAAAGACCTTAACTAGTATGCGATACCTATCAATAGGCGGAAGACCAGAAACGATAAAAGGCAAATTAGGGTTTACACCCTAATGGTGGAGCATTAATTGTGGTAGGTGAGGAATATGTTTAAAAGGATTTTTCAAATCATTTCTCACTATCAGTTTTCGAAGCAAAGGAGGTTTTCGAGTGTAGAGTGACGACAAAGCGATTTGTGCTGCGATTCTGAGAATTTAAGAAACCTTGAACGAGATCCAAATTCAAATTGTAAATAGTTAAGTGAAGAACGCAAAGTAGTGATTTGGCAACTGACGGAGTGCGAGGTGGAGAAGAATCTGAAAGCCCTAAATTCACATTTTTTGAAAGGTATTTTTCGAGTTTTCAGTTTCTATCATGGCTTCTGCATCCCATACTAGCTCTAGTACATCTGTAGATTCAATAAGCTTTATTCAACGCAAGTCTAGATATAATGCCCTATCACAAGTTCCAGCTGGTGTGATAGTAGAAGAGGGAATCTCAAATTACATAGAGTGTAAAATAGAAGGCCTAGGGTCTCTAGCAATTCACTCACAACTAGGTTTGTTCTATGGACAAGATAAAAAGATCAAACCGAAATATATTATCTTGGAGAAGAAGAAACTCCACAATGATGTTTATTTCCTGGAGGATTTCACAGATGATCACATTAGGATCATTCTGAGTAGAGTTCATGGTGATAACATGTACCTAGAAAGAATGCATGATATAACACCACAAGCAATTCATGCCATCACCGGTTTCTGCAATACAGGGGAAGTGCCAGCCCTAAGGACGGTAAGCAAAACTGAAATGTCCAAGCTCACCGGTTCAGTGAGTGACTCACGAGGTATGAACGTCAATTCTATCAAGGACGATCTGGTGAAATATGCATGTATGGTGATTGGATACCGGACGTTCTCAGCCAATAGAATTAACTCTGTATTTGCTACAGCGGTAAATTCTGCTTACCAGATGATCAAGGAGGATGCATCATTTGACCTATGCACCGGTATACAAAGGAAACTCCTATTGAATCTAAAATCAATCAAATAGGATAATGCATTGAGGTTCAAGTTTGGACAACTACTGGTTGGGCTATTCTTTTACTTCCAAGGCTATTTTCTAGGAGTAGGTGATGTCCAGTGGTTTGCTAACCAACCAGTAACCAAGCAAATCAAGGAAAGCATTCAAGTAGTTGGAACCGGTTACCCTGAAGTTCTGAACAAGTACTTTAATGAGTGCAGATGCAAAATGAGTCAGAGGGTGAGAATATCAGGTGATATTGTCATGAAATATGAAGATGATATCTGTTTCACCATCAAAGTGGATCAATGCATAATGGAGGCTGTTGAGCCCAGACAGGAGGAAGTGGAGCCTATGGGCTATGAAGTAATGAATGATATGCTAGAAGGATATGCTTCTACCCTTATTGCCTCACCTCTTAATCCAAAGGCTAAAAGAACCAACACCTACCTTGAAAGGATAACACTGGTTGAGGAACCCTCAGCAAAGAAAGGAAAAGAACCTTCAGTGAAGAAGGCAAAAATAGTGCCTTCGGCATCGACACTGGCTACTACAACCAATCCTACAGTGACCAAGTGGTCACCGACTAAAAAGAAACCTGAAGTGGCACCTACTAAAGTGTTCGAGAGAAAGAGGAAGACAAGGAATACCTCTCCAGACTCAGAAGAAACTATGTCTGAGGAAAAACCAAAGAAGACACGTCAAACAAAGAAAAAGACAAAGAATGAACCAGCATCATCAACACCGGTAAATACTGATATCTCCTCCTACAAACCTTTGAGACATTGTCAAAGAACTATCAAAAACATTATGAGAAAAGTGTTGAATGATTTGATTGATTGTTTTGATGACTTTAATGATGATGAAAAGGAAGTAGTTGAAAAAGAAATAATTCAGTATTTATGTGTTAATGACTGGTCGTCTTCAGAAATTAGATCTAAGATACCAGATTCTTTGTATAAATCCTTAGACAATAGATGGCGCATTGCCATAGAGCATGAACATGAAATGAGAGAAAAAGTTTTTGCTGAACATTTTCCTGATGTATCAAATTCGGAACTGTTTGAAGTAATGAACAAATACAAACGTCTCTTCTTCATGAGAAGAAGAAGACTCCTGTTACTGGAAGGGAAGGGTAAAGAAGTGCTCAAGAATACACAAACCCTTGCTCTAGAAGCTCTGAAGATGCATAAAATGGCTAAAGCCAACAAGAAGGCTGATCAAGAACTGACAATAACTAAACCGAATGAAGTGTTTGATGATGAAGGAAATCCGGTTTTTGAATTGATTGACACTATTGATGTCGATGCTCTGGATGGAGAAGAAGTTGTTCAGGTTACACCATCGGAACTTACAAGACAGGAGAAGCAGGCAGAAAAGGAAGTAAAGCTAAAGGAAACAAAGGAAAAAAAGGAGGAAGCGAAGAAGCAAGAGGAGAAGAAGAAGAAAGATGAAGAGGAGAAGAAGAAGAAAGATGAAGAGGAGAAGAAGAAGAAAGAAGAAGAGGAGAAGCAGAAGAAGAAAATGGAAGAAGATGAGGAGAAACAAAAACAAGAAGAAAAGAGAAAAGAAGAAGAAAAGAAAAGAAAAGAATAGGAAGAAGAGAAAAAGAAACAAGAAGATGCAAGGAAGAAGAAAGAGGAAGAGGATGAGAAAAAGAGAAAGGAAGAGGAGAAGCGGAAGGAAATAGAGAAAAGGAAGAAGGAAGAGGAAGAGAAGGAAGAGGAAAAGAGAAGGGAAGTGGCAAAGAAGAAAATAGAGGAAGACAAGGCAGGAGAAGCAGCAAAAAGTACGCAGATGGAGACACCTAAGGCAACCGGTAGTCAAGCCAAACCGGCTGACCTTACCAGTCCTATTGACCTCCAGTCTGCAAGTGAAATGGAGCTACTACAGAGCATCAAGGTTGTTCAAGAATGCCTTGAGGTGTTAAGGAGAAAGAAGGAGGAAGATGTGATCCAAGCTGTGGTGGACACTCTTACCGGTTTGTTACCCAGTACAAACCTCCCCAGTATCGACTCATCATTGGCACAACTAAAGCTCCTATGCACAGTAGTAGATGATCAAGTGCCGAGCTTAGAAGAGGTAGCAGAGGCAAATGCTAAGAAAGAACATCAAAAGGCTCTAAATATTGCTCTGGTGAAGAAGTTAAATGGGATCCAAACTGAACTCCAAAAAGCACAAAAGGATATAAGGGACGCTCTAGATGAGGGGAATCTTCTACTTAGCAAGATTTGCCAACCCCATCTGTTCTGTGATGATGTACTTGCACAGAAGCAAAAGCTTCAATCTAACTTGCAGTCCTACATGAGCACATTCAAGCCACCTTATGACTCCTTTACAGCCTATGGGCAAACCGTTCACCAGTTTCACATCCAGACAACAAAAATGGAGCATGAGATCAACACCCATTCTCAAGATTTGTAGGAGCTACAACTGGTTCTCCTCCCACGTCTGCAAATTCTTTAGAAGTGCTATCTAAATCTGGATGCCTTAACAGTGACACAGGAGATGAGCATAATTAACACCATGGAAGAATAGGTCTCCCAGATGCAGACAGAGAAAGAAGTAGCCACCTCCCTACTTGAGTCCTGGTCTTTATCTATGAAACAATTCTTGCAGGACTTTAAATTTGTTTTTGACAAGTTTTATTCCTTATTGTCATAAACTTTTATTATTTTAATACCAAATGGAAACAGGGGTTGTTCATCTGTACTTTGTCATTGTTGGCAAAGGGGGAGAAGTATTCTAAGAGGGAGAAGTATCTAGTATTTAAAATTTTGATGTATGCTCTGATATCTCTATGTGCAAAATAGTTATACATTGTATTGTTAAAGGGATAGTGTATATGCTTAGGGGGAGCAATTTTGCTAATGGCATGCTTTTGTTCTAAAACACTTAGATGTCAAAAATTTATTTTCCTAAGTGTTGCCATCAATGCCAAAGGAGGAGATTGTTGGCATTTTTGATGTTTATGATGTGATTGTCATTGCTGGACACACACTTGCATTGAGATCATTTTTGTATGTATGAGTTATGCTCAACCAGCAATTGTTCCAACTGGTATGATGCATTATAGTCCTTAGACTATTGGTGTTTTGTAGAAAGTGTTTACCGATCTAAAGCGGTATATAGACCCCAAGCGGTTCGAGGATCTCAAGTGGTAGGAAGGACCAAAGTGACATAACACATATTTCCCAGTCTTCAATTTTGTCAAATTGGCAACTGACATTTTGCTTGAACCGGTATTTTGTATGAACCGGTAATACTCTGTGATGAGTTACCAACCACCATTTTGTGATGAGTTACCATCCACTGATTGTTTGACGGTGCTGACACTTTAACGGTGCTTTTTGTGTTGTGTTACCAAGTATGTCTAGGTTCATTGAACCTAGGGAATTGGATTGTAATCCTATTGGACTGACATGAAATCAGATTCCTTTATAAGGACATCATGTCTAGGGTTTTAGGTTGTTGTTGCGAAAAGTTAATGTTGTTGCTAGGGTTTAAGGTGGTAGAGGAGTTGAAGAGAATATGAATGTGTAGAAGAGTGAAGTAATGCTGGAATGCATTAGGAATGAGTTATCAAGGATCTAATCAAGTAATCTATGCTATTAGCTAGATCAATCACTTGTTGATTACTCACATCTTCGACAAGTCTGTAGCCCTTAACTGGGTAGGCCCAAAAGCCTTTTGTAAATCCTCTAACAAGGTGGTTCACATCTGTGGATCTAAAATCCTCTAGCAAGGTAGTCTTTAATCGGACTTATCTCCTAACAGAGACTAAGATTCCTAACATGATCTATTCTGGTAAAGAACATTGTAAGACCTTAACCGGTCTGGTTCCTATTCTGTAGATAGTTACTTGTGAGTTCTATCTCACCGTGGTTTTTCCCATTTGGGTTTCCACATCAAAATATCTTGTGTTATGGTGTTTGTGCTTCTGTGGGTGAATGAATTATTTTCTATTTGGTTTGCATGTGTGCTAACCGGTTTGTCTGCTAAATTGTTTTATCGATTTATTGTTAGTCTAGAAAAGTGTTTAAGTGCAAAGATTTCTGGCATACTAATTCAGCCCCCCTCTTAGTATTCATCATACATATTTTGAATGAAAGGGTATATGAGAAACCCTACTTTTAAGGGTTTGTGAGAGGCTAAATAAGGGATTTTGCATCTAAGAAGGTTAAAACTTGTAAAAAATTGCATTTCCTTAGTTTTGAATCATATACTTTCCAAAGCAACCTTTTGATAGTAGATTCTGTGTACCATCCTAATCCAAAAAGCATTCATTTTGTCTACATCCAATAGTCATTGCTAAAATTAGTTTAAAGTGTATTCATTTAGGGACGTTTCATAAAATATTCTCAACTTACACATCATAAAAGGATCTTAAAATATTCATTGTTTATAATGATAAGAATTTGGTTGTTCCATACACCTTCCTTTACTATTTTAAAAATATCATCGACCAAAATATTGTGCACCAGTAGTATGGAGTGCATTTCATCTAATTTATGCCTAATTATTTCATCTTACCACTTTCTTTTGAAAGGCGACTGATCGATTGCGCTGTTTGGGTAATGCATTCCAAATAGATATAGTTGCATACCATTTATCTGTCTTGAAAGCCTTTTATCCTAATGGCATTAAATTAATTTTTTTTCTCTATTTTCTGGTGATCTCTAGAGAAAAGGTTGCTTTGCATTGACCTGGGATACATTTAACTTGTGTTGTATCTACAGAAATATGTATCCTAGGATGTTGGAATGCAACCTCTGCTCCACCAATACCAGATAGAAGAGAAAGTACTTTAATTTAAAGCCATTAGGATAAAATGCTTTCAAGACATATATTAGGTATAAAAGGAAGCCTACCCTGTCATTTGAAGGGGTTTACCTACAATTCAAGTGATCTCTTAATTATAAAATCAGTTCAATTCCAAGTGAATAGGCAATCAAGCATTCATCAAGAATTGAAGGAGAAATCAAGTTAATAAAGACATTTAATAAAGATATCATCTTTTAAATTAAGAAATGGGCAGGAGATTAAGAATACAAACCTTCCATATTGCACACTTCAAGGTATATTCAAATTACAAGTTACATTTATAGGGTTTGTCCTATTCAAGCTAGCTACTATTTCAACACATTCTAGCACATGTATGTATTTCTATGCAATAATTAGTAGTAGCTACATAGACTACCATGGTACATAAGTTCGTTTCTAATAGTGCCCTTCATATGCAATTCTTTCAAGATTATTTAGTTGTATCTACCTTCTTAGGTTATGCAAATGGAGATTAGATTAGGTTATGTATCTACTTTCTTGCTCTGTAATTCTCGTTGTGTTTAATAAATTTTTATCCCTTTGGTGAAAAAAAAAGGAGGTTGATGATAAATATCTATGTTGTCTATTAGTTGATTCCCATGACAATAAGTGGTTAATGCTGATACAAAGTAACACTAATAGGAAACTTTGATGACGATCTAATACACATCACTGTTGAACTTACCCCTGTCTCATATAACCCTATGTTGGCTAGGCCCCACTATAATTAGAAGATCCTAATTACTACTGTCCCAAACATTGCATTGACCGTCACAATTTCACAACGAGTTGAGTTAATTAGTCCATTAGCGAAATTGGGAAAGAGTTTGGTATTGAGTTAGGTGTTGGTGGAAGGTTTAAGGAGGTACACTATCATCATAATTAATGTTAGAGAGTGTTGTGTGAAGAAGAATGGCCACAAAAGGAGTGACTATCCTAAGTGCTTGAGACTGTTACAAAAAGTGAGTGTTGCAGCAATGAATCTTCCTTTGACCTTTGTGTGTTTGGGAGGGTAAAGACCCATGGTGGTATGTTGAGTGGTTGGGAGGGTAAAGACCCACATATCAACTATCTACTTTGACATCCTAGGATGGTGTCCACCTACTCTAAAACCTTGTGGTCACTCTCTGTCTAATACTAACATATACATAACATGTGCCTCTCATATAACCCTATGTTGGCTAGGCCCCACCATAATTAAAAGATCCTAACTACTAAAAACACTAGATTCTCCCCTAAAAGGTTGTTGAGTCATAGAAGGCCTAGCTTGATAGCCCTATAGTCTCTCATACCTAAAATATCCTTGTGTTGATGATGGTCACATGTGACTACCCTATGGCACTTGCTATGCTCTAGACCTTTGTCCCTAATATTGATACTATTGGGTTTTTCTTTGTAAATCATATAGTAAGTCTAAATTATCCTTTGAAGGATGGGGAGGCCTATGGAAACTTTAGTCCTTTCATCAAGGTTACAAACTTCTCTCATGCCTCTTGTGTCCTCCCATGTACCTCCTTTTCCATAAGAGACTTTGCCATAGCAACCCTAAAGTCATTTGGATTGGCCATGTGTAGGAAAACTGAAATTTTGGGCTTTCCACCCCTAATGAAATAATTGGCAAGTAACTTGCCTTGAATGTAATCTACAAACTACAAGAACTCCAAAAACTAACTCTCATGTTGAGCCACTATGATGATGAATACTAAGAGGGGGGGGGGGGGGGTTGAATTAGTATACCAAAAAATATTAAACTCAATCTCTTAAACAATTTAGCAGTTAACCGGTATAACAGATTTACTAACAAACCGGTTAAGACAAATGCAAACCAAACAGTAAATAAAGCATTCACTAACAAGAGCACAATCACCATAACACAAGAGGTTTTGACATGGAAAACCAAATGGGAAAAACTACGGTGAGCAGAAACTCACAAGTAACTATCTGCAGAATAGAAACCAGACCGATTAAGGTCATACAATGTTCTTCACTAGAACAGATCCTGTTAGGAATCTAGATCTCTGTTAGGAGATAAGTCCTATTAAACACTACCTTGTGAGAGGATTTCAGATTCACAGTGGGGAACCACCTTGTTAGAGGATTTACAAAGGCTTTGCTGGACCTACCCAGTTAAGGGTTTCAGACTTATCGAAGATGTGAGTAATCAACAAGTGAGTGATCTAGATACTAGCACAGTATGCTTGGTTAGATCCTTGATAACTCATTATTAATGCACATTTTGCATTACTTCAGTCTTCAATATCTCCACACTTTTTTTCTTCACACAGACCTAATCTTCTCTTCTATGATTGCACATGCAAAAACCCTCATGCACTAAAACCCTATCAACTCCTAAAACCCTAGACATGATGTCCTTATAAAGGAATTTGATTTCATGTTGGTCCAATAGGATTACATTGCAAGTTCCTAGGTTCAGTGCATCTAGACACATTTGGTAACACGACACGAAATCACCGCCAAAGTGTCGGTGGATGATAACTCACCACAAAAATACCGGTTGGTAACTCATGGCAGAGTAATACCGGTTCATTACCAATTACTGATTCATACTATTTACCAATTACTGGTTGTCACAATGAAGACTGGAAAAATGTTAATTACCTCTCTGTTCGTACATACCGCTTTGGGTCTTCAGTCAGTTTGTGACCGGTAAACACCTTCTATAAAACACCGATAGTCT
Organism: Cryptomeria japonica; assembly: GCF_030272615.1. NCBI lineage: Eukaryota > Viridiplantae > Streptophyta > Pinopsida > Cupressales > Cupressaceae > Cryptomeria > Cryptomeria japonica. The sequence goes on along the minus strand of NC_081411.1, from coordinate 666,638,144 downwards.
AAAGACTATATTACATAATACCGGTTTGAACAATTATCGATTGAGCATAACTCATACATAAGGAAGTGATCATAAAACAAGTGTGTGTCCATCAATGAAAATCACGATGTCATCAAAATGCCAACAATCTCCCCCTTTGGCATTGATGGCAACACTTAGGGAAATTTTGACATCTAAGTGCTTTACAACAAAAATATGCCATAATCAAAATTACTCCCCCTAAGCATATACACTATCCCTTTTTGCAGAAAATACAATGTATACTACTCCCTTAAAGAAATAACATGAAAGTATACATAACATTCACCAAAATTTTAGGTACTACTCCCTCTTTGCCAACAATGACAAAGTACTACAGAATAACCCCTGTTTCTCATTATCATTAAAATAATTAAGTGTGTATGACAATAATGAGTGAAACTTATCAAAAACTGATTTAAAATCCCGCATAAAATTCTTCTTGGATAATGACCATGACTCAAGTAATGAGGTAGCCACCTCACTTTCCGTCTGCATCTGTGATACCTATTCTTCCATGGCATCAATTGTACTCATCTCTTGAGTTACTGTTAAAGCTTCTAGATTGAGAAAGCACTTCTGAAGAATTTGCAGTCTGAGTAATAAAACCAGTTGAAGTTCCTGCAAATCTCTTGTCCTATTTCTAATCTCCAACTCTATCCTGGCAGGCTGAAGCTGATACCGGTGAACAGTTTGCCCATATGTGGTGAAAGAATCATACGAGGTCTTAAAGTTGCTTATGTATGTCTGTAAATTGGATTGTAGTTTATCCTTTTGTGCAAGCACATCATCAAAAAATAGATGGGGTTGGCTTATTTTTCTTAGCAGTAGTTTTCCCTCATCCATAGCATCTCTAATATCCTTCTGCTCTTTCTGAAGTTGAGACCAGAGCTCATTCAGTTTCTTTACTAAGGTAGTGTTAAGAGCCTTTTGATGCTTTTTCTGTGCATCAGCTTCAACAACTTCCTCCAGACATTGTAGCTAGTTCTCTACCACTATATATAGAAGTTTCAGTTTGGCTAGAGAGGAATCAATATCAGGGAGGTTGGTACCTGGGATCAAATTGGTAAGGGTGTCAATTGCACTGTGAATGACATCCTGCTCCTTTTTCCTCCTTAATGATTCCAGTATTTCTTGTGCTAGCTTTATGCCTTGTAGCAGCTCCAATTCATCTACAGATTGGAGGTCAAGAGGACTGGTGATGTTGGTCGGTTTGACTTGACCACCGGTTGCCTTTAGAGTCTCCAGTTGTTTGTTCTTTTTTGCTTCCTTCTTCTCTTCCGCTCTTTTCTTTTCCTCTTCTTTCTCCCTTTGTTCTGCTTCATGCTTTTTCTTCTCTTCCTCTTCTTTATTTCTTCTTTTCGCTTCTCTTCTTCTTGCTTCTTCTTCTCCTCTTCTTTCCTCTTCTCCTCTTCTTTTCTCTTTTCTTCTTCTTGTTTCCTCTTCTCTTCCTCTTTTTTCTTCTTCTCCTTCGCTTTCCTTTTCTCTTCCTCTTTCTCCGCTCTCTCCTTGTTTGCCTTTTCCTTTTCCAGCTTCTACTTGTCTACTTTTTCTTTGTTCTGTTTCTCCTTGTCTTCTTTTTCTTTATCAACCCTTTCATTTTCAGTGTCTGGAGTGACATCTTCAACATCCAAAGCATCAACATCAATGGTGTCTACCTGTTTTGTAGCTGGTTCTCCTTCATCATCAAATGCCTCATCTGGTTTTTTGGTTTCCAATTCCTATTTGGCCTTCTTGTTGGCCTCAGACACTTGATGCAACCAGACAACAACTTTGGCATGCAGATGAGTGTCCTTCTCTACTTTAGAGGTTTTGCCTTCTAGAAGCCTGAGTCTTCTTCTTCTCATGAAGAAGAGACCTTTATGCGTGTCCATAATTTGAAATAATTCGGAATTGGAGGCTTCAGGAAAGTATTGAGAAAATACTTTCTCCCTTATTTCCTATTCCTTTTCTATGGTAATGCGCCATTTGTTGTCCAAAGAATTATATAAAGAATCAGGTGCCTCCGATCTAATTTCTGATGGCGATTGATCATTCTTACACAAATAATTAATGAATTCTTGCTCTATTTCCTCTTTCTCACTATCGGTAAAATCATCAAAACACTCCTTCAGATCACTAAGCAATTTTCTTCTTATATTCTTGATAGTCCTTTGACAATGTGTCATTGGCTTATAAGAAGAGATGTCAATATTTACCGGTGCTGATGATGCAGATGTATTGCTGGTAGCTTTTGTCTTCTTCCTTGTTTGCCTTGTCTTTTTAGGCTACACATCTGATTCTGTATCTTCAGACTCTGGTGAGTTGCTCTTGGTCTTCCACTTCCTTTCAAATACTTTAGTGGGTGCAACTTCCAGTTTCTTCTTAGCAGGTGACCGCTTGGTCACTTTTGGGCTGGCTGAGGTAACCGGTGCCGATGTCGCTGGTACTGCCTTTCCCTTTTTCATAGAAGGCTCTTCAACCGGTGTTACCCTTTCCAAATAGGTGCTGGTTCTCTTTTTATTTGCATTTAAAGGAGAGGAAATCAGGGTGGAGGCATACCCATCCAACATGTCATACATCACCTCATATCCCATAGGTTCTACTTCTTCCTATCTAGGCTCTACTGCCTCCATTATGCACTCATCTACTCTAATGGTAGAGTAGATGTCCTCTTCATACTTCTTAACAATATCGCCAGATATCCTCATCCTTTGGCTCATCTTCTGCTTGAATTCATCAAAATATTTATTCAGGACTTTAGGATATCCGGTTCCCACCACTTGGAGACTTTCCCTAATTTGTTTGGTGACCGGTTGGTCAATAGACCATTGAATATCACCGACTCCTGGGAAATAGCCTTGAAAGTAGAAAAATAGACCCACCAAAAGTTGTCCAAATTTGAATCTTAGGGCACTATCTTATTTGATGGACTTCAAGTTTAGTAGAAGTTGCTTCTGCAAACAGGTGCATAGATCAAATGAGACATCCTCCATGATCATTCTGTAGGCAGCATTAACCACAGCAACAGAGACAAAGTTTAATCTGCTGGCATAAAATGTCTGGTATCCTATCACCATGCAAGCATACTTGACCAACTCATCTTTGATGGTGTTGACGGTCATTCCTCGTTGATCGCTCACAGAACTGGTGAGCTTAGTCATTTTTGTCTTGATGACCTTCCTTAGGGCTGGCACCTCACCAATGTTGCAGAAATTGGTAATGGCATGAATTGCTTCAGGCATAATGTCATGCGTCCTCTTAAGGTACATCTTGTCACCATGCACTCTGCTCACGATAATGCAGATGTGGTCTTCTGTGATCTCTTCAAGAAAGTAAACCGCATTGTGAAGTTTCTTCCTCTCTAGAATGTTGTATTTCGGTTTGATCTTCTTATTATCCCCACAAAATAGACTTAGCTGAGAATGAATCGCTAAGGATCCTAGGTCTTCCAGTTTGTAGTCAATGTACCCTAAAATATCTCCTTCGACAATGACTCCGACGGGTAATTGGGACAGGGCATTGTATTTCATTTTTCTTTGAATGAATTCAACTGAGTCCATAGGTACACTAGAACTAGAGTGCGATGTAGAAGCCATGATTTAACTGATAAACAAATTTTTTTGAGTAATACCTTCACAATTTCAAAATTTAGGGTTTGACAAATGCAGCTCACACTACACCACTTCGGTTGCTTGTTTACCGCTTGGTGTTCTTCACTTGATTGATTGTAGATATCTCCCGATTCTTCTGCAAGATTTGAAATCTCTCTAAATCGCAAGTTGGATCGCCTTTTGTCGTTCTGCTCTAAAAAATCATTCTTCGCTCAAAAAGTGATAAGTGAAAATGACTTTGAAAATTTCTTTTAAATGAATTCTTCACCTACCATAATAAATGCTCCACCGCTATGGCATAAACCCTAATTTTGACTTTTACCACTTCACAATATACCAGTTAAGTTCTTTTATCGGTATAGGCTGGGGATTCAAAACATTTCACCGATTTGTTCCCTCTGAGCTTTTCTGAAGCTCAGTTTGTCGGTTCAGAGACTTCCACACTAGGTGCAGAAACTGGTTCATCTTGTGACACTTCTTCAGGTTTCTTTTTCCATGTTTTATTCATTCTTGCTTGAATGGTCTCAACATCAATCTTCCCTTCTGGAGTGACTGGTATATCATCTGATAGGTTCTTTCTCATTCTGCAGGTTCTAACAAGGTGTCCCAGTTTGTTGCAATGATAGCATACCATTCCAGGTGTTCTCCATGGTCCATTGTTCATTCTACCATTCTTCCTCCTGCATGTTGCAGAAATGTGACCGCTACCATGGCAAATCAAACAGGTTTCTCTCCAACTGGTCGCCGCTTGATAGCCACCACCACCTGACTGATGGTCATAGGCATTATACCGGTTTGGATTCCGGTTCACAGATGATTCAAGAAAAACTCCTTGAGTCCTTTGAGGATATCTCCCAGTGCTATGCATAACAGACCTGCATTCAAATGCTCTATGCCCAAACTTGTTGCATGCATAACAGTTACCATTGAATCTATTGGATCTAGGCTTATTGTTTAGAAAATAAGGAAAATTATTGTAGGCCTTATTTCTACACATATTAGCAATATGTCCTTCCTTGAGACAATTAAAGCAAACAGGTATAAAATTTTGCTTACCTTTATCCTTTGATGTCGGTTGCTTCTTTGATGCTCCATCTTTTGTTCCAGAGGTCTCACCTTCCTCATAACCGAAAAAACCAAGTCCAGTGGTATTCTTTACCGGTTTTGCTGATTCAAGCTTAATAATACTCTTATTGAATTTGGCAAGTATTTCCTTTGACTCAGTGAGTTCCTTGGAAATAGCAGCATTGGATTCCTTCAAGGTTGTTTTCTCAAAAATAGCCTTGTTTAGTTCACCTTGCATTTTTTCTTTTTCCACTTTACTCTCTTGGAGATGAGCAGTAAGGGTACTGATTTCTTGCTTCAGCTTGGAGATCTCATGATCTTTGTCTTTTACCAGATCTTCAGTTTTCCTCCGGTTCTCAAGCTCTTAACACATTTTGATAGTCATTTCTTCGAGTTCCCTTCTCAGGTTGGCATTAGATTCATTCAGTTTTTCAACTTCTTCAACTAGGGCTTCCATGTCTGCTTCATTAGAAGAACTATTTTCAGTAAGCTCCATCAGTTTCTCAGCATGTTCTCTTCTTTTTGCCAGAGAGGCTTTATATTTGACTTTGAGTTCATCATTATCGTTCTTAGTCTGAGTGAGACGCTGAGTAAGTTCCCTCACAGTGTATTCCTCCATATCTCCTTCCAAGTGGTTAAACTTATAGAAAGGTTGTCTTTGATACCAATTGATGAATACTAAGAGGGGAGGGGGGGTGAATTAGTATACCAAAAAATACTGAACTCAATCTCTTAAACAATTTAGCAGTTAACCGGTATAAAAGATTTACTAACAAACCAGTTAAGACAAATGCAAACCAAACAACAAATAAAGCATTCACCCACAAGAGCACAATCACCATACCACTAGAGGTTTTGACGTGGAAACCCAAATGGGAAAAACCACGGTGAGCAGAAACTCACAAGTAACTATCTGCAGAATAGAAACCAGACCTGTTAAGGTCATACAATGTTCTTCACCAGAACAGATCATGTTAGGAATCTAGATCTCTGTTAGGAGATAAGTCCTGTTAAAGACTACCTTGTGAGAGGATTTCAGATTCACAGTTGTGAACCACCTTGTTAGAGGATTTACAAAGGCTTTGTTGGGCCTACCTGGTTAAGGGTTTTAGACTTGTCGAAGATGTGAGTAATCAACAAGTGAGTGATCTAGATACTAGCACAGTATTCTTGGTTAGATCCTTGATAGCTCATTACTAATGCACATTTTGCATTACTTCAGTCTTCAATATCTCCACATTGTTTCTTCACATAGACCTAATCTTCTCTTCTATGATTGCACATGCAAAAACCCTCATGCACTAAAACCCTATCAACTCCTAAAGCCCTAGACATGATGTCCTTATAAAGAAATTTGATTTCATGTCGGTCCAATAGGATTACATTGCAAGTTCCTAGGTTCAGTGCATCTAGACACAATTGGTAACATGACACAAAATCATTGCCAAAGTGTTGGTGGATGATAACTCACCACAAAAATACCGGTTGGTAACTCATTGTAGAGTAATACCGGTTCATTACCGATTACTGATTCATACAATTTACCAATTACTGGTTGTCACAATGAAGACTGGAAAAATGTTAATTACCGCTTTGTTCCTTCATACCGCTTTGGGATCCTCAAACCACTTGAGGTCTTCATACCGCTTTGGGTCTTCAGTCAGTTTGTGACTGGTAAACACCTTCTATAAAACACCGATAGTCTAAAGACTATATTACATAATACCAGTTGGAACAATTACCAGTTGAGCATAACTCATACATAAGGAAGTGATCATAAAACAAGTGTGTGTCAATCAATGACAATCACAACGTCATCAAAATGCCAACATATGAAACCTTATTATGTAAATTGTGAAACTCATCTATGCATGTCTGTCAAAAATATTTTGAAATAGAACACACTTTGAAGCACTCCAAAATGGTACCTGGAGAGGGTTTCCAATGTGAGTTGGTGCATTTTATCCTCTCAGTACCACAAGGTGGAATCAAGTCCTCTAAAAAATTGTATTGAAAATTATGCCTTTAGGTTTCTCACATATAGATGCAACCCAAAGCATAAGTCCAAGCTAAGTAACCAAGACTTATGCTCAACCCCATTTGCGGATCTTAAAAATGTAGAGGATTGGAGATGAAGCAACTCTCGAATATGATCCTTTGGTTCATGATATGTGCTTGCTATTGTCTTTACATATTGTATTTATGCATGATGAGGCTAAGTAATGTGTATTGATCAATATTATATCTCCTCTATGTATATTTCCCAAATTCAAGGTGAACTCCTAATAAGCTCCCAAGATGCAAGTATATGCTCCTCCGCTACAAGTGGATCCTCATGGCTTGTAAGATTTGAGGTCCATACTCGGGCTACTCATCTTGGTGAAAACTCTCAAAGTGATATGACCCTTCCTTCCATTTCCTACACCCTATTTTCTAACCCACACCTCATAACCTTTACCTCACTTCCTATCATTATTACCTTCCATCTACCTTTCATATCCCCTATCTTAACCTCCTCCACTTTCCTACATCCTAACCTAAATCTTAACCTCATACACACTTACTTTTACTTCACCTACCTAACCCCATTCCATTCTTCACATCCTTTTATCTCCCCCCATTCACTTTCCTACCTTCCAAACCCCTAACATATCCTAACTTACTCTTTCACTTACCTCCCTATCTTATCCTAACCCACACCTCATAACCTTATACCTCTCAGCTTCCATTTTATACCACCTTCCTAATGGTACACTTATGCTCCCTTCCAAAATACCGACAAAAAATAGCACTCGATCACTACACAGTGCTCTCACGGTTCTGCAACAGGGATTTTCTATCACAACCATATATACTAGCATCCATAATTAGGATATATTTTACATAATGACACTCAATCACGTAGGTTTGGGTCATCTCTCTCCTTAATTAGGATATATTTTAAATATGGAAAGTAGTGTCAATATGTTTCAGGCTTACTATATTGTTCATTATTTAAAATGCAATGTTTAATTAATACATGATTGTAGGTTTGTTCAACAGTTTAGGTCTTGTAAGAAATTCTTCTTTTAAATTGATCATATCATATTACAAAAACCTCTCACCATGTTTGCTATTGGCAATTAATCTGATAAATCTATAATAAACTTTGAATCTAGATATTTGAATATGTATAACAATGAATTTTCTGATTATACCCTACCTTTTTTCTTCAACCGGATCTTGTAATGCCCAATTTAGAGTGAAACGATGATAATTGAAATGGCTGCCCTAACAAACACAATCCTGCAGCAATTAAACTGACACAAGGAACCTATGTCCGCCTCCCTCCTTCATGTTCATCAGGGAATGACCCAACAATAACTTCTCGACTTACTAGACCCCCACTTGCGACTTCTTGAGCATGTAATCGATTCGAATTCTTTCGCCAGAATCGGCATGGGAGGAACCACTTCATTCAGCGGCTGGAGCATTTGTGGCATAAAGGTCCTACCGAGAACCAACCATTTGACTCGATTTGGTTTATTTCGTCGTAGTGTCGAAGCATCTGTCCAGAAGTGAGATGTGGTCAAGGAACACAATGCATTATGACAAGAAGCTATCTCATTCAGACATTCGAGCAGTGACTGCAATTAGGAGGTCGAGCCCTAACGTCATGTGAATTAGATTTATTCTTTCTCCCCAGTCGATCGAGCGCATAAACGACCCGATCTGATCTCTTTGTCCCATAGTCATCCAATCAATGCATAAATGACCTATCCCTTTTCATATGAGAAAGAGCGCCTGACTTGATCTCTTTGTTCAGTTGAGTGCATCGGCATATCGATCAAATGCATCCCGATCGGGCCATACACTAGTAGTATAGCTAGGATAGCTGGTATTTTGTAATGGCAAAGGTAGGACAAAGAGGCGGGATTTTGTAATGGCACAGGCAAGATGAAGAGGTGGGATTTTGTAATGGAAGAGGTCGACAAGATGAAGAGGCGGGATTTATGAAATGACTTGGTCTTTTTTTTTTTTTAAAGTAATGCCCACGGTTGTCGAAATTTCGACGAACGCAGGCACTTTTAAAAAAAAAGACAAATGTCATTGCCAATTCCTTCTCCGTCGAAACCAAATGTTGCATTATCGTTGGAATTCCGACGAAATCGGGCATTTTTTGAAAAAAAAATCTAATTTGATCACAATATACCTTCTCCATTGGAATTTCATTCCAAATGTATTAGTGTATGGGAATATAATCTTTGATGCAATTTCCTTGAAGGCCATAGGTGGTCATTTGATATGGATAACTAATTTTATAGAAGGCTATAGGTGAATGCTTGATATGGATAAATGAATACTTTAATTAAAAATTCATTTAATAGAAAGCTCATGTTAAAATCTTAAAGATTGTATTTTTGTTGTCATTCACAAAGTGAAATTCGTACATGCTTTTCTTAGGTTCTATCAATGAGTTGAGGAATATTACATGTAGGTTTATGTATCCTCTATATTTTGAAAACTTAATTTTTTTTTTATCATTAAAACTTGTTATTTTATTAATTAAAGCTAAAACAATACATCTTCATCAAGATTTTAACTAACAAACCACTTCCTCTAAAACCACCAATAAAAAATATCTAAACCAAAATCAACAAAATGAAATTCACAAACCATGAACCTTCTTATACCCCACACCCCATAACTAGGAGTATGGAAATTCCATATACATCATGCCATTCCAAAATCTGGCATACATTGTTCAAACAGTTTCTAATAGAAAGTTAAATATCTTCAAATAAAATTTTAACAAAAAAGTGGAAATTCGCACCAAGAGGTACCTTGGCCTGCAATATTTTCATCTCTTTCTTTACTGCTCTAGAAGTTGAGGCGCTCTATTCACCACCCACCCTATCCCCTCCACCAATCGGTCTAATTACCAATGACACATTTTGCTTGGCCATTTTTGCAGATAGCCGCTTGGTTATCGACCTCCTCTTTCGTTCCTCATCCATATCCCCTACTTCCTCCCGCGCCTGCCTGATAATCTCCTCCAATTCCATGATTTGAACATACATTTTTGGGCCCTCCCACCTCCTCTTCGCATGCTCACAAAATATGGCTTTTACTTCTTCTTGGCGTCATAGGTAGGGAATCTGCATATGTCTACCTCTAAGCTCTGCATGCTCCTCCAGAATGCCTTCTGAAACATTAAATCCCCATCCCGAGACCACCCACTCTAACAAAGATTCCATGTTAAGCAGATAATCTTTCAACACTATCGCATTCATCACACTTCTAACCTCCACACATGAAAAACCAAATTCAAGCCCCCACGCCATAATTAAGGAGTAGATATCTACCCTTGTTATGTACCTGTGACCAATGACCACCACCTCCTCACCCAAAATCAGTTGAACATCCCTCAAGAATAGAGGATCTCTCACAAGAAACATATTTTGTAGCTATTTTTCAGGAACCGAACCCCAAAAGGCAGGCATGACTTTAGTAGTTTTAAGAGTAAAGTTGGCTTCCATTTCAAGATCCACACAAAACCATTTATCTCTACAAAGAAATCGCTTTCACCAACACCAAATTCACTTATTTGACACAATGAATGAGCATACATTCTCATTCTATCAATTAATGTAGCTCTCCCAACTCTCACCGTCGTTGCAAAGCAATTCGACATTAATTGCCCGTAATACTCGATCCAGCCTAGGCACACAATTTGATGAAAAACACATTTCGCACATTTCAAGTTTGTCATTGGTACTGTACTTTGCAGGTCATCTTAAATATCCCATTGAATGGTGCCATCATTACCATCCCACCACCTCACCTCTCCCTTAGCTAAATCACATGCTACTTTGGATAACGCGTCAACAATAACATTTCCACTTCTCCTTATATGAGAAACACAAAAGTCTTGAAAGGTATTTAATTTTGAGAAGATTAAGTTGATAACTTGTTTAATCTCCAGCTCGAGGTTACTCCTTTCATGATTGCGTTAACTACAACTTGAGAATCTCCTTCCAAATGGACTTTCAAAACCTTCATATTAACTGCCAAATCAGTTGCTAATAGAGAAACTTGCACCTCTGCATCATTAGTAGTTCCATCTTGCAGACTCTTTGCACCTTTATAGAGAACCTTCCCTCCATCATCGTGAGCCACACATCCCACCCTAGAAATACCTGAGTTGCCCCTAGAGGCCCTCTCAAAGTTGATCTTAACCCATCGCTGCTCCGGTTTTGACCAAATACCTCCTTTTTTTGTCCATGATCCTTACAAAAAGGATTAACCCTTGGAAACCCATGAACGTGTATTTTGAAAACTTATTTTATTCTAGTATATCTCAATAATTTATAAATAGGAATTATATATTGGGAAAATGAAATGAATGTAGACCTCACCTTTCATTTTATGCTACCATCTTACACATTAGTTAAGAAGTGTATATGTCTATGTATTGATCTTTTTGCAACATCATAAATTGTACTCACTTACAATTTCATCCTCACCTAGGCCTCTCTTTGGAATTTTAGCTTTCAATGCTTGATTACAGTGTTGATTTTGCTCACACCACATTCAAAACTCATCTTTTCATCACCTTTTCACCCCCCTCATTCTGGAGTCCTAATTTTCAGAATCAAAGCGTTGGGTGCTCTGGTCCTAAATTAGGATTAGGGCGTCCCATGCCTTGGTCCTCCTAATCAAGCCCTAAATTGGGGCCTCACAATGGTCATTTCATTTGATCAGGAAATTTGATCCCATGTCGGCTTGTTCCTGAAATTCAATTTGTTTTCAGACAGTCAAGTATAAAAGGAGGTATACCCCTCTCATTTGAAACCTAACCAAAATCAAGATCTCAATTAAACTAGAAAATTCAAGTGAAAAATCAATTATTCATTCATCGAGCATTGACGAAGAAGTGAAGTCAAGATTCAAGTATTGAAGATGACATTCGTGATCAATGTTTTATGAAGACATCCAGATGTAGCCAATCAAAACACAATCAACACCATTAATGCAAGCATACAAAATGACACAAGTGTGGATCAATTTTCCTTCAATATTCTTAGTCTACAATATCTAACCATTCTACCATTACAATGAAAAGAAAGACCCATTTTAACAAGAATCTAAAAATTTCCTTTTTGAGTGATTTTTTTACAAAATCTGAAATTTGCCATTTATGGAAATTTTCAAATCTATCCCAAAAATCATGAAATCTTCTAGAAATATAAAAAAATATTTTTTCAGCACAAATTGCCATCTCTCTAACCTCATAAATATTATGAGCTCAAAACTAAATAAGAAACCAACTTTCAAAAATCTTGAAAAAAACAAAACAACTCTTTTTGAAGCCCCAGATAGGAATCATGCCCTAAAAGTTGATCCAGTTGAGGTCCAATTGAACTAGGTGTTGCCGGAAATCCAAAAAACTCCTCATGATACACCTCCATGTCAAATTTCAGCTCAATTAGACAACCGAGTCAAAAGTTATGACCCCACGAAGTCCCTGTATCACATCTTACATGAAACCTTAAAACCTTTGTGTGAAGGTTAAAAAAACTTCATAAAGGAATGCATCATTGTTTCAAGCATTTTAGCCTTTCCCTCATAAGGAAAGTATTTTATTGCAATCTTTCATTACATTTATCAATTCAATTTCATGGTTAATTCTAAAATTGGCTTATTCCCAACATCTTTCCCTCTCTTTTTGTGTGCATGAAATAGGTGCAAGAACTGTACTCATTAATTCTGCCAATGTTGATAGTGATGAATAGGTTCAATATTTGACAATAGAAAATCTGGAGGACCAAGGTGGATTTGTGCTACCTAGTCCCAAAAAATCAGGCCAATTTTTGGGTAGGTTCTAAACATCTTCTTTTGCCTAGATCTCAGTTTGTGGCTCCGTTGGATATCTGTAGCAGTCTATTTGCAATGATTTACTTCAATTATTCATTGTTTTTCCTCAATTTACAATTATAAATCAAATTCAACTAAGAAAGAGGACAATCAATTCTAACAAGTGAATCCAATCAAAATATTAGCCCTTTCCTCATTGGGATTGAGCCTAGATATTTTGGTTTCACTCTTCTTTCAATGTATGTTGTGTTCATTGGGTTATCTAGTGGATTTACTTGGTGAAACCCTAATTCCTAATTTTCACCACATTATATTTGTAATCTATTATCTCTCTTGCATTCTTAAAATTTTGGAAGGATAAATAATAGTTTGTTAATAACTTGATATCATTGTTTATGTTTTAGAAACACTAGCTTATTAATACATTCTTTATTATCTTAAGTATGTGTCTTTAGTAAGGTTGCATCAAGATGTAAGCCAATGTTTGTACATGGAGATGATGTCATCTCTCTACTTATATATTATCTATGCATAATTTTTGTGCTTGTAAAGTGTTTGTGTGTATTGTTGTCATGTATGAGGAAAAAACTAGCATGTTAGTTTACAATTGCTCATTATTTGTGTTGCAATTATTTAACAAAAAAATGTTGGTTTTGTTTTGCATGTATTATCTCTACTAAAATTTTGGCATTACAACTTCCATATAACCAAGTATTAAATGGGTTGTCTAAGAACTCAAGGTCATCATATGACCAACTTTACAAAGCCCACATGATCAATTATTGAGGGGGTCTTTTAGGAAGTTCAAGTCACCACATGACCAATTCCACAACCTCTAAGTAACCAAGGACATACAATACTTCCAAATAGGAGCTTAAAGTAAACTAACAACATAATTAGCAATTCATTCATCACAATTAATAAAAATCTCCAATATTTAACTTCCATAGTCTAAATTTGTTCTATTTAACTTCTCCACCTCCATTGTAAAAGTCCTTGAAATAATCATATCATAAAACAAGATCATCCACAACAAACTTTCACTTGAACAAGAACTAATATTACAAAGAAGGCATCCCTTCTTATACCAAACATAAAATTGTTGGTACCAAAAATAAAAAGTAAGATCAAATACCAATTGAAACACCATTAGTCTTATGAGGAATGATGTCATAAGGTCTCTTGATTTAAATAAAATTTAGCAACATTTTAACATAGTAACAACACCAAAGAAATGGAGGGAACAATGCTTGCAGGGGGAAATTTGAATTCAAGAAATGGAGGGAACAACAATGCCGGTTCCTCTGGGTTCAAATCCACTGTAGCTCAAGGACAAACATCTGATGATGAGGATGGAAGATAGGATGGGGACCCACAAACATGGGACCCTCCTCTCGATCCCGAAAAATTAAAAAATATGCAAGATTCATGCCCCGAGGTAGTGCAGATCGATACAGAAAATACCAAGGAGGGGCGAATACCTAAACCATGTAATAGTCTCTTTGCTAGACATGCATCTGGTAAACTGACTGGTAAATCTTCTCTCCCCTTTGTGAAGGATATATCAGACAATAGAACAGGTAAACTTGCAATTAAGATTCCTGATTTGGTTATTGACCATAGCATTTCTTTAATGACTCTTTCTCTGGTGGGGAAATTTGTTGGACCCCGACCTAATATCGAGGATGTTAGATCCTTTGTTAAAAGAAAATGGAGAATGAAAGGACAGGTTGAAGTTTCTGCCCTACCTCGGGGTTTTTTGGTGTTCTCCTTTTCATGCGGGGAAGATCTGGAGGCAGTTCTAAGTGGAGGCCCCTGGATGTTTGGTAAATCATCTCTTTCTGTTAGAAAATGGACCCCTAACATGGAACTAAATGACTCCTTTTTTGAATCTGCTCCGGTGTGGGTTAGGTTGCCTAGACTACCATTGGAATACTAGGTGGAGGATGTTTTCTCAGGAATTGCTAATTCCTTTGGGGAGCTTATTGCGATAGACCCAATGACTGCAGCTCACAAGAGATTGGTGTATGCACACATCTGCATCAACATATCACAGAATATGGATCTCCCAAGTACTATTGATATAAATTCCAAACTTGTGTTATGGGAACAAGCCATTGAATTTGAATCTCTCCCTTTTGTGTGTTTTTCTTGCAAAAAAGCAGGTCACTGGGCTAAGGCTTGCCCCAACAACCCTAAAAGACCTATGATTAAAGAAAAAAATGTTAATAAATCGGTTTGGAAAGAAAAAAATAACAACAAAGTCTGCAACAAGTTAGAAGAAAAAAGTGGAAATCTGGTAAATAAACCAGAAAATCAGGAAAATGACTCCAATGACCTTATTAAAGACCCTGCCCTGAAGGGGAACAAGAAGAATGAAACCAAGGAATTTGAGATCAAAATAGGCAATACCTTTGAAGCCCTTCAGTCGCAAGAGAAGGAGAATGAAATCAGTATAGAGACACTTGAGGATGGTGAGATTGAGGATATCAATGACTTTCATCATGAGGAACTATATGAACCCATATCAGAGAAAGAAGAACCCTGTTTAGGGAAAGAGTTTCATGAACAGGAAATAGCTATGGGAAGGAGTAATAAGTTTGGATCACCACAAGAAAACTTAAATGCTTTATTCCAGAACATAGAAGTGAATATGACCACTTCATCCCAAAAAAGAGAAACGCTATGGAGCAACATACAAGATGAATCCAGGACAGAACAACAAGAAGAAAACACAACAGGAAATGGAAAGAAAATTAAGACCAAGAAGACAGGAGGTCCTAATGGAGTAAAAACTAGAACCAAATCTAAGGCAGATTTTGGGGCCTCAAGATCCCCACCAGGACGCAAAACTATGAAATGGCATAGGGACCAAGAGAGTAAACAAAACATAGCTGATGGAAGGCAGAGAACTATCAAGGAGTCCTGCCCCCAGGCTTCCAAATGAAAGTAATATCATGGAACATCAAAGGCCTAAATGGTCTCAATAAACAAGATATATTAAGGAATCTTATTCAAGATCGAAATCCAGATATTATCCTGGTTCAGGAAACTAAAATGAGTAAAGAGAAAGTGGAGAAACTAAAGTATTTTAAAAATGGAGGGGTCTGTGGCAATAGCTCAAATGGAGCCTCTAGAGGGGTTACAATATTTTGGAATAAAAGCACAACCTCTGGAGATATGATAGATGTGGATGGCAATATTTTATCCCTAAAAGTTAGAAATATTTTTGATGAAAAGGAATTTGTTATCACTAATATCTATGCCCCTAATTCCAAATCTGCTAGAAGTAAATTCTGGGAAAAAGTTTAGCATAAAAGGAAAAAATTCTTTATGCATAGCTGGGTTGTTATGGGAGATTTCAATACTCCTCTGCAAGACAGAGAAAAATTTGGAGGTAGTCAAGCTCAACCAGATAGCAGATCTGACCTGATGGACTTTATCAATGACAATGCTCTCATTGACTTGGATCTCAACGGAGCCTCCTATACTTGGTCAAACCGAAGAGATGGTGATGATCTTATCCAAGTAAGACTTGATAGAGCCCTTCTCTCTAATGATTGGATTCTTTCTCATAGTTGTTCCCTTTCTGTCATTAATAGAATTGGGTCAGATCATTATCCGATTTCCTTTGTTGCTGAGAACTCTAAGAATAATCAGAGATTCCCTTTTCGCTTTGAAAAGATGTGGATATCCCACCCTAATCTTGAAAATTCCATTACTGAATGGTGGAATCTTGATGTTAATGGAACAACCATGTATAAAGTTGCCAAAAAACTTAAATATGTCAAAACCAATATTAAGACTTGGAACAAGAACATCTTTGGTGATATTTTTGATTCAAAGAAAAAATTAAAGGAGGAACTGGACCAGATACAAATTTCCATCCAGAAAGAAGGCTACAAAAAGTATTCCAAAGCCATGGAAGATAAGGTCCTTGACAACATCCACAACACTATTTCTAGGGAAGAAATATATTGGAGACAGAGATCTAGGGCTATATGGCTGAAGGCAGGGGACAAAAACACTAAGTTTTTCCACATGACTTCCCTAAAACATAAGGCAGCAAATAGAATCACAAAACTAACTGTTGAGAACA
Organism: Cryptomeria japonica; assembly: GCF_030272615.1. NCBI lineage: Eukaryota > Viridiplantae > Streptophyta > Pinopsida > Cupressales > Cupressaceae > Cryptomeria > Cryptomeria japonica. Next base: position 666,621,512 of record NC_081411.1, on the reverse strand, counting down.
TCACTCTGCTTAATAAGGATGACATCAGGGATGAAGCTGTTAGATTCTTCAAGCAGCTTCTATCTAGTAACGAGGACCTTGATTAGACCCATCAACTCAATTTGGTTAATAATATTCCTAAAATCATAAACCCTATTCAGAATAAGACCCTTGTTGCCATCCCGTCTACTGAAGAAATCAAAAAAGCTGTCTTCTCTTTTCAAGGGGATAAAGCTCCGGGCCCTGATGGATTCCCTATGTTCTTCTTTCAAGAATTCTAGAATATTGTGGGGAAGGATACGGTTAATGTGGTGAAAGAATTTTTTGGATCCAGAAGAATCCTTAAGGAATTGAATTCCACTTTTATTGCCTTAGTCCCCAAAGTTGCTGGGGTGGATTCTATGGGCAAATTTAGGCCAATTAGCTTATGCAACTCTTTCTATAAAATAATATCCAGAGTCTTGACTACTAGAATTTTGGCGGTGCTTCCCTTCATCATATCTGAAGAGCAAAAAGGCTTTGTTCCTGGTAGACAGATTCTTGACTCAATCATTCTTGTTCATGAGAACATTAATTCCCTTAGTGCTACAAAGAAAGAAGGTTTTTTGATAAAGCTAGATTTGGCAAAGGCTTACGATAGAGTTGAATGGGATGTTCTATTTAAAATCATGGGGGCTTTTGGTTTTGATGATAAGATTATCAAAATAATCAGAGAACTAATCACTACTCCTATGTTCTCTATTTTGGTTAATGGATCTCCAACAAATTTTTTAAAAAATTCTAGAGGGCTAAGACAAGGAGACCCCATATCTCCTATCCTTTTTACCATTCTGGCTGAAAGTATGAGTAGAATGATTCATAAGTTGAAACAAAGCAAAACTATCAAAGGTCTTCAACCTTCCTCTACCAATGTGTTTTGCACTCATCAACAGTTTGTTGATGACACTATCATCATGGGATATTCTTCAGTCAAGGAGGCTGAAGCCTTCAAAATAGCTCTCAACTCCTATGCTTTGGCAACTGGTCAGCAAGTTAATTGGGACAAATCAGCTATGTACTTTCTCAATACTCCAGTCATAAGACAACAAAAAATTGCCAATATTATTGGATGCAAAGTGGAATCGTTGCCTTCCACCTACCTGGGTCTTCCTTTAGGGTTGGCACCCCCAAATTCCTTCTGGAATATGATAATTGATAAAATTAATAAGAGACTTGTAGGATGGAAAGGCTCAATGTTATCTCAGGCTGGGAAAATCCAGCTCCTCCAAGCTACCCTTCAAAATCTCCCTGTTTATGCCCTCAGTCTGTTTGGTATTCCAGCTAAAAGTGCTGAAGCTATGGAAAGAATTTAGAAGAGATTCTTATGGTTAGGAGTGGAAGAAAAGAAGAGAATACCTCTGATTACCTAGGACAAGGTGTGTAGACCAAAGAACAAAGGAGGGTTGGGGATTAAAATTATAAAAACTTTTAACAAAGCTCTTCTTGCCAAGCAGTTATGGAGAGCCTATGACACCAAGAATGACTGGAACCAAATTTGGTTTGACAAATACATTAAGAATCAGACTATCCAAGGAATCCTTAATTTTGAAGATATCTCGGCTGGATCCTTCATTTGGAATAGTGTAACCAAATCTATAAAAGTTGCAAAAGCTGGAGCTGGATGGGTCCTTGGAAAAGGTGACAAAATAAGGTTTTGGGAAGACCCCTGGATGAAGAATGAAGCCTTATTTGATCAAAACAATAGTCAAATTATTGAAGAATGTAAAAGGAGGTTTGGGCTGATGGTTTGTGACTATTGGAAGGAGAATAAGTGGGTTAAACTTGAGGACATCCATCCTGGTTTTTCCTCTCTCCAGAAAGAGTTGCTGTCCTTTTCCCCTAACAAAAACTATGATGATGTTTTCCTCTGGAAAAGTGATCCTAAAGGTGAATTCATAGTTGCTTCTGCCTATAAAAATACTTTCTCTCAAATCAGCAATCCCATTTGGAGCAAAGTCTGGAACAACATCTTGATCCCTAAAGTCAACATTTTCTTTTGGCTTGCTTCTCATAATAGTACCCTTACTATTGATAATTTAATCCGAAGGGGCTTCAAATTCCTTAATAGACGTGAGCTCTATTAGAAGGAGGGGGAATCAGTTGATCACCTATTTTTTCATCGTTCCTTCACTAGGGAAATTTGGTGTAAAATGTGGGAAAAATGGAAAATTAACTAGGTCATGAACAAAAGCTTTAAGGATATCATATGGCAATAGAATTATCCTACCAAATGTCAAATCATTAAGAACCTGTGGTCTTTGACCCTCCCCATGATATGCTGGGGCATTTGGAAAGAAAGGAATAACAAGATATTTAGGGAAGATAAGTGTAATACTCAGGTAGTCTTTGAAAAAATATGCAGGGCTATAAAGGAGAACATCAACATCCCTCACAAGAATAATCAGCAATGGGCTATTATTGATATGAATGATATGGAAAAATAAATTCTTACTGAATGGAACCTAATTCATAAGGTCTACAGATCAGACAACAACAAGAAGAGAGATAACATTGTTTGGAGGCTTCCTAATTATGACTGGATAAAGGTTAATTTTGATGGGGCTATGAAAGGGAACCCTGGAAAGGCTGGTGGAGGTGGAGTTATCAGAAATGCTCAAGGAATTTGTATTGCTGCTTTTGCTTCCCCTTTTGGAACCTAAAATAACCATGTGGCTGAAGCTATGGCCATGCTAAAGAGCCTCCAGTTAGCCCAGAAATTCAAATTTAAAAAAATCTGGCTCGAAGGGGACTCTTTAAATATTATACAAGCCCTCAAAGGTATTAGCTCAGTTTCCTAGAATATTGCCAATATTATTAAAAATGCTAAAGCTATCCTAAATAACTATGTTAGCATTATTATAACCCACACATTTAGAGAGGGCAACAAGGTAGCGGATATCCTTGCCAATGAAGGGGTTAAATTGGAGAAGGGCGTCAAATATATAGGGGAAGATCACATCAAGTGGGAGATTAAGGAACAATTATACTTTGATCGCCTTAATGGATCAAGCTAATATCATGATTGATTTCTGGGGAACGAGTACCAATGATAGATTTTGGGGGCGGATGAATTGCCAGATGATGAGTGTTTCTCGGCATCATAACCAGGATCATATGTGTGCAAAAGGTAATTGTACTAATAGCCAGGTTCGTATGAACATGAGTAGCAATCTCAAAATTGTGAAAGACTCTTTACAAGGGGAAACCAGAAATTCAAAGCTTTACCCGCGAGCTGAGATTTGTAACAGAGAATATTGTCACTTGGAAAGCAGAATGGGAGGCAACCTTAACAGGAATGAACCTTCAGGTTGTGAGCACTGGAAGAGCGAAAGAAAGGTGTGGAGAAGGCTCCACAAACACGGTTTCACTGATTATATGGAGAAGCTCCATGGTAGTAGAAACTCTATGTCTCATAGGTTCACTAAAAGCTGGAGCAATAACAGGGCTACCCTATTTAAAGAAATCTGGCAAATCGATGAAAGTTTGATCTCGGAGGTCACGAGACTCAAGATGGAGGGGACAAAATTCTATAGGGATAGAAAGTATGCCGCTGAGGCCTTCAAAAATTTCCCTAAGATGGAGGACGAGAAGGGCAACCTGGTGAAGAAGGATAACATATCATACTTCACCCCCCAACAGGTAAAACCTTTCTGGCAAAAATTTCTTAGGGCTTTAATGGAATATTTAACTGTGGATGGCACGTTTATGAAAATTTACAATTATCATTTTGCCATCCTGAACCACTTCCGCCATGGGGCTAAAATATCTTTGTCCTTCTATTTAGCCTCTTCTCTAAACGAGAGCCTAGGCGACCATGTTAAAAAGCCCAGCTCCTACCCTCTAGCGCACCAGGGACTCATTCTGCTGATTAATGAATATATTAAGCATAAGACTAGGGCTACCAAGGATGACCCTTTAATCATCAATGCTCAGATTACTGAGAAATGCATAAACTCTGATTCGACTGGGGAGACCAACACCCCAACCCATAAAAAAAGGAAGGTTGGAATCGTGCAAGAAGAAAAGGATGTGCTTTGTGAGGAAGAAAAGGGAAAGAATAGGGAAACTATTTCTGAAAAGGAGATTAACAAGGGAGGAGAATTATGGGGAAGGAGAGGAAGGGGGAAATTCTGAGAATCGTCAACCTAACCCTGAAGGCTCAAAAACTAAGAAAGAGGCTATGAAGCCTAAGGAAGGTGAAAACCCTAATGTGGAGGAGACGGAACAGAGCAAGGATTCTGCGGACACCATTCTGGATACCGCCCGCAATTGCACCCTTGAATTCTTCAATTTTCAAAAGTGGGTGGTTGAAAACATTACCAGCATGCATGGTAAACAAAGGGAGCTGGAAGTTAAGATCAACAAGCTAATCAACATGTCTGACTCTGGGAAACAGCACGAGGAGATGAAGAATAGTGAAGCGGAGGAGGAAATGGAAATGGAAGACTGACTAGAGAAAGATTTGATAAAAAGCGACCTGAAACATCTAGAGGACGTCATCAAAATAATGAAGGAACAGGTGGAGGAGGATAAGGACAATGTCAATGCTCGGATGGCTAGAAATGAGAAAGCCTTGAAAATCCTTATGGACCATAGCCTCCAGGTTCTTAAAGTCTCCTCCTAGAATATGAATGCGCTGGTGAACCATCTAGAAAAGAAAAACTAGGAGAAGAACCTGGTAGTTATTGAAGAAGCTCCTACTTCCAACCTAAGCCACCAGACCTCTAGGCACAGAACCAGGAAGACTACGGTGGAGAAGGATATGAAGATGATAGAAAGCCAGATTGCTAAGGAAAATACCGACTTGAGGGAAGCAGCCAAGGCAATGATGCTTTTGGTGCAGGATGCAGAAGAAACCATGAAGAATTTCTAATTTTGTGTTTATGATGGACTTGGGGCCAATTTCTTGCTGGCCTCTTGCTATCCTTTCCTCTGTTGCTGGTTTTTTGCTGGTTTTTTGCAGCCGTTGTGTTTTGTTTCTTTCCTGAATATCTTTCATATGTAACTGGGTTTCGAGTCCCTTAAAACCTGTTTTTAATTAATCAAAAACAACACCAAAGAAATAACAAAACTGTAAGAAACAACCACACTAGAGAGAGATTCTAACAACCTTGGAAAAACCATTTTAGAATTAGTTTTTTCCTTTGAAGCACCAAAACCAATGTATTCCTAGCATCAAAATAGTTATAATATTAGACTCTAAGCCTTCACAAGAAATCAACATTCTTAGTCAGGGAGGAAGTTGTGATATTCCCAATAATAGTTCTTTGTGTTTCCTAATTGATCTTGTAGTTAATGGATATTTCAAACTGGAATGAATATAAACATAAGTAGTTGTAGCTACTATAATAATTTGGAACTCATGATAATATAATATTAGAAAGGAAAATAATTTTATACATACAACCTACACAATGATAGGTAATGACATTTCACAAATAGTAGATAGATGTTACAATCTCTTTATCACAATCCAATGTTTTTAATAGTGTATTACCCTTATTACATAGTTTTGGAACCTTCAAATAGCAACTAATAGCTATTGATATGTGAGCTAAAAGACACTATTTCATAATAAGTATGCACACCCAAGTTATTATACAATAGTCCTATATTAATCAGGGATTGGAATCTAGTTGTTAGTTGATTCAAATCCCTTCAATATGAACCTCCCAAAAATGTTGTGCTTTGTCTTTCAACTTCAAATGGACCACTCTGCTATGTGAGAATATTCTTGGAAAGCCTACAACAACTAGTATATGATGTGCACTTGGTACTTCACCTAATAATTGTTAGTGACTAGATATTGATATTGTGATGGATTTGGAGCTCTTCTATACTTTGTGTGTTTAGTTAGGAGTGAGGCAATTTTATTGTGTATGGTATTCTCTAGATGTGTACATACCAAATACCCCTTGTGTTGATACCTATTTCTCTCTCTAGTAGTGACACCCTTTATAATGAGGAATTATTATGGCCTTAGCTTGGTATGCTAATTTTCCATTTTGTGGTTTGCTATATATTTCTAATAAAGAGTCGATGATGCTTGTGTTGAAATATTTTAAATATTCTTTTAATCAATGTGTTGTAGTTTCTAATTAAAAATTGCTAAAGAAAGGATAGGATTTTCATCCTAACCTTCGTCGTTATTTTCAAGAGGTTTCATCTTTGTAGACATAGTTGTTGAATATGAAACAACAACATGCATGTAAATTTGTTTCTATATGCGGGAAAAGTGGTGCAATGAAATGGAAATTATAAAATTCAATGACTTGCCCACACACCAATGGGACTCTTGGTGCAAGCTATGGAGCTATGTGGAATAGATGAACTTCCCAAGGGGTGTTCCATTGTTCTCTATCTCACAAGACCCCTCAAACCAATGCCTTTACTCTCAGATCACTGAGCAAAGTGACTTAGGGATGACAATCATGAGAATGAGGGATGCTTTTGATCAATCTTAATATGAATGCAATCCTAACTATGCATGATTTTAACAAATATGAACTAAACTAGTGATGATAAGATGAAGAGATTAGTAAAAGACTATCTTAACATGATATACTAGTTTATATGATTAACTAAGATGATAGAAATGCTTCTAAAATGTTTATTAGATTATTTCTATTTCAAAGAGAGAGTAAATGCTTGCTAAAAATGAGTATACGTGTGATGCTAAAGACTTGGATGATAAAATGGATGGATGAGGGCTCTATTTATAGAAGAAATAGGGTAGTGGATGGTCAGGATTAAATGATCTAATCAAGGGTCAGGATTGAAAGTTATCAATCCATGTTTGCAATTGTCACCAATGAAATGGTGACAATTATCAACATAAGACTGCTTGAGAGGAGATGTAAGAAGCATTAAATGCTTGAGGAGACCTCATGGTTACCTTAGGAGGTAAGGGTTAAGGTTAGGTTAAGGTTATCCATTGGATAAAGATTTTACCCAAAGGATAAACTCTTGTGCAAGGGTTAAAGGGATAAACATGGTCAAAGCAATGAATGCTTGATGAGACCCTTGGGTTAGATGAGGGTTGAGTTAGGCAAAAAGTCTCTAACCATGCCACAAAGGGTTAGTTAACCATTAATGGTTTGAAAGACTTTGGGGACAAATTTGTAAGAGTCCTTCCAAATTTGGGGGTATTCAACAATTTAGCTTGTTGAAGGCATAAAGGCTTTAATGCCTTTGGAAGACTTTACTCCAAATTTGAGAAGTGACCTCCTCAAATTTAGGGAAAGGGGATAATTGAAGAGTTCAGGTTAATTGATTAGGGTTAGAGGGATTCTAGAAGAATTTAGGAGGAAGGTTAGGAGGCAAGTGGGAGATGTAGGAAAATGCAAGTGGGTGAGGGATAATAGGATTTAGTTAAAATAAGTTGCTTTATTTTAATTTGGTTGTGAGTGGGGGATTTTAAATAAATTAGATTTATTTATTTGGGGTGAACTATTTAATTAAATGTAAATTTAATTAAAAGTAGAGAGAAGGGATTTAATTAAATAAAATGATTAATTTAATTAACATTTTATTTAATTAAATTATATAAAAGGCTTAAGTAAATTTAAATAAATAAATTGAATAATTTATTTAATTAAATAGAGGAATGTGGATGATTTAATTAAATTAGATTTAACTAAATAGAGGAATGAGAATAAATTGAACATTAAATATTCTTTAGGAATATGGTCATTTTTATACGTCTACATTTTGCCCCTCTTTGAAGTGACGTGTGTGCACATGTTGATTCAAAGAAAATTGATCTGTCGTCAAAATTTGATTATGATCAGTGTGATGTTGATGTCGAGATGTTCATGTCGTGCCCCATATTTGATAGATGATATTCCATATTTGATAAATGATGTTGATAATGCCCCCTCGGGAGATGAATCAAAATTTTTGAAAATTTGATTTGATTTTGATAAATTTTATTGCATTTTAAAATTTTGTCTATGTTGAATGCGTTAATTTGATTCATCTCCCAATAATGATGTTTGTTAGGGTTAGAAGTGAGACCACGAGTAATTTATGTGTTCCATCACGCAACCCTAATTTCTGTTGACCCTATAAAAAGGTAAAAAGTGGTTTTATTTGTATCATTTGTGCTTGTTGACTTTGGAGAAAGTGACTTTTGGAGAGAAAGACAAAACGCCGGTTCCCCATGCTTCTCATCGATTCGAGCACATCTGGAGGTATCGGAGGCCCGCCACATATGACCACTGGTAAGTCATCAATTTTTGCCCCTTTTTGCTTTTTGTTTTGTCATTTTTAGTTATGTTTTCCAAATTTTCACCCAAATTTTAATGGTTTAGCACGTAGGGTCTGTACCCTAGCACATATGATAAAAGGGGTAGCGCGTAGAGTTTTAGAAATTAGGTTAGCGTCCAGGTTGGGCTGGGTAGCGCATAGGTAGGTTAGGGTAGTGCATCAAGGTTATTTAGCGCAACGGGTTAATAGGCTAGCACGTAGTGGGTATAGGGTTGCGCATAGGTAAAACCTAGCGCATAGGGTTGACAGGGGTTCGCATGGGTAGATTAGGTTAGCGCGTAGCTGTAACCTAGCGCTTAGGGTAAAGTCGATAGTGCAGGGGTGGATTAGGTTAGCACATAGATAAAGTTAGCACATAGGGTGTTCTAGGGGGCACAAAACTAGATTAGGGTAGTGCATAGGTGTATTTTAGCGCTTAGGGTGTATGTGGTAGCGCATGATGGATCTTGGATAGTGCATGGTGAGCAACTTAGTGCATGAATAAAAGTTGTTAGTGCGTAGGAAGAAAATGTTAGAAAAAATAGGATTTTGGGAGGATGATGAGATGAATGAAGATAGGTAGGTGTTTGCCAGTTTTTTCCAGAATGGGTGCGATAGTCAGTCTGCGTGCCTGCTGTGTGTTGTTTTGATAAATTGTTCGATATGAGTTCCGATATGGTACTTTGATTTGGATTTGTTTATAGATAACTTGATTTGATTTTCAATGTTTCAAGTTGATGTTGATATGAATTTGATGTGGATTTTGATATGGAGTTGATTTGATATGCATTGTTGCAATTTGATATGAAAGAGAAACTTGAGTTGTTTTTCAAGTTGATATGGTTGTGAAACTTGAGTTGTTTTTAAATCTGATATGGATGTGAAACTTGAGTTGTTTTTCAAGTTGATATGGATGTGAAACTTGAGTTGTTTTTGAAGTTGATATGGATTTGATAGATAACTTGATTTGATTTGTGGTGTTTCAAGTTGAAATGATCTGATATTGATATAGATTGATATGTGGAACTTGATTAGATTTTCAATGTTTCAAGTTGATATGAATTTTGATTTGATGAGGAAACTGATATTGGACATGTTTTGTTTGTGATAGGAGCAACTTGGGGTTGTGAGGTCGCGAGAGTGATTTACGAGACCATGGTATTTGATACCACAACTGACACAGGAAGACATAGATATTATTGAGAGATGTGGAATATCCTCATTGTTAGAGATACCCTGGTATATCATTAACTGAGGTTTATTGATAGCTTTCGTCGAGAGGTGGCATAGTGACACCAACACCTTTCATTTGGCAATGGGTGAGATTACAGTGACACCTGAGGATTGCTACCAGATTTTGCGGATTACCATGGTAGGTGCACTTTTGCCATATGAGAAGATTGAGGAGGGCGGGACAAAGGCTCTTCGCCAAATTTTGTATGATGAGCATATTTTTGGGTATGAGATCCTGTGGTAGGAGTTTATTGATTTGGATTATGCTCCTCTACCATCATTGCTTGCAGGATTTATAGGTTCCTTCTTATTTCTCGATTGTAGGTCGAAGGGACTGGCAGTAGGATGGGGGTTGGTCTTGGAGGACATGGTGATATAGGGTTTCTAATTTGCATGGGGGTCTGCTATGTTGGCCCACTTATATAGGGACTTGCATCAGGTGGTTTACTTGGGATATGTGAGTCTATCAGTGGGGGTTACGTTGCTATAGGTGTGGGTGTGGGAGCATATTCCCATAGTGAGGCCACTTGCAGACAAAGACATGCCTGTTGGGTGTTCTTATGCCTATGGATACCGAGGGATAGTTGTTCAGCATAGGCTGGGGAAACTAGAGCATTGGAGGTGAGTGCTTGATGATATCGACATGATCGTTTGGAGACCATATATGGATTGTGAGGTATGGGCAAAGGATGGGATGGAGATGCCTTATGTCCACATGTCCCAATTTTTAATAGGGCAGACACCCTTTGTTATTGAGAGATTCTTGCACAACCAAGTTTTGCGGCAGTATGGATGACAGTAGGGGATACCACAAGGAGCATGGTTGTATGCTCAATGAAGGTAGGATGTGCCAGAGTGGGGACCCACCATTGATAGCATTGTGGTGGTTGAGGAGTACATGCACCTAGCTAGCCAGATATGGGACTATGCCTACGGGATAGTGGATGCAGGGATGATGAATGAGTTCACAGTGCTATTTGTGGCTCATGAGGTGGCCAGGATATCGGATCTAGTGAAGCTGATTCCCGCTTTTTATGATGATGAGGATGAGCAGCCTAAGAGGCTAGGGAGACAAAGAGAGGAGGGAGGTGGGGATGGTGGAGGTGATGACGGTGGAGATGGTGGAGGAGGTTGGCATGGAGATAGAGGGAGAGGAGATCGGGGGAGGAGAGGAGAGAGAGGGGGAGTTGGTGTGGATAGTGGGATACAGGTTGAGAGAGTAGTGCAGTGGGCAATGGAGGATAGAGGCAGGGGAGGTTTGGTGATTGGAGCTGAGGGTGGTGGGCGAGCAAGGGAGGTGATAGTAGCTGTGGGAGGGACAGATGATTTTAGGCAGCCGACCCAAAGGAGGAGGTTAGATATTTTACCCTCGCCAACATCGAGGACAGGGAGAGGGATAGGGGGTACTACGACACAGGTACCCCTACAGATTTAGATTCCCACGCATCATGAGGATGCTCATATTAGATCCTTATAGTTGTCAGTGCAACATCTGCAGACACAGTTGTTGGCGCATCAACGTCAGATTACGCAGTTGACCACTAAGCGTGATACCATTTTGGAGCGCTTGGGTCAAGCGGAGGCGCGAGCAGATAGTTTGGAGAGAGCGGTGGCTGGTGGCTCGATGAGAGACACATTGAGAGAGATGCAGTATACAACCAAGGAGGCTGAGTATTACCGATGACATTATGAGGATGCTTAGATAAATTCTCTTGATCATGATTATGACTCTAATGTATGATTCATGATGAGATGAAAATGTGATGATGTATTGCATTGATTTATGAGATGTGATATGTTTATGATAATGATAATGATAATGAAATGATACTAATGCAAGATTAAAATGATATGCAACCTAGTGCAAGATTAAGATGATAATGATGTGCAGCTAATGCAAAGCTTAATATGCATTCTCGTTCTCAATGTTGCCATCTATTGTGATCAAAGTGCCAGTGCTTCCTTTCTTTTCATCATCGAGCCTTGATTTGTTGAAAGTTGATACAAGCCTCATGGTATAATTGAACCATAATGACCTGAGTATAACTTACATGGATTTTAATATTGCAAGATGACACAAGCATCAAGGTATAATTGAACCAAGATGACTAGAGTGTTGCTTGCGTAAACAAACAAGAGTTAACCTTTGTCCCTTACAAATCTAAAATTTCCTCAGTGATATGACACCTGATTGCTTCGTAGGACAAATTTGCATGGTAAAAGGCTTCACTCACATATAGAAGACAAATAAAACATCATATTCCTTCCTTGCTTCTCTAGTCGTAAGACATCCTAGAGGTTCTCAGGAGATATGATAAGAAAAAATTAACAACCATAAGTAAGCATGCATGCTATTTGGAATGTATTCTTGTCAAATAAAACATCTTGCAAATAGATCTTTGTTTAGTTCTAGTCAGTTCAAGTCCATGATGTTTATCCTTCTTGCATTGTCAGTTGTCATTTGTTGGTTGTTCTGATCCTTGTTGTCTTGCTACGTGTTTGGTTTGATGTTGAAAATATTGAAGGAAAAATGCCCCCAGTGAGGCCAGGATTTTGCCCCTTATTACTGATACTACTTAGATACAGATATGTACACTGATCACCAAGCCATGGTGGGATATGATTTGGATAACTGATTCAGATAAACCAAGGACAATGACTACGCTAAGTATGTCCAGGATTGATAAGCATTTGTGAATTTTTGGTGATGTCTCAGATGGGTGGATATGATATGTACAATATGATTTTTGAAACATGTACTGTCATCAATTGATAAAGATAAGGCTAACTAGAATAAAATACAACAGTCATACTGATCTATGTCATTGTTTTGATATGTTCGATGATTGATAAGAATGTCTGGTTTCAATGAGTGAGTACCCCTTATAAGACCAATATGTCTTGTTTCGAATGTACCCATCCTTGTATAAGACATGTTGATGTTGATGTTGATAGATGGATTGATTATCAAGACTCATTGATTGATAGGAGTGTCTGATTTCAAAGAGTGAGTACCCCATATAAGACCGATCTATCTCGTTTCGAGTGTACCTATCCTTGTATAAGACATGTTTGATGTTGATGTTGATTTTGAGTAATGAATTGATTAAAAAGACATGTGATTAGTTTGATTGAAAACTTTGAGAGTTTTCCTATTGTTGAATTGATTTGATGGATGGTCCATGCGTTCATGCTTTGATTTTCAATTTTTATTTGATTTTGTCGATTTTTAGCTTTTGGATATTTTGATTTTTTTGTTTTGTTTGAGTTTTCTGGATTAGAATAAAGATGTATTTGGTTGCCCCAATGTATAGCAAGACAAGGAACATTATGAATGGATGACTAAACCATTGAGGTGGAAATAGATTTGTTGTCCTTAGTTTTGATCAAGATCAAGGATGGAAAAGGGGATATGGATAGAGATAGGATATAGATAGCACTGGATGATGGAAGAAATGAATAGATAGGATAAGGGATATGGATTGGAGGATATGGATGAGGTGAAGCAAGATCATAGATAAAACTGGATGATAGAAGCAATGAATAGATAGGATAGCTAGATATGGATTAGAGGATATGGATGAGGTGAAGCAAGATCGTAGATAGTGATGACAAAAGCAATGAATAGATAGGATAGATGGATATGGATTAGGTGAAGCAAGATTATAGATAACACTGGATGATAGAAGAAATGAATAGATAGGATAAGGGATATGGATTAGAGGATATGGATGAGGTGAAGCAAGATCATAGAAAGAACTGGATGACAGAAGCAATGAATAGATAGGATAGATGGATATGGATGAGGTGAAGCAAGATTATAGATAGCACTGGATGATAGAAGAAATGAATATATAGAATAAGGGATATGGATTAGAGGATATGGATGAGGTGAAGCAAGATCATAGAAAGAACTGGATGACATAAGCAATGAATAGATAGGATAAGGGATATGGATGAGGTGAAGCAAGATCGTAGATAGTGATGACATAAGCAATGAATAGATAGGATAGATGGATATGGATTAGAGGATATGGATGAGGTGAAGCAAGATCGTAGATAATGATGAAGTTAGATAGGGTAATGGATATTTGAGGAAGGATAATGGGAGATATGGTAGGAAGAATAGAGTGGATGAAATTTTCCCCCAAGCATAGAGGTTTCCATTTGCAAAGAGGTGATATGTAAGATTGTCACAGTATTTGGCACCACCTGAATAAGTGTTCCCAAACTTTTCAAAGATAGAGACCCAACCCACACTTAGAAACTCCAAAAAAATTCAGCTGAACATATCTAGCGACTAGGATTTATACTCAAAAGGGAAGAAGAATCCCAAACTGGATCAAGGTATTTAGTCTTTGATTACCCATGTGTGTGCAAGTGGGTTCATTCCAGATCATATGATCATTGTAATTTTTAGAATCCAGCATGGCTAGCTACATGAGTTACCTTGACTTCAAAAGCATCCTGGATAGAGCCTCGCTGTGAGCGAGCGTCCATAGCCCCGATGAGGTTATCACTGTAATCTCACAAATATTGCTCCATTTCTAGCAAGGCATCCATAGCCCCGAGGGAGTTACTTGCATGTTCCCATAGCCAAGTATTTTGATATTGCTCTTTTTTTTTCCTTGATATTTCTTTTCTTCCTCATGCTTTTGATCTTTTGATATTTCTTTTTTCTCTTTATTTTTCTTGCATTGGCTTGTAACTGATGAAACTTACATGGGTGTGATAATTACGGTGGCGCTGAAGTAAGATTTTAGAATTTTCACTATCCATGTCTTCAATTTAAGAGATCACACTAATTTTAGAGCAATCGATTAAGTGTATGAGATATAGTAATCAAAATATGTCGGTACCAAGATATGATAAGTGGTTCTTTTCTGGATTGAGTGTGTATCCCAACCAAAAGAAAATGTTAAAGAGGAACAACCTTAGATTCTGAAGCATTTCATGAATAGATATCTAGGAAAAGGACTGAACATTAGATTCGAGCATGGGCAAGTATGTGACAAAATGACACAAACACCTATCTCACAGATGAAAGATTTATGCAAAGGATTGAATGATATGGATTGAAGGATAGAAAAGAGGTGTTGGATAATAGATAGAATGTTTGAAGATTTGTGTGAGGATAGATGGAAATGTATTCAAGATGAGTGTTGGTACACAACTTGAGAAGTGATAAAGAGATGGAGGAATATTGAGTTTTGGGACATAAGGACCCAAAATAGATAAAGAAAATGATAGAAGAATAGTTTTGGAAAGATGTTTAGATAGAGGATTGAAAGAAGTTCAAAGATGTGTTCCTTTGTTGATCTTGCTTATGGATCATTTGAGGTGATGGATTAGTGATGGAGGGAGGTAAGGACCCAAGATGGATGGAAGGGATGAAGAGTTTTATTGTGGAATGAAAGGACCTAAGATAGATTTGGAGGATGAAGAGATTGACTTTGGAATGAAAGGACCTAAGATAGATTTGGAAGATGAAGAGTTTGTGCTTTCCTCTTGATTTGGAATTAGATTAGTGGATGATATGGAAGGGATATCATGCTCTTTCTGAGGAGGTGGATGTTGAATGGGACTCTGCTCTTGAGATAGAAGGAGATCATCATGGATGGAATACCAAAATATTAGGGGATCCACATAAGATTCTTGACACGTGGGATCTTGATCAAAGATGGGATCGGATTGGGAAGTCATGATATTGTGATCTTGATTTATGTTAGGACTCATTTCCTTTGACTGAGTTTCCTTTTTCTTGGTTTGATAATGAATGGTCATATGAATGATCAAAGTTGATGTTTTTGATAGGTTTATGTAGAGAAATTTACTCCTTTTGGTAAGGGCCCTAGGACTAGGTTGTCTCTTCTTTAACTTAGTTTTGTGATGAAGACTTGTTCTTCTCAAAATATGAGGAGTGGTCATACATGAATGATCAATGGTTTCCTTCAATGTTTGGATTGAGATACTTCATTTGAAAAACTCAAGCTTACTTTATCAAGCAGAGGTTTAGATTCACCCCCACAACAAAGTGTGTCAAATGATATGGATAAAGTCTCCCGATATGGAAACTTGATTTGACAACTTAAGGTTTAAACTCGGTATGTTGTTTGTTTGATAGAATTGGTTTAGATGGCAGACCTTTTGATCAACATGATGGTACTACCTGATTTTGGTTGGATGAAGTCTTACCTCTAGCTAGTTTAAGATCGACATATTTGTTTTTAGGATGCTTTCTTGATTTGGAATTGTTTTCTCTGATAATTGGATTCAGATTCTGACTGTTGAGTTTGATTGAAGACCTAAAAGGGTACTCAAGATTGTTGATGCAAATTTCCTTAAAGACCTGATTTTCTCTTTGTTTTTCTTGGTTTTTACCATGCGCTAACATAGAGATTGGATGTGCTAATGAATGTTCCAGATGTGCCACAGAAGGCTCACTATGCACTAAGCTGCCTCTCCTATGCATTGACTCAGATTGTTTGAAATTGACTACTTCGAATGGGTTATGCGCTAATATGTCCTGATTACGTGCTTTTTTTTGGACTGAAAGTGCTATGATATGTCTCGAATGCGCTACATTGATGTCTAAATGTGCTAGACTAATGCTGACAAACACTACCTAAAATTTCACCAGTATGATACTGGTTATGCACTATTTTGATTGATGAAAGCGCTAATATTCAGCTCGTATGCGCTAGAGAATGTTCCAGATGCGCTAGGAAGTTGCTCCTACAGGCTAAACTACCATGATTGCTCTGTTTTTGCTATTTTTGAATTTTAACACGTGATTTTGATGGATGATTTTGTTTTGGATACTCAAGTTTACTAAGTTGAATAGATAAACTCTTGATTGCTTGGTTTGATATTCCCCTAATCTTGTTGGATGAAAGTCTTTCCTAAAGATAGTTGATATGTTAATAACCATCTCAAAAGATGCTTTGTTGGATTTAGAAATCTTCTCCACTTTATGATTTTTCCTTGTTTGAACTGACTTTTGAGTTTGATTGTTGGATACTTTGCAAGATATTTTAACATTTGTGACAAGAATACATAGCACACATGAAGACAATGGTCATCCTAATGCTAAACATTGAGTGTACATTCTTTTGAGGATGTGTTCAAATCCTTGATGTTATCACTGGTTTGATTTATAATAAAATACACATCAAATATACTCTTTATTTAAAGGCCATTGAAAATATCATAGCCCACTAGTCTCGATACTCCGTTAGCTCAAACAGCCTTGTCACCCCCTAGGGGCGCCCGTTTTTTTGCCTTTTGCCAGAAATTAATCGAAAGTGAATTGCTTCACAATTGAGTAGTTATCTTGGGAGATATATGGTGAGTAATCTTGGTGGCAAATTCTTCCCCACCCTTGCACTATGATATTGCCAATGTTTGGCAATTGACTCAACTCAAAGTTTCTAATGCTAAGGTTCGTTATCAAGCTTCCGTTCGGTCTTCAGTGATAAACTCCCTCGGGAGGCTTCCCAACCTTTAGAAAAAAGGCTTTACACATCGTAAAGATACTAGGGGAAGGCTAATCGTTGAGCAAAACCATTAAAAGGGACTTTCGTCACCCTCCACTTTTGATTATAGTGGGTTGGAACACTTGGCGATAAAGTTGTTTCCCACTTAGGTCGTTCCCCTCACACCGACCGTAATGGCTTTAAGAGTTTTTATCTTCTCGGAAGGAAGGCCTGCTAAAGGATTTAAAATGCTTGAAGTACATAAAGCATAAGAGTGGTTTGGCTTTTTGATCACCCAGTTAAGGGGAGAGCATATACCTTCCACTTTTGAGACAAGGCAAACAAGGTTCTTTTTAGCCTTCAAGACAATGATTTGCTAACTTCTATTTGGAGATGTTGCTCCAACAAGCATGGTGTTCCTTTTAACCCTTCATAGAAAAGTGTGTATTTCCAAAAACCTTTGAAAAATAAGCCTGGTCAACAAAGTAAATCATGATTTTGGTCAACAAAATTAAAGTCGATAGGGGAAAGTTTTCCCTCTTTGCTTTACATAAAATGAAGATGAGGTTCCTTTTCCTTTGCAAAAATAAAATGGATCCTTTTAGAAACCAAAGGAAGGTGAAGTTTGTTTTAACCTTGCTAAAAGTAAGTTTGTTTGGTTCTTTTTATAGCTCCCAAAATGAAGTGTTTTTCCTCTAATCTTGCAAGAAAGCAAATATGAAGTTGTTGTTCTTTTTACCTTGCAATAAAGAGATGAATTTACTTTTAAGCATCAAAAAGAAGTTTGAGGTTCATTTTATGTACTCCAAAATGAAATGTGAGGTTTATTTTAACTTGTACAAGAAGGGAGAGTGGATTCTTTTTAACCAACTTTTGTTGAAAGAAAGTTAAAAAAGAAACTTAAAGCCTCTAAACTAACTCCTTCCCCTGCACAAAAAATAAATAAAATAGAACCTGCACACAGTCAGTGATCAAATGTTAGTGTGGGCTTACACAAGCCTAAATTCTGATCTTGGTTATAAATTTTACAATCCTGATCCTGAAATACCCTGAAATTTGACTAAGTTTGAAATTTGGAGGATCTTCCAAAAACAAGATTTTGCATTATAACTCCTAGAGGTCTGAAACCCCTCTCAAACATGCTGACAATATATATGGAATATAACTTAAATTATAAGAAAGAGAAAAGAGAAAAGGAAATGTCACTTATACTTAAATGTTATATTCCATATATATTCTTCCTCCCACAACCCTAATTTTTAACTCTGCTAAAGAAAGGATAGGGTTTTCATCCTAACCTTCGTTCTTATTTTCAAGGGGTTTCATCTTTGAAGACATAGTTGTTGAATATAAAACAACAACATGAATGCAAATTTGTTACTGTATGCAGGAAAAGTGGTGCAATGAAATGGAAATTATAAAATTCAATGACTTTCCCACACACCAATGGGACTCTTGGTGCAAGCTATGGAGCTATGTGGAATAGCTCAACTTACCAAGGGGTGTTCCATTATTCTCTATCTCACAAGACTCCTCAAGCCAATTCCTTTGCTCTCAGATCATTGAGCAAAGTGACTTAGGGATGACAATCATGAGAGTGAGGGATGCTTTTGATCAATCTTAATATGAATGCAATCCTAACTATGGATGATTTTAACAAATATGAACTAAATTAGTGATGATAAGATGAAGAGA
This sequence comes from Cryptomeria japonica, assembly GCF_030272615.1. Lineage (NCBI taxonomy): Eukaryota > Viridiplantae > Streptophyta > Pinopsida > Cupressales > Cupressaceae > Cryptomeria > Cryptomeria japonica. The sequence goes on along the minus strand of NC_081411.1, from coordinate 666,602,844 downwards.
TTAGTAAAAGACTATCCTAACATGATATACTAGTTTATATGATTAACTAAGATGATAGAAATGTTTCTAAAATGTTTATTAGATTATTTCTATTTCAAAGGGAGAGTAAATGCTTGCTAAAAATGAGTATAAGTGTGATGCTAAAGACTTGGATGATAAAATGGATGGATGAGGGCTCTATTTATAGAAGAAACAGGGCAATAAATGGTCAGGATTAAATGATCTAATCAAGGGTCAGGATTGAAAGTTATCAATCCATGTTTGCAATTCTCACCAATGAAATGGTGACAATTGTCAACATAACATTGCTTGAGAGGATATGTAAGAAGCATTAAATGCTTGAGGAGACCTCATGGTTACCTTATGAGGTAAGGGTTAAGGTTAGGTTAAGGTTATCCATTGGATAAAGATTTTACCCAAGGATAAACTCTTGTGCAAGGGTTAAAGGGATAACCATGGTCACAACAATGAATGCTTGATGAGACCCCTGGGTTAGATGAGGGTTGAGTTAGGCAAATAGTCTCTAACCATGCCACAAAGGGTTAGTTGACCATTAATGGTTTGAAAGACTTTGGGGAAAAATTTATAAGAGTCCTTCCAAATTTGGGGGTATTCAACAAGTTAGCTTGTTGAAGGCATAAAGGCTTTAATGCCTTTGGAAGACTTTACTCCAAATTTGAGAAGTGACCTCCTCAAATTTAGGGAAAGGGGATAATTGAAGAGTTTAGGTTAATTGATTAGGGTTAGAGGGATTCTAGAAGAATTTAGGAGGAAGGTTAGGAGGCAAGTGGGAGATGTAGGAAAATGCAAGTGGGTGAGGGATAATAGGATTTATTTAAAATAAATTGCTTTATTTTAATTTGGTTGTAAGTGGGGGATTTTAAATAAATTAGATTTATTTATTTGGGGTGAACTATTTAATTAAATGTAAATTTAATTAAAAGTAGAGAGAAGAGATTTAATTAAATAAAATGATTTATTTAATTAAATGATATAAAAGGCTTAAGTGAATTTAAATAAATAAATTGAATAATTTATTTAATTAAATAGAGGAATATGTATGATTTAATTAAATTAGGTTTAACTAAATAGAGGAATGATAATAAATTGAATATTAAATATTCTTTAGGAATATGGTCATTTTTATACGTCTACAGTTACCTTGAAATGAATATCAAGGTTTTCAATATACCTACCTTGTAGGATCCGTGGGCTTAAATATGGTGCCAATATTTGAATTTGATTTATTTATTACACATATTTTAATTATATATATATATAATTATATAGAAAGAATATTTCCAATAGAGAGCTAATGATACTTGTCCTGAAAGATCTAAATAAACTCTAATTTTATACTTGAAAATGACTCAACCTTTTCAATATACCTACATTATAGGATCCATGGGCTTGTATATATATATATATACACACACACATACACACACACACACATATAAATGTATATGTATATGTAGATGCGTGTGTATATATATGTATATGTCTCTATATATGTACATATTGTAGATGTATAAATCTGACCACCTTCCTAAATAAATATTTAATATTTATTTTAACCATATCCCCTTATTAATTAAATTCTATTTATTTAATTTATTCGTTTTCATCTATTTATTTAAATAAACTACTCAATTTATTTAATTAAATTCACATAAACCTTTTCTAGCCTTTAATTAAATAAATCACTTTATTTAATTAATTCCCCTTTCTCCCTTTTTAATTAAATTTATATTTAATTAAATTGATCCTTGCAAATAAATATATGTAATTTATTTATAAAATCCCCCCACTTGTATTTATGCAAGTTGCATCTATTTTTGGTTGAAATAAAGTAGTTTATTTTAATTAAAATCATTTTCCCTCATCCACTTTGCATTTTCCTACATCTCCCACTTGCCTCCTAAACCCCTTCTAGATTCTTCTAATCACTTCCAATTTAGCCTAATTCATCTCCTAATTATTGTCACATTCCTAATAAAAGGAAGTCACTTCTCAAAGCCTCCAAAGTCTTCAATAACCGTTAAAGGCTTTGTGTCTTCAAATGGTTAACCTCTAAAGTCTTCCAAATCATTAAAGGCTCTTACATAACCATTTATGGCTAACTCACTTTTGAACTTTGGTTAGAGAATTTTCTCTAACTTAACCATCCTTTTGACTCAAGGGTATCATCAAACACTTATGGCTTTGACCATAGTTATCCATTTAACCCTTGCACAAGAGTTTACCCCTTGGATAAAAGCTTTATCCATTGGATAACCCTAACCTAACCTTAACCCTTGCCTCCTAAGGTAATCTTCATGTCTTCTCAGACATTTAATGCCTCTTGCATCTCCTCTCAAGAAACCTCTTGTTGATAACTGTCACCATTTCATTGGTGAAAATTGTAAACATGGATTGATTAACTTTCAATCCTAGCCCTTGTTAATATTATTCAATCTTAACCATCCATTGCCCTATTTTCCCTATAAATAGAGCTCTCATTTTTCATTATCCATATATCCAAGTTTTTATGCATCTACATTATAGTCTAATTTACTAAGCATTTTAACCTCTCTTTGTTTAAATATCATCGTAACATTTAGAAGCATTTTCCATATCATAGAATATTAATGCTAGGCTAGTATATCATGTTAGGATAATTTGTTAATCTTTTATCATATCACTATCTTCATATTAACTTAATGATCATAGTTTTAACACATCATATAGATCTTAGTATGCATTCATGCATGTAGATCAAAATATCACTTGTTCTTGGAGTTGTCATTCCTAAGTCATTTGCTCAATGATCTGAGTGAAAAACATTGACTTTAGGGATCTCGTGAGATAGAGAACAATGGGACACCCCTTGGGAAGTTAAATTACTTCAATTAGTTTATATAATTGCACCAAGAGTCTCATTGGTATGTGGGTCTTTTGATATTGATTTATTCATTTTGGTCACCACATTTTCTCGCATACATTTATGGCACCCACCATGGGGCCCGTCCCCAAAAAATAACCTCATTTTTTGTGCTGGTTAAAGATTGCAAGAACACTAGAACACTCTTGTAGTGCATCTGAAACTTTTTGCAGCGCATCTGTGGCAAACTTTAGTGCATTCATCGCACTCTTTAGTGCATAGAAACCATTCCTTCGCACATTTAACTTTCTTTCTGGCACGTGTTCTTCTCTACCTTTTCCGTGCATAGGAGTATTAGTATAGCGCATTCAGGCATCAGAGTAGCACGTAGGCTATGTCTTTTAGCACTTTTACACCATATTTTAGTGCATCCGATCTACATGTTAGTGCATAACACTGACAAAGGCACACATTTTTTTGTAACCGAGTCAAAAATTTAGGCTTGTGAAGCCCACCATCAGGATCTAATTTTTGACTGATTGAGTGCAAGAACATGAGGAAGTTAGTTTAGTTTTTCTTTACTTTCTTTTTAAAGTTAGTAAAAAGAACTCATCTTTTCCTTTATTGCAAAAAGTCTAAAATGAATCTCACTTTCTCTTTTGGATGCCTAAAATAAACTTCATATTTCCTTTTGGTGCCTAAAATAAAACTCATCTTTCTTTCTTGCATGGATAAAAAGAATAAAAAATTCAAATCTTTCCTTTTATGCAAGATAGGATCATCTTTTTTTGGATTTTAAAAGGAACAAAACAAACTTTCCAATTTTTGCACAAATTTAAAATTGAACATTACATTCCTTTGGTGCTTATTGAAATGAACTTCACCTTTGTTTTGTAAGCTTAAAAAGAACCTTCACATTTCCATTTCAAAAGATTTCAAAATTAACATTGTTGTTATTTACATTGACAATTCATTTTGTTAACAAGGGTTTACTTTCAAAGTTCAAAATTTTGCTATCTTCACACATTGCTTTATTCAGATAAAAAGAACATCTTGTCTTCTTAGAGCAACATCTCTATCTAGCTTAGACAATTTTGCAATGAAGGTTTAAAAATAATCCTTGTCTTTTGTGTTTGTGAGGTGATAAGTATATACTCTTACCTTCAATAGGTGATCAAAAAGACAAAACCATCTCTTTCATGCTTTCTTTCAGTTTCATGCATTAACACCTTTAGAAGGCCTGCCCTCTTGAGTTGCCCTTAGGGCACCATTAAGGCCGGTGAGAGGGGAATGACCTAAGTGGGAAATGACTTTATTGCCAAGTGTTCCAACCCACTATAATCACATGTGGAGGCTGATGAAAATACCCTCTAACGGTTTTTCTCAGTGATTAGTCTTCCCCTAGTATCTTTAAGATATGTAAAACCTTTGTTCTAGAGGCTGGGAAGCATCCCAAGGGAGTCTATCATTGAAGACCGAATGAAACCTTGATTAAAAACTATAGATGTAGAAACTTTGAGCCAAGTTAGTTAGCAAACATTGACAATATCATAGTGCAAGGGTGGGGAAGAATCCGCCCCTAAGATCACTAACCATATATCTCCCAAGATAACTACCCAATTGTGAAGCAATTCACTTCGGGTTAATTTCTGGAAAAAGGAAAAACAATGGGCGCCCCTAGGGGGTGACAAGGCTGTTTGAGCTGATGGAGCATCGAGACTAGTGGGCTATGATATTGTCAATGACCCTTGAATAAAGAGTCTGCTTGATCTGTCTTTTTGTAATCCAAACCAGTGAAAACATCGGGGATTTGAAAACATCCTCAAAAGAACATACACTATTTGTTTAGCATAGACAAGTTGTTATCACTTCTATCTACTATGTTTTCAAGTCATTTTTCAGAAAATCATCCATCAAGTCACAAAATTCATTTCTCAACATCTCAACAAAATCATCAAAACAAAGTTATCAGGACAGTTAGCGCGTAGGAGCAACATCCGAGTGCATCTCAACCATCCGATAGTGCATTCCAACCAACAATTAGCACTTTCATCACTCACAATAACACATGATCAATATCATGCTAGTAAAAACTCAGATATCGCTTGTCAACAACACTGTAGTGCATAAGAGCATCAACCTAGTGCATCTAAAACATATTATAGTGCATTTGTACCAAACATTAGTGCCTCAAAGGGAAATATTAGCGCATAACCAATTCAACAATTGTGTTATCAAATAGTATTAAATAGCACATTTAAGAGGCAGTATAGAGCATATAGAACATTTTGTAGCACTTTGAGAGCATTATTTAGCGCATCATGTCTCTGTTCTAGTGCATTGTCAAAATTAACGAAAAAAGAGAGCAAACCAATCACCTTGTGAAATTTTCATCAACATTTTCGAATACCTTTTTAGGCCCTCTGACAAATCCAACAACGAAATTTCAAAAAAAAGGATCTTAAGTCAAAAATTTCCAAATCCAACTAAGCACCCTTAGAAAGAGATTTCAAATCTTCAACTATCTTGAGATCAAATTTCATCCAACAAAATTGAGCAGTATAAAAACCATTATCAAAGGTTCCACCATCCAATGAATCCTATCAAACCAATAACTAGTTAGGTCCTCAAGTTGTCAAATTAAGTTTCTAGATTGTGAAACTTGACTCATATCATTTGGCGCACTTTGTCGTAGAAGTGAATCAAACTAAACTTCTACTTGACAAGTAAACTTGGGTTTCCAAAATGAAGTATCCATATCCAACATCAACATCAACATTGATCATTTGTGTATGACCACTACCCATATTTTGAGAAGAAGAAGTCTTCATCAAAATACTAAGTTGAAGAAGAGACAACCTAGTTCTAAGTCACTTGTCAAAAAGAGTAAATTTTTCTATATCAATTGTCAACCCTTTACATCACAACGTGCATTCTTGCATCATATGCGGTTGTATATCCAAGGAAAAACCAACAAATTTGACAAAGAACCTTTGAGAAGTAGGGCTTGCATTCAAAAAGCATCATTCAACCAATGCCTTAATAGTGGAGGAAGGATTAACCCCGCTTTGTTTCCAAAGTTTCTTATCACTTACAACGAAGCTCAACTTGAGCCACCAACTCCACCAAGAACCCTAATAGAAGAGGAAGAATTCACTATGGTAGAGATATATCGATGCTCACTGTCACTTGATCTCAGAGAAATAAAAAGAAGGAATCACAACCAGAATCAAGTATGAATTGTAGACTGTCCAATCGTTTTGATGAATATGCAAATATGGGAGAAACATAGATCACTGACGAACTTCTCTAAGAATGTCAAGAAAATGCAGCTTTCCAAAAACTAATAGAAAGACTTATAGAAACGGATAAGCAAAAATATCTACTCATGCTAACTAGCAAAGGAGTCAATATTCCTGAGGATTTTGACACGAAAAATTTGAGGAATATAGATGAGATAATTTCAAGAACAAGTGTGAGAAACTATGCTTATCAAGAACAAATGAGAGAAGAAGAAACACATGATCAAGGAAACATACACAACCGAGATCACACCCATGAACAAGATAGCACTCACGAACAAGATAATACCCACAATTCGAATAATCTTAATGAACGAGGGGAAGCTCCCCATCAAAGGAAAAATGCACCCATAGCTGCTATTACACAACAACGCCAAACACTTCAAAGATAAATGTAGGACATGCAACAAGGGACCATAGTATGATACCACTTAGAAAAAAATTGACCTTATCCGTTTGGTAGGAGATTGAACATGATACATTTTCCCCCAAATTCAAATATACCAGAGTATGACAAATAAGATGGTAAGGATGATCCCCATGATAACGTTCGGGAATTTTGTACTATGAGCTTGGAATTTGCTCACAACGACACATACTTAATTAGGTTATTCCCAAGAAGTTTGGGAGGGAAAACAATAGAGTGGTTCTCAAAACTCACACCTCCTATCAGATCATTTGATGAGTTGGTGAGTATATTCATAACACAATACTCCTATAACATCCAACACACAATCACCATGCTTGACGTATGAAATACCAAAAAAAAAAACAATGAAACATTCATGGTGTTTCTACAACGATGGAGACGCATGGTATCCACGAGATGTGCCTGAAAAGGAAAAGATGGAAATCATCATAGACAATCTGAATAGTAAAATGAGTTATCATCTCAAACTACAATGTATACCATCTTTTGAAAAATTAATAGAAAATGGTATCCAAGTAGAGGAAGCTTCCATAAAGAAAGGAACCTTAAAGTTCTTTAAAGAGGGTGTTAATTCATCAAACAATACACCTTTAACAATCAAAACAATAACAACAATTCAAACATGTCCAAATTTTGGACAAGGAACAAAAACATTGTTAATGATGGGGTAATCGATGCCAATAATGTAAAGTCTAAACAGCCAGTGTTGACTTTATCAGGAAACCCACCATCCAATAATGACCAAAAAAGTGCTAATCAGGGCACTAACACTTATCAACAAAATACCAACCAAGGAGCTTCAACGTCAAACAACAATAAGAATCACCAAGGCTACAACAACAACAACCAAGGGAACCACACAAACCAAAGAAGCAACACTAATACTTTCCCGTATCGATGAATATACATACCATTAGGACAAACTTGGAATCAACATTTCAAGAGATATTGGCAAATAAGATCATCACATTGCCAGCCACAAGCAAATTTGAACCCCAAGTCAAATCACCATGGTGGAATGACTCACATTATTGTGATTATCATTGAAACAAGCGGCATAACATAAATGATTTCATGAGGCTGAAGAACATAGTTCAAGATATGATAGACAAGGCTGACTTAATAGTTGATGGTCATAAAACCAATGGTCACCATTCAAAAATCCTCTTCCCAATTATGACAAGGGAGGATCATCATCAAACAACACCAAAGGAGTTCGTATTAATCATGTTAAAGTAAATTAAATTTATTTTAGACTAATGCAATTCTTACAATATTCAGATTATAATGTACTGATGAGGTGCTGGCGTAATTCTTTTCTTCAAGTCTGAGATTGCCGATCAAAGGGAGAAAGAGAATTTATGATTCTATATGTTTCTCTTTAAGGTATCAACATGTATAAATATATATCTGGAGGGACATGTCATGAGGGGACATGTCTCCACACATGTCTCCACAATGTAGAGCCATGTCCGCTCATGACATGGCCCTCTCTCAAAAAATACAACACTTGCCAAAGGGTGCTTTCAAGAGGCCCGATCCTCAATCAGTTTAGCTAACATAAAAAACCAAAATTTATATTATGAAAGTCATTGATTTGTTGTGCATTACATTTGATGATTACATGATCCAGGTATGTTTGATATAATAAATATGATCATTTCTTGATCTGTTATATATAAAACAATGTTGCCGTCAATGATCATTGCTCGAAACATGGCAAGAGAAGATGAAATAGAATCTGATTACATAGATTAATATACTTGTATCTGTATAGTATTTCAATCAAATACAAGGATGATGGTTTTACAAAGCATTTGAAATAATTATTCTTATAGGCACAAGAAATGTGTATGTGTGTATGTATGTCAGTTCACATAGTGAATTGACATGCATACATACATACATACATACTTATATATATATATATATATATATATATATATATATATATATATATATATATATATATATATATATATATATATATATATATATATATATATATATATATATATATATATATATATATATATATATATATATATATATATATATATATATATATATATATATATATATATAATGATCATCCTTATATCTGACCAAAGCTACTATGCATCGACACTCCCTCTTAGCTAGGGAAGATAATCAAGTATATATAAATGGAGATATCACCTAACTAATGATATCAGAGGATGTTTCAAGAACATCAAGTCACATGACATTCTTCACATATACATCCAAGTTATGGTATGTGCACTGACATCATGTCTCATGATGTCTACCATAACAAGTCATGGCATTTCCATGGATATTACATCGCATAATATCCACCATGATTATCTCATAAGGAGCATAATGATATTCAACTTATATCAAGTCTCATGATATCTATCAATAAGTCCAAGAGATACTAACTATCATGACATGTCCATAAATATCAAGTCACATGTTATTCATCATGATAGTGAACTAATCATTGTAAATTTGTCACCTTACAATGTTAGATACAAGTGTTCATTATTTGAAAGATCGTCACCTTTCAATAATGTACACAGGATAGGCCCACAAGTCATAGAGTCACACATATGACAAAAGAGTTTACACATTAGACATCTTTATTTATATTAATAAAAATAAACAATTTTGAGATTCAATCTCAATAACTTACATTTCAACCATACCAAGTTTCTTCTTGAAGTGTTCAAATTTCAATTTGGGGAGAGGCTTGGTGAGAATGTCTACTGTTTGATCGCTTGTATTAATATACTCCAACTGGATCACATTCGTTTCTACCATGTCTCTCACATCTATCATGGAATACTGAATTTATAGATAGTTTGATACAACCTTGATTGTCATAGTGGATGATAGTAGGTTTCAGAGGCTCACCAAATAATCCCACAAGTATATTTCAGAGTCATACTACTTCTCCTGATCCCAAAGATGCTACAATATATTCAGCTTCTATTGAGATTTGAGCTACCGAAGACTGTTTTCTACATATCTGAGAAATCATAGCTGATCCCAAACTGAAGCAACACCCTAATGTACTTTTTTGATTAGTCACACTTCCAGCCCAATTAGAATCAGAGTATCCATGTAGATTTAGGTCAATATTTTTATATTTGAGACCATATCCAATAATTCCTTGAAGGTACCTCAATATATGCTTTGTAGAAACAAGATGTATCTCTCGAGTTTCACACATAAACTGGCTCAAAGTATTCACTGCATAGCAAATATCTGGTCGAGTGTTAACCAGGTACATCAATGATCCAATTATCTATCTGTAAAGAGTAGGATCTGGAAGTCTTGATTCTGCTACTACTTCTTTTAGTTTATACAAGTTGGTTTCCATGGGTGTCGACATTGATCTGCAGTTCTACATCCCAAATCTCTTCAGAATATCAATAGTGTATTTTCTTTGATTTAGAAAAATACTATCTGATTTCTGTCAGATTTCCAATCCAAGGAAGTAATGTAAATTGCCCAAGTCTTTCATATCAAATTCTGATGCCAGGTCCTTCTTACATTGAACAATAAGGTGATCTTCTTCTATAATTAGCAGATCATCAAAATATAGGATTACTATCAACATATCACCATTAATTACTTTAAAGTAAAGTTTTGGATCTGCATCATTCTTGGAGAATCCTAGACCCAATAGATAGCTGTTGATCCTCTCATACCAAACTCAGGGAGCCTCTTTAAGTCCATATAAGGCTTTATTCAGCTTGCACACATGTGAAGCTGCATCATGAATCAAAAGACCTTCAAGTTGTTCTAGATAGACTTCTTCTTCAATAGTCCCATTCAAGAATGCAGTTTTCACATCCATCTGATGGATCTTCCAGCCTTTAGCTACCGCAATAGGTATGACTGCTCTAATGGAGGTATAGCAGGCAATAGGTGCAAATGTCTCTTCATAATCAATACCTTCCTTCTGTGAGAATCCTCTGGCAAAAAACCATGCTTTATGTTTCTCTATACTACCATCTGCAACATGTTTAATTTTGAAGAGCCACTTGGATGAGACAACAAATTTCTCTTTTGGTCTAGGAACTATGTCCCAAACATTATTTTTTAGAATGGATTGATACTCTTCTGTCATAGCATCCTTCCAAACTTAATTCTTGAGAGCTTCTATACCACCAGTAGGTTTAGAATTAATGATTTCACTCATTAATGCATCATATGTTAACTTGAGAGGTCTTTTGGTCTCTCTGAATGTCCCTTCAGGTGTTGCATGCATTTCTACTTCCCGTATCATCTTTCTAGCCCAAAGTGGTCTCTTGTGATTATTTTCTAGTTCCTCTTCTTGAATCTCTAGAGGAATATAACTTTCATTTGTGGTTTCATCTAGATACTCATTGTGAAACTCAGGAGCATGATCCTCTTCCATACCTTTATGTGAATTTGGTATTTCTATCTCATTTGATCTCTTAGCCTTCTTAAAGGCAACGTCTTCTTCAAAAATGACATCTTTACTTAGTTCAATTTGTCTCTGTCCAGGTATGTATATTCTGTAAACTTTTGAAGTTTCACTATAGCCTACACAGATTCCTTTTCTTCCAAAAGGTTCTAGTTTCAACCTCCTCTCTTTAGGCACATGTATGTAAACTGGACAACCGAATATCCTTAAGTGACCAATATCAGGTTTTGCACTAGTAAAGGCTTCTTCAGGAGTTTTGTTATCCAAGTGTGAATGAGGACATCTATTTTGAATGTATATAGCTGTATTAGATGCTTCAGTCCAATATGAGGTTTCTAAGTTTTGATCATAAAGCATTGCCCTAACTGCTTCTACAATAGTTCTATTTTTCTTCTCAACAACTCCAAATTGCTGGGGATTATAGGGTACAGTGAACTCCCTCTTAATACCTGCATTTACATAGAATTCTTTAAAGATTTTAGAAGTATACTCTTTCCCATTGTCTGTTCTAAGTATTTTAATTTTCTTCCCAAAAGAGTTTTCTGCAAGAGCTTTGAATTCCTTAAACCTTTTAAGGATCTCTTCCAATTCCTTGCACTTGAGGAAGTATATCTAGGTCTTCTTGGCAGTAATACATTTGGCCTAAAATTCTGATGGAGGTTTCTGACAGAGAAGGTATACTGTGAACAAATTTGATTTTTTTTGAAAAATTGCCCACATTCGTCAGAATTCCGACAATAATTCAATATATGCTTTCGGCAGAGAAGGAATTGGCAATGACATTTGTGTTTTTTACAAAAAGTGCTCGTGTTCATCGAAATTCCGATGACAACGGGCATTACTTAAAAAAATAATACCAAGACATTTCAAATCATTTTCACGACCTCTTCCCATTCTCACATTGCCGCCCTGATAGCATACTCCTGCCCACAGTGAGCGTGAACTGTGACCTAGATTGGATCTTCTCAGTTCCACCTCTGTCAAGCCCCAACAATAGAGGAGAGGTTGTGTCTGCATAATGCCATGACCGACTGGTTTTTTCTGGGTTATCCAAGCCTCAAAGAGGAGCCACAGGGGAGAGAGAGACGAGGGCAGAGGCATGGGATAGGTAGAGGCAGGTTGAAGCAGATCAAATTAGTGGAGTTTAGTCATAAGCGAAGGCGGTTCGCTACGTAGGTATAGCAATCCAATCAACTATTTGGATGCTGATGGTTCTACTGGGTGGATAACTGGATCAACACCATTTTAATATCTAACTCAATCTTCTTCTGGCAGATCCACTTGCCCCTCTGCCATTGGATATGGATATGCTTGATCAACATATGAGGGATATGAAACTGACTCTGCATCCGGATCTACAACTGGAGAATCTACTGAATAGATATCATATCTATTTGAAATCAACGCTCAAGTCCTGCTAGAAATAAATGGTGATCCCGAGCAAAGCAAGATAAAGAGCCTTGAAATGGTGATCCCAAGAAAATATTCTTATTCTTTGTTGGCATTGGTGTAGGTGTAAAGCTCTGTTAGCATCCCCTAGCCTGTACGAAAATGGGAGCTTTGAAATGGCACACTGACTGTTTGACAGTCCGCCTCACAAAAATTGGAATTTTTTGAACAAGGTATGGACATCTATCATAGGATAAATAATAGAGGAATTTTGTTACTCATCCAAAATAAAGCCATGTTAGAGTTATGATCTTCAATACTTTCTCTTAGACAAGAGATAAAATTAAAAAAACCACATGATTACTACAATAAATTTATTTTCTTATTAAAAATATATAAAATTAAATTACATATAAATTCCACATAAAGAAAAGAAATGATGAAAATCATCTGTGTCTTAAATAATGAGATCAACAACTAAAAATGGGAAAATAATATCCTAATTATGAATCCCTAATTAGTATAAGATACTATTTCCAATATTATACTAAGGATAAATATTCAAAAAGTATAATAATTACACTAATACATATATCACTCTCATGCCTTCCTTAATTTGATATAAGGTCCCTCTATCCTGTTAATGCATGATAGCCTCGGTAAGATAAATGATTGAATGAGAGATAAATGAAGTCTCTCATTCAATCATCTATCCTATCGATAAACTATGATGAAGACTTCAAACTATTGTTCTTTCATTTGATGATCATTCTTAAATTTGTATATATTCAGCCATACTTGCAAAGTTCGATCAATGCTTAACTACCAATAATCATCGGTTGTAAATATCATAGCATAGAATACCGATTGGTATTGGATTACATTAAAACCAATGCACTCCGATTAATATCGGTTAACATATTTACTATGAACACCAATTGTTACCGGGCTTAACCAATGCACTCCGATTAATATCGGTTAATATATTAACTGTGAACATTGATTGTTATCGGCCTTAACTAATACATACCGATTAGTATCAGTTGTCTTGCATATGATAGACATGTCGATTAAGTATCAGGTGGTTTGTTAAGTGATATACGCCGATTTCTAAATACACGATAATTCAAAAGGTGCAATCAAGTAATATCTTGATCGGTCATGTCTAATAGACATGACCGGTCAAGGTATTGCTTGATCCTCCTTGCTTATATACATATCAATTGATATTTGTGAGAAGGACATTGAAATCGATAAATGCTCCTCTCATCTGTAACATACAAGACTATAATCAGATTTATCATATGAAAGATATAGCACGTATTTGAAAGAAAAAACAACCTTGAATATAACTTGCATCTTGAATTGAGAATTGAATAACATTTACATATCCAAATATGAAGTCTCAAGGGAGTTGTATGTGTCAATTATTCAAGCTTCTTCAAAATCTATTCTAACCTCTTCTTCCAACACATGTCTTGATGATGGTTGAGGATCTTTAAACTTTGAAAATATGAATGAACACACTCCTCTAGACATGATTTAAATACCACATTTAATTATACACATGGATGCAATGGACATGATTTAAGATGTGTGCAATGAAGTGTGGAGGTTCATAAGAAATATACATTACATTTTTCTAAAGAAGATTTAGATTTCTATCCTTCTCCTTTGTTGACATCCCCTCCCCCATTGTCTAATATATCTGACTTTTCCAACAAATTTTAATCACAACAAGAGCTAATTTTGTATGAGTTTCTTAAAGCCAACTTTATTACTCTCCCCTTGAAAAATTGAAGAAAAAACCATAAACAAAATGAGGACAATCCTTTTTTCAAGCATCATCAACTATTCCACTAATGAATGTCATGATTTGGAGATTAATATTCAACAACTTATTGTAGTTCTAGTAAAATTTAAATAATAGGTGACAACGAGTTATACACTCATCATATCCCTTCTAAATGACATTTATAACCTATTATGTTTTTATCTTGCTATATGACATTGGTAGCTTAATTACCTATTAGGGGCTCATTGTCATTCATGGTACTATGATTTCATGTGCAATCATACTTGGGAGGCAACGTAATAGCCTAGTTCTTCTTGTCTCTACATTGTGGAGCAAGAATAATAGTTGTCAATTGATATCCTTTCTTGCATAGAATTATCCTGAATCCAAATTCTCTCCTTGTTTGAACGTGTGTGTTCCTTGATTAGGACCTCTTTCATTGTTTTGTAGGCAAATAAACAAAGACATCGACCCCTCCTCTCTACTTATACACAAAATGACTAATTGAAACAACTTCATATACACAAAATGTCTCCTTGCACTGATCGAGCCTAAAAAATGTGACACCCTTGTTCAACAAGGGTTGATACTCTACAACATGATGCCTATCATTCATGAGCTCAAGGTGGTTTCTTTCATGCTCAATAAAAATATGATCAAAACTTTTTGTAGTTTCACCACCATCATAATATCATTTTTCTATTGTTAACATCATACATCCTCATGCTACACTGGCAATTCATCGGGCTCTTCAATTTATTCACTCGTTATATGTTAGTGACTACCTTTAACTTATGAACCTTCAAATAAATCATCATAATGACACCTTCACTATCTTGTGTTGAATGAAAATCCTTCAACTGGACTACATTGTATAAGAATTTGGTGTGGATCTTTCATTCTTTCCTTGATTTGCCATTTTTATTGTTCCACCCTACAATTTTGTATCTAAGGTATGTAAAATAGTTGCTCTGTAGAGTTTTTTATCTCTCTGCATTATTTTGGTTTCCTTCATTTAAATTATGTTTAATGTTTCCATAATATCTCTTTTACAACTATCTCTTCCTTTCTTATAGCAATGAGGCATGTACAAGGATCTTTCTTCCTAGCTTGGAATGCATCTATGTTTATTAAGGGTATCTTCTTGGTGTTGAAGGTGCTTGTCAGCCTTAATCGCTATCTACCTTAATATATCAACATAGAGGTATGTTGACATCTTAAGGGGAGGCATATGAGCTCTCCTTTTTTCTCGTGTTAATGCATTTATGTTATATCCTCAAACTAGAAGTGTTGTGGTACATAGCGCCCCTAGGGCATGGTTATTATTTTTTTGAGATTCGTTACTTGGAATAGCATGGATTAATGGTAGTGTAACCATTTTTGTTGTTTACACCTTTGCAAGTTTTGGTTACTATTATTGTTTTTGTTTTGTGTCACTACAACAACCATTTTGTAGTAGAGTTTTTGGATTGCCTTGCGAACAAATAGTTTTGTTTGTTAATCTTCTCTATCATGGATCACCTAACATAACACAACTTGCTAGCCAATGAAATTCATGACGTAACATGAATCACCCAACATTACACAACTTGTTAGCTAGTAGTATTCACGTTTCTTCTCTTTTCTCTTATCATATTACTAATAGTAAGCATCTCCTTAGTAGACCTAGAAGTCATATCTCTTCTCCCGTGACAGAGTGTTCAAGTAGAATTGTTGGGACTAGGAGGTGTGGATTGACCAGATCCTCCACCTGTTGGATGTAGACAAAATGAATGCTTTTTGGATTAGGATGGTACACAAAATCTACTACAAAAGGTTGTCAAAAATTCTTGGGACTAGGAGGTGTGAAATGTCCTACTCTTATGCTTTTCATGCCATCAAAATTTGAGTTTTATTGTCATCATTTACTTTGCCAAATTCTTCACATGTAACTCCTGAATCAATTTCCTACACATAAAATGATGAAAAATAGGTTTGTTGATGGGGGCTTTCCTAGGTCAAACCTCAGGTTGTAAATTAACCTTGAAGTATAATGTTTTCCTTTTGAGGGAAAGGATAGATCTAATCTAAAAATGCTTAAAATTGAACATGATACCTTGATGAATATTTCTTGAATCCTCACACAAGGTTTTAGGATGTCATGCAGAATGGTATGCTTTAAATTGAATTCTCCTTCAATGCTTGATGAATGCTTGATTGCTTGTTCACTTGGAATTGAATTGATTTTATAATTAAGAGATCACTTGAATTGTATGTAGACCCCCTCAAATGAAAGGGTAGGCTTCCTTTTATACCTAATATATGTCTTGAAAGCATTTTATCCCAATGGCTTTAAATTAAAGGAATTTCTCTTCTATTTGGTATTGGTGGAGCAGAGGTTGCATTCCATCAACCTAGGATACATATTTCTACAAATACAACACAAGTTAAATGTATCCCAAGTCGATGCAAAACAACCTCTGCTTCAGAGATCACCAAAAAATAGAGAAAGAACTTTAATTTAATGCCATCAGGATAAAAGGCTTTCAAGACAGATAAATGGTATGCAACTGTATCTATTTGGAATGCATTACCCAAACAATGCAATTGATCAATCGCCTTTGAAAATAAAGTGGTATGATGAAATCTTTGGGCATAAAATAGATGAAATGCACTCCATACTACTGCTGCACAATATTTTGGTTGATGACATTTTTAAAATAGTAAAGGAAGGTCTATGGAACTGGCCTACTCTTCTTCTTTTCATGCTATCAAAATTTGAGTTTGATTGTCATCATTTACTTTGCCAAATTCTTCACACATAACTCCTGAATCAATTTCCTACACACAAAATGACAAAAATAGGTTTGTTGATGGGGGCTTTCCTAGGTCAACTAGGTTTGAATATACCTTGAAGTGTGCAATATGGAAGGTTTGTATTCTTAATCTCTTGTCCATTTCTTAATTTAAAAGATGATATCTTTATTAAATATCTCCTCTATTTTTGGAGGTGGACATCTTTAGGAAAAGATCTCTTCCTCCCTCTTTAAAATGATCCCTTTAGATCTAATCTAAAAATGCTTAAAATTGAACATGATACCTTGATGAATCTTTCTTGAATCCTCACACAAGGTTTTAGGATGTCATGCAAATTGTTGATCATGAATGTTGTGCTTTAACTTGAATTCTCCTTCAATGCTTGATGAATGCTTGATTGCTTGTTCACTCAGAATTGAATGCTTGATTGCTTGATTGCTTGTTTGGGTGATAAACTTTACCATTATATTCACAAGAATTTTATTAAGTCTCAAATATAGGGATCATAACTTATTAATGATGCAGTGAAAGTCCTTCATGAAGGACTTCTAGAAGTATTTTTGGATGAGTCTTTGTCAAATGCAGAGAAAAAATAGTTGATGCTTAATGGATTTAAAGAACATTCTTTCAAATTGGAAGCCAAAGTTTTGAAGGATGTAGAGAAGAAGGTGGAAGAGAAAAGACTAGAAGTTTTGGTGATTAGATGTACAACAACACATATCCAAATACAAGAAAGCATAATTTTCTTTTTAGAAAAGTGTAAAGGATGTAGTGGTGGCATACATATTTTAAAGGCAATGGCCTAAATATACTAAAGATATTAAGGGTCACATATATATTATAGCATCACAAATTGTACAACTATCCAATACTATAGACATGAAGAATGATGTAGAAGGAAACAAAAGGCTTCAAATAGAAAACTTGTATATGCAACTAAATCCATTGACTAATCAGAAGAACAAAATTAAGAAACGGTTCAATTATCTAAGAGATGTTGTAGACTTGCAACTCACTAGCTACTTAGTTTTTACGGGTAAGAATTTTTTTTGTTTTGGTTATGATTGTGGTGTTTGTAGGGAGACATTTACAAATTTATATCTATTTTCACTATTTAATGGTTTATGGGTTTGTAATGGTAATTTAATGTTCTTTCATATTTTTGTATAGATTCTTTATAATAGCCTATTATAGTGATTTATTCTATTATGGATAATGATGTGGGTCAGACGGCTTTGCCGTCGGTGCATGAAAACATTGCATGAGTTCTAATTTTAAAAATTACATAAAACATGTTTAATTTATTTGATTCAGTGTTATTTGAAAAAAAGTTTATCAATGATGTTTCCTTTCTCCAAGAATTGGATCTAGGATCTTTCCGTCAGATAATATGTAACATCCAATGACGAAATATTTTCTTTACAAATTATTATTTTATTTAATTATCATCTAAGCATGAATTAAAATTTATATCTGTGCAGAAGAAGAAGATACAAGCTGAAGACTCATGTGCAAGTAAATTTCATAAAAGAAAGCAAGTATGCATTATCTTGAATGACATGGAAACAAGCTCATCAGTTGCCTAGAAGAGAGCAATTGGAGAAAAGAAGAGGAAAGTGTTAAAGGGTGATAAATACATAGAGAGTATGCAATACAAACAAACAATGTCTGGAGTGTGTAATGTGACATCTCTAATTTATGTCCGAAGGGACTAACTGGTTTTGGAGTTCCTGGGAAACCTATTGGGCCACACACTTGGAGGAAATCAATGTGTTCATGCAAGGGCCACATTTTTTCTATTATGAGAAAAATTCTTTTGCATCGAAGGATATTTGGAAGGCAATATCCGACAATTTCTATAGTGTGGAACCAGAGTTGGTGGACTCGAAGTACACAATCTCTATCAGAAATGATCCACCTTGGAATGCCATGCAACCTGACCACATCCTCCAAGAAAACTCATGCCACCACTGCTGCTGTATAAGAAGATCAAATAGGAAAAAAATGAGAAACTTTGGTCAATCTATCAACAATGACCATGATGGCATCATAACAATGCAAAGAAACAGGCAACCCCACTATGAAATCCATGGAAATGATATCCCATTTCCAATTTGGTACCAAATTAGGCTGTAAAACCCTGCAGGGTGTTGATGCTCTGCCTTCACCTGTTGACATTCTAAACACTTAGACACAAAATCAATAATGTCACGATTCATACCAGCCCAATGATATATCTGTCTAACATCTGCGTGCATCTTCTTGACACCAGGGTTTGTCGAATAAGGTGCATGATGAGCCTTAGTCATGATCAAAATGCGAAGACCCTCCAAAGGAGGTACATAGATCCGTCCAAGATGTCAAAGAAGACCATTTGCCTCAAGATTATATCTAGAATATCTACCCTCTAATGGCCTTCCAAACTCCGTCATGACTCTAACATCTTGATACCAAGTGTCCTAAGGGAAAACTCCAAGAATTCTCTCTCTCAAGTCCACTCAAAGGGACAATGCTACAACCTTGTGCCGCCTACGACTCAAAGCATCTGCCACTAAATTCTATTTCTCCTAAATATATTGAACCTCAAAATCATACTCACAAAGGAATTCCATCCATCTTCGCTGTTGAGCATTCAAGTTTGGGTGCGTGAAAATATACTACAAACTACGGTTATCACTATGCAGCTCAAACCGATGCCCCAACATAAAATTCTACCATATAACCAATGCATGCACTACAACTGCCAACTCCAAGTCATGAACTAGATAGTTCAGCTCATGGTCCTTGAGTTTGCAAGACTCATAGGCAACCACATGACCATCTTGCATAAGCACTGCTCCTATACCTTCTAAAGAGGCATCTGTTCATACCATAAAATCTTTGGATGGATCAGGAACTACCAAAATCGGAGCACTAACAAGGAGTTCCTTCAAGGTACAAAAAGATGACTCACACTGCTCTGACCAAACAAACTTCTTCCCTTTCCTCTGAAGAGAAGTGATCGAGTGACCTATCCGGGAAAAACTTTGAACAAAGCGATGATAATATCTGACCAAACCCATAAAACTTTGAACCCCTGAAACATTGGTCAATGCTGACCAATCTACAATGGCTTGGATCTTAGAAGGATCCACAGATACACCTTCTCCTGAAACTATATGACCAAGATAGTTCACCTCTGACTAGAAGAAATCACACTTCACCAAGTTGGCATAAAGTTGATTCTACCTCAAGCACTACAATACCTATCGCAAGTGACCCTCATGCTCTTCCATAGATCTAGAATACATCAATATGTCATCCAATAACACAAGGACAAAATGATCAAGGTAGGTGTGAAAAACCCCATTCATGAGGGCCATGAAAAATGAAGGCGTGTTCGTGAAGATGACCATATCAATGTCATCCAACGCCCTCAGCCAGTGCTCTAGTTTGCCCAGCTTACGTTGGACAACTACACCTATATACCCATATGCATATGCCCGACCAACTAGCCTATCCTTGTCTACAAGCAATCTTGACACCAGTATATGCTCCCAATCCCACACCTGTAATAATGTCACCCCAGCTGATAGACTAGTGTATCCCAGATATACTACCTAGTGGAGCTCTCGGTATAGGTGGGCCAACATACAAGACCCCCATAAAAACCTATGTCCTTGCATCACCATATCCTCCAGAACCAATCCCCATCCAACGGCTAGTCCCTTTGACCTACGATCGAGACACAAGAATACACCAATGAAACCTGCTAATATTAATGACAACGAAGCGTAATCCAAATTCAAAAATTCCTACCATGGGATCTTGTAGCCACTAATGTGATCATCCTAGAAAATATAATGAAGAGCCTCTATGCCAGCCTCCTTGGCCTACTCATAACTTAGCAAATCCCCAACCACAGGAATCTGCAAAATCTTATAACAGTCCTATGAGGTAACTATCATCTCACTGGTCACCAAATGAAAGGTGTTCATATCACTATACCACCTCTTTGCCAACACTATCAATACCCCCCAGTTAATGATATACCAAGGCATGTCTACTAAGGATGATAACCCACATCTCTCAATAACATCTTTGTCAACTTGTGACAAGCACGAGATAAGTGTCCATGGCTTCGGGAATTGCTCCCGAGACTATAGTACACCAAGCTCTGCCTGCAAATTAACACATATCCATCATCAGTTCTCGTTTCAATTAAATCTATCAAAAATCAACATCAAATCAACTTTAAAACATGAATCATATCAAAAACACATTAGAAACATATTCACATCAATCAGTGAATCATATCAGTGCATCATATCAAGACCCATATCGACAACAAGACCCATAACGAAAACAAGACCCATATCGAAATCAAGACCCATATGTAATGAAATTAGATCCATATCGACAACAAGACCCATAATGAAAATAAGACCCATATCAAAATCAAGACCCATAACAAAAACAAGACCAATATCGAAATCAAGACCCATATCAAAATCAGACCCATATCAAACAAACAATTGACCCATATCAAAATCAAGGCCCATAACGAAATCAGACCCATATCGAAATTAAGACCCATAAAGAAATCAGATCTATATCGAAAACAAGACCCATAATGAAAACAAGACCCATATCGAAATCAAGACCCATATCAAAATCAGACCCATATCGAACAAACAATTGACCCATATCGAAATCAAGACCCATATCAAAATCAAGACCCATAATGAAATCAAACCCATATTGAAATCAAGACCCATATCAAAATCAAGACTCATATCGACTTAAATCGACTCAGGACTCATATTGGAATCGAGACCTATATCGAAACAAGATCCATATCGACCATAGACTCAATCACAATCCAACAACATATCAGAATCAGACATCATAACAAAATAGGACTCACATCGGATCACAAACCGTATCAGAGAGTCATTGAACTCATATCAACATCTATGCAACCTATCCAATCCATTTGACTCACCACGCATTTTTCAAAACACCTTTTTTCTAGCTTTTTGTCCTACGCGCTAAATCAGGACTCCAAAGCGTTAAGTTGCCACATATGCACTAATCTTTTCCAGGTATGCACTATAAAACACACCTTATGCACCATCTTGTTATCACACGTTAACTGTCATACCATTTGTGCTAACTGTCATACCATTTGCACTACCCTGTTTGTCCAACATACTAAATCTACTCTATGTGCTAACTATCATACCATTTGCGCTACCCTATTTTCCCAACGCACTAAAGCTATCCTACGCACTAACTGACATACCCTTTGTGCTACTATATGAGCCCTATGCGCTAAAATTACCCTACGCGCTAACCTACCCCCCGACTGTGATACTATTTGACACTCAGATGCTAAACCTACCTAGGGTTTTCTACGTGCTAAAATTCCTATCGTATGTGCTAAAAGACCTACCCTACATGCTAAACTGACAAATTCTGACCCAAAAATTGAAAAACGTGACAAAAATCAATGAAATTAATCAAAAACAAAGAAGGATTTTGGCCACTTACTGGTGGGCCATATGCGGCGGCTCTCTGGTATTGCTTAATGCGCTCAAATCGGTGCAAAGAGTATGGAATTGACATTATGGTCAAAGCTCCAAATGTCACAATCACAAGAAGACAAGTGTGCAAATGATTTTTCAAAATCACTTTTTACCTTTTAATAGGGTAAATCAAAAGGTTAATAAGTGGGGTATGTATTTTACTCCCACTTTTTCATTATTAACCTTATCAACGTCATCTTTTTTTTTCAGGAGATGAATCAATAATGTGCATCCAACGCTGTCAATATTCTCATATAACAATTAATTCAAAAACAATCATAAACTTGACAACTTTTCACCAGATCCTTGATTCATCT
Organism: Cryptomeria japonica; assembly: GCF_030272615.1. Taxonomy (NCBI): domain Eukaryota; kingdom Viridiplantae; phylum Streptophyta; class Pinopsida; order Cupressales; family Cupressaceae; genus Cryptomeria; species Cryptomeria japonica. The sequence continues at coordinate 666,579,947 of NC_081411.1, read as the reverse complement.
CTCGAGGGGGATCATCAATATCATTATCAAATCTACATTTGGGACATCATATCGACAACTTTGGCAACAACATCATATCAAAAAATTTTGGCAGCATATCCAACGATTTTTCTTTGAATCAACATGTGCACACACATCACTTCAAAGAGGGGCAAAATGTAGACGTATAAATCTAACCACCTTCCTAAATAAATATTTAATATTTATTTTAGCCATAACCCCTTATTAATTAAATTCTATTTAATTAATTTCTTCATTTTCATCTATTTATTTAAATAAATTACTCAATTTATTTAATTAAATTCACATAAACCTTTTCTAGCCTTTAATTAAATAAAACACTTTATTTAATTAATTCCCCTTTCTCCCTTTTTAATTAAATTTACATTTAAATAAATTGATCCTTGCAAATAAATAAATCTAATTTATTTATAAAATCCCCCCACTTGTATTTATGCAAGTTGCATCTATTTTTGGTTGAAATAAAGTAATTTTATTTTAATTAAAATCCTTTTCCCTTATCCACTTGCATTTTCCTACATCTCCTAGTTGTCTCCTAAACCCCTTCTAGATTCTTCTAATCACTTCCAATTTAGCTTAATTCATCTCCTAATTATTGTCAAATTCTTAAGTAAAAGGAAGTCACTTCTTAAAGCCTCCAAAGTCTTCAATAACCATTAAAGGCTTTGTGTCTTCAAATGGTTAACCTCTAAAGTCTTCCAAACCATTAAAGGCTCTTACATAACCATTTATGGTTAACTCACCTTTGACATTTGGTTATATACTTTCCTCTAACTTAACCATCCTTTTGACTCAAGGGTCTCATCAAACACTTATGGCTTTGACCATAGTTATCCATTTAACCCGTTGCACAAGAGTTTTCCCCTTGGATAAAAGCTTTATCCATTGGATAACCCTAACCTAACCTTAACCCTTACCTCCTAAGGTAACCTTCATGTCTTCTCACACATTTAATGCCTCTTGCATCTCCTCTGAAGCAACCTCTTGTTGACAATTGTCACCATTTCATTGGTGAAAATTGTAAACATGGATTGATTAACTTTCAATCCTAGCCCTTGTTAAGATTATTCAATCTTAACCATCCATTGCCCTATTTTACCTATAAATAGAGCTCCCATTCTTCATTATCCATATATCCAAGTTTTTATGCATCTACATTATAGTCTAATTTATTAAGCATTTAACCTCTCTTTGTTAAAACATCATCATAGCATTTAGAAGCATTTTCCATATCATAGAATATTCATGCTAGGCTAGTATATCATGTTAGGATAATTTGTTAATATTTTATCATATCACTATCTTCATATTAACTTAATCATCATAGTTTTAACACACCATATAGATCTTAGAATGCATTCATGCATGTAGATCACAATATCACTCATTCTTGGAGTTGTCATTCCTAAGTCATTTGCTCAATGATATGAGAGAACAATATTGACTTTAGGGATCTTGTGAGATAGAGACCAATGGGACACCTCTTGGGAACTTAAACTAGTTCAATTAGTTTATATACTTGCACCAAGAGTCTCATTGGTATGTGGGTCTTTTGATCTCTATTTATTCATTTTGGGCACCACATTTTCCTATGTACACATATATGTATATGTATATATGCATATGTATGCATATATGTGTATGTGTATGTGCATGTGTATGTGTATGTGCATGTTCATGTGTATGTGTATGTGTATGTGTATGTGTATGTGTATGTGTATGTGTGTGTGTGTATATACATACATGGCTAGAGAAAAGGGAAATGGTCATCCTTCCTTACCCCCAAGCAATTTCAAATTTGAGTGATAAAAATTATCCACTGCCTTCCATGTAGCATCTTAAAGTAGGAGACTCTTCCAATGTGCCATGGTCTCCATGATGGTATTTTTTTCTCCTCTTTTCTTTCATGTCGATGATAGATTCAATCTCAAAAATTAATTCAGCTTTGTAATCAAGTGGGTGTAGCTCCAAATTGATAATAACCAGCTAACCACCCTTTTAAGACATGATATAGAAAATAAATTGAGAATTTTGTTGTTTTAATTTGTATGTAACTTATATTCTTCTCAAGATCTTGTAAAGTCCATAAAGTTGTACCTTAAGCTTCTTTGATCCACTCCTCTTGATAGAAGATTTCTTATAGGGTTGTAACCTTAGAGATATCATGTCTCCCACTTGAAATGTCCTCTCTAAATAGTGGTGATTAGCATTAATCTTCTATTGATTTTAAGCTTGTTATAAGTTCTTTTGAGCACATTCAAAATGTCCAAACTTTGTTGAACCAAATCCCTTGCTCTTGATACTCTGCTTTCCGAAATAATCAAATCTACAAGAGATGATGCATCATATCCATAATGTGGTTTGAAAGGAGTCATACCTATAGAAATATGATATGTATAGTTGTAGAAAAACTTTCAAATATAAAGCTACCTCCATACTAATTTCTATCTTGTAAAATAATTTCTCAAATACCCTTCGATCCATTTATTCACAATATTTACTTTTCCATCTATTGGAGGGTGATAATTGATGCTTGGAGTCAAATTTGTACCTTTTAAACAAAATCTTTCTTGCTGAAACAAACTAATAAATATGTCCTTGTTGCTCACAATGTTTCTAGGTATCCTACATAGTCTAAAAAACTCTCTAAAAAATAAATCAATCACTTGTAGAGCTTTAAATTATTAATATATAGCATAACTATGAGCATATTTAGTGAGCCTATCCACAATGATCAAAATACAATACTTACCATGTACTCATGGAGGACTTATGATAAAATCCATAAAAATTCTCTCATTTTTTATTTAAAATGGGTAAAGGTTACCATAGTAGATGGAAATACTTGTTTCAATTTGTTTTGTTGAGAATATAAACACACTCTAACATGCTGTAATAACTCATTTAACTTAATCCAAAACTCAACTGATTTTTTATTTATTTTAATATATAAAAATATTGATTTCTTATTTTTACTTATTCTTATTTATTCTTTATTCAATCACATACTCAGGTACATCTATCCAAACGAGATAGGCATCCATCCAACCGGGATGGGCATCTAACCATACGGGTTAGGCATCTATCCATACGGGACTAGGAATCTAACCATACGGGTTAGGCATCTAACCATACGGGTTAGGCATCTATCCATACGGGATGAGGTTTTATCTATCCAATCCGGGATAGGCATCTACCCAAATGGGGTAGGCATCTATTCATAAGAATAGGATATGCTCTGGCCAGAGACTTTAGACTCATTAGGACCATCTGGGTTGTGAGCCACTCTCTAAAGACTACACTCCCTACTAGGAGTGCACCGAGGTCGCCGTCCTTAGGAGTATTAAAATAATTACACAAACAAGCTTGAGTTCCACCTCGGAATTCGGCCTAAAGCCTCGAGAAGTCAAGCGAATCCATACTGGATTCCTTCTGAGTATGCATTGAATGAATTTTAACCTTTCAATTATTATTTGCACCATTTGATTAAAAGACCAAGGAGCTTCAGTAACCAACTACTCACCCATAACTAAATCCTAATCCCCATCCCCGAACGCCTGAGTACAAGGGACAGCTTTGTCCCTAGACTGCCTACATACCCGTTTCGACACGGGATCAAGGCGTAAAGTACGTAGTTCTAGTTTATAACTATGGTTTAATTTAAACTATTTGGTGGGTACGCAACCCTTTCTAGGGTCAATGTCCCAGACAGTTTCTCTGCGGTTGCTACCCATGATGGTAGCTCTATAGCAAAAAGGCTTAAGGTGGCCTTCTGCTTGTGTCCTAAAACAACTAAGTCCTATTTCCTATTAAATACGTCACCCTTAATCCATTATCATCCATTGAATTTCATCAAGATAAAATAAATTTCCAAAATCATTACACACAACCAAACCCTAATGGGGTTTTCTAAGGTTTTAACCGAGCAGATGTAATTTCATTTAAAATTTATCTTTTTATATTATCGATCCAAGGGGGATTACCCGCCCCTTGGATTTTAACTTCCAAATGACCCTTATTTCTCCCCAGCGGTTTAGAGGGACGATGCCACAGACGTTGTTATTGCAGCTTTATTAGGCATTAAGTGCAGTAGTTCAACATGATGGCATTACTCGTAAGTGTGACCCAGAGGCACCATAGATACTGAACACTGCTAAGTTTTTTTTGGTTGATCTCCTCTTGTTTAGTTATCTAACTAAGAAATATGAAACTTACTCTATCATATGAAAAAGGATCTAGTCACTCGAATACTTTTAAACTTAAAGTAAATCAAATCTGTTGTAATTATTATTGGCTATAAAATGAATCTATGATGATTAAATGTAAAGTATTGAACTTGATTAAAAATTAAAACTATAATAATAATTCAATCACTTGAAAAATAATATTCAATTGAAAGAAGGCTATTGTAATAAATCAAATTACATTAAAAGTACTATTTGTTTCATAATTGAAACTATAATAATAATAATTCAAATTATGTAGTAAAACTATGATAATACACCAACTACATGAGGATAATAATACTATCATGATGAATCAAATTACTTGAAAGATATTATTTGTTTTAAAGGAATATCTATTTAATAATTAAACTTTAAAACTTGAATAAATAAAAAATATAAATTATTTCTTTAGGACACAAATAAAAAAGAAAAAGAAAATGTGAAGCTTGGAAATGAACTTGATACCGAATAACTTACAAAATGATTCTAATTGCTCATAAGATACTTTTTTTTTTTTGAAGAAAAACAATTTAATAATGAAAATAATTACTAGCATAGTCTAACTACTTTGCAACAAATTCAAATACTTGAAAATAACGAAACTATACAATTAATTATTTTAAAATGAATTATCTACTCATCAGGTATTATTTAGAATAAAATTTGAAAATGAAACTATTTACTTGTAGAGTACTATCTCCTTAGTAGGAACTATGAAATAATTAACTATATAGTTGAAGGGTACTTTTCTTCTTTCTCTTTTGAAAATAATCGTATTGAATTGAAAATGATCTAGTTCCTTTTGTTTTTCAACTAACGCTAAAAGACCTTATTATTTGAAAGATAAAACTCTATAAATCATATTTCTTCAAATGCATCTAAAAGCTAATTAAAATGAGCTAACACCTATATCTATATAAATACATGGTAAACATTTTGAATTAGTAAGGACTAAAAACTCATCTAGATTCTAGTTTCCTTTCCTTAAATCCTGCATACTCTTGGAACTAAATACTAAATAACTCCACAAAATATAATTGATAAGACAAAGTAATCTAACTTTATTGTCTATAAAAGATAATCTTAACAAAGAATTAATGATTTGTTCCTAGAACGTATAAGGAATTTTTTTTATTTTTTATTTTTTAAAAAGAGGACTTATTCATGGATATTATTTATCTTTCTAAGGGGTTGTTGGGGGTAGGTTTCTTTATAAGGCTTACTTGATCAATAATGTATTGACCCAATACCATAGGACAACTAAGTTCCATTAATCTCTTGAAAAACCAGAATAATTCCCACTCTTTTACTAATAAACCTTATTGTATATCTCTTTGTTTGATTTTTTTTTTTTTTTTTCCTATCATCAAGGTAGTTATTGTCAATAAATCATTGAGAATATCATCTAATTTTTTTTTTTATCAAACTAATACAATTATAGTTTTTGTTGCATATAAAAATTTAACTAAAACTGATATCTTAAATGTGACACAATATTTAAATACTTATTTACTCATACTGAACTAATTCTAAATGAATAAATTGGTTTACACCATTTAATTTACTTACTTAATAGTTACTCATATCGAATCCAAATTTAACTATTAAATTTAATTTACTTAGTAATGAAGGTTTCCATAACTCTGAAAATGGTTACTAAAAAATGTCTTCAATTGTTTGCATATAATTTAATTTGTGTTCAATGATGATGTAATTACTTTCATGCAAAAATCAAGCATCTGGATAACCAAAATATAAAGTTTCTAAATAGTCATTATTTTTTGAAAGCCCTGTTTCTAATCATATCGCTTTATTAAGTCTTTTAAAATTAAAATTTTAGAGTTGCAAGAAATGAATAAAACCACATTCAAATTGATTTTTTTAAATTTTATTTTAATTTTTTTATCTTATAGCTTTTCTCTTAAAATCATATTTACTTTCTATTTCTTTTAATTTATCAGTAAATATTTCTTAAATAGAACTCTTCAATCCAATAATTCATCAACTATGTTTCTTTGCTGGAACCACATAAATATTACTTATCCTTTTTCCTGTGTTCATAACTAATTAAATTATTAAATTTATTAATTTATTAAAAAGTCAATTCGGTTAATACTAATTATTTGCATGCTGAATTTTAAACAATATGTTTTAATTAAATTCTCAACTTAGAAAAATCAACCCTTTTCTTTCTTTCGTCTAAATACTGCTATATATATCAAATAATATTAAATGCTCAAATTATAAATATTTCTATTTAATTATTTTCTGCAATAAATCTAGCTTTATTATTATTTTTAAAGTACAATAATTATAATTTAATATATACATATATTGAAATGAAAATATTGGACATGCGCAATAAAATAATATTAATTATTGCTTATAATGTTGATATTTTAAATCACGTATAACTTAAAATATATTTATATACGTATTTTTGTATTTTAATTACTAATATTTATTTGGTACTATAATATTTCATTTATTTTCTTATCTTTATATGCAACTAAATAAAATACCATTTAGATTTATGTACATTAAAAAAAATTATTTTTAAATTAATAATAAATTGAATTGGAAGAATAAGATAAGTGTAAATATTGTTTTATTTTATAAAGCATATTTTTAATTAAAAAGAGGAATAAGAAATATTATATAGCAAGATATGTTTATTATTACTATTTTAATGTTAGAAGATTTTATTTTTATTTTTATTTTTATTATTTTTTGGAAGAAATTTCTACAGCAACACATTCACAAATTTAGAGTTGGAAGAAATTTCTAAAATGAAACGTGTAGACACCCAAAATTGTCCAGTCTAATTAAATAAATATTTATTTAATTATCTAAGCCTAATTCTTCTATCAATTAAATAAATCTTTATTTATTTAATTAATTCATTTAGCCTCTTCTAGCCTTATTTCTCATTTAAATAAATACATTTATTTATTTAAATTATCCTTTTCCTAAATTAAATAAATATCTTATTTATTTAATTATCCCACTTCTTCTATTAATTAAATAAATCTTTATTTATTTAATTAATTCATTAACCTTTTCTACCCATGACACATGTCATTCATCTCTTAATTCATACACTAACTACCCCTTTCATTATTTTATTATTTCTTTTACCTACCCTCTAATCATAGCCGACCTCCTTTTACACCTCTCAATCTTATCCCTCCATTTCATATAGTGTCTTCTATATAAGAGGATGCTTCCTTCATTATCAAACCCTGGCTAATCAATTTATGCATTTGACTACACTACGCTTTTGGACATATGCGATCCTACTTGCAACCACATTCCGTTCTTTGTTGAGCTCTTGTGCACATAAAATCTGAGAGCAAATATATCAAGCAAGATCAATGGAGATAGGAAGAATGGAGATCCAAACCCTATTGGACATGTGATGGTATAATCTTTGTGATTTTATTTGATTTGCATTGTCTTAGGTAATCTTCATATGTTATGGTGGATCTTTGTTGTTGTTAGGCTAGGGTTTTGTGGTTGAATTCATTTAGCCTTTCAATATCGTTATTATTGTTATCCATTTTCACCATATACAAAACGTATTCACAAATGTTAAAGGAAATTCTTAAGAGAAATATATTGAAAGAAAATTACAATTTTATTCACGCAGTTCATCTTCTTCTTCTTTTTTTTTTTTTTTTTTTTTTCCTATTTACCCAAGTAAATATAAACCATTCTCTCCCAGTTTCCAAATGTATTTGCATTCAATAATCCTCCTTAAAATACCCCAAATAAAATTTACATGCATTCAGATCTAACTCAATATGTAATGGATTCAAATAATCCCCTCAAAAATACCAAAGGAAATTGCATGCAATAAAATAAAATTTATTTGCATTCAGATTTTATTCAAACAAACAGGCAAATTTATTACCAAAAGAAATTGCATGCTTTCAAATAAAATTCACTTGCATTCAGATTTTATTCAAACAAACAGGCAATTTTATTTTAACACTTTTAAAATAATAATAGTGGCATTTGAAAATACACAAAAAGAAGAACCTGGATCCACAAAAGAGATTAAATCCTTCTCTGTAAACAGACATATCTATTTTAACTTAACAAAATAATAATACTAGCATCTGAAAATACACAAAAGAAAGAACCTAGATTCACAAAAGAGATCAAATCCTTCTCTTTTGAACCATGCTCCTGCTTCCAACTTGCTTTCTTCAAATTTATTCCTGCAACAATTCTGATAGCAATCCCCCCCCCCGCCCACCTCAATTTGTAGCACCTATATTCTATATAGATTTCATCAAAGAATCTACTTCCAATATTTAACTTGTATTCCATGCTCACAAAATTTCTAAACTATAACTATTTATAAAAATGAAACTCAAGAAAATCTCTCCAAAAGGAGTCTGTAAAATACACCCAACATCCTCCTAATTTATAGATTTTGAAGATGTAAATAACTTTCACCATCCGTAAAGATAATTTTCAAAATAAGGAGATTCTTCAATTAATATTTGTAAGAGAATATGCCATAAATAATATTGTAACTCCTTGTTGTCAATTTATTATCTCTTCCATTTTATCAAGAATTATTTTTGTAACTCCCTTGTCATAAAATTTCCATGAATAAGATATTCTTGTCATAGAATTGATTTGTAAAATTCATTCCTTCCAAAATAAATGAATATTATATTCTCCACTTGTCATAGAATATGCTAATAATAAATTCCCACTTCTAGCATGCCATGTGTCTTGGCCTTCCTCTTTTCTCCTACACCATATTCTTAAATAAAAATATATGCATTAAAATAAGTATAAGTATTTATCTATTGTTTTAAATTTTAAAATTAATTACTTGCATCTAGTTAATATTATAATGTAAATACTATATATTTAAATATATGTATTTTTGGTTTCTTAGTAAAATTAGTTTTATATATATTAGTCTACTATTATATTTAATCAAGTTTATTATCTAATTTAATGCATTTATAAACTTTTGAGTTTTGCTTGATTTATTGGTTTAATTTTTTATTTATTTACTATAAATAATCGATCAATTCCAACCTTATCCAAAATTAATCAAATATGTTTTTTTTTTTTTAATATTCCAAGTATTAGGGTTATGACACATGCTTCAACACATATATCTTGAGTCCCTTCTATAAAAAGTGCTCTCTTACTTAGTATCCCATATGCCTTGCTAATAGTGTGGCCATTAAAATATTCTCTTTCATCTTTCTTTTTGAAACAAAATACACTCAATCTATATAGAACATGAGATCATTATGCACCTTGTACCCATAATATTGTAGCTTACCATCTAATACATCAATACAAAATGTGTTTTTAGAATACTCAACTATTATAGAAGTGCTCCAATCAATAGATATACTAGTTATTGAACACAAATAAGGCTTCCTAGAGAATGCACCAACCACGACATTGTTCTTCCTCTTAACATACTTAATATCAAAATTTTAAGCTTATAATTTATCCACTTATATTTTCTATCATTCAAACCCTTCTAGTTGAGTAAGAACTTCAAGGTATTGTGATCTATCTTTACCAAACAACATCCCACAAACCAAGTAGTTCCCAAACTTGGCCAACAAATGCATGATGATGAAAATTTCCTTGTCACGGATAGAGAAGCTGCTTTCTATCTCTTTGAGATTTCTTTTCTCAAATTCTATGGGGTATTTGTTATGCATCAAACTCCAATTCCCTCTAAAACATGAGATTCCAAAACAAAATGAAGTGAAAATTTTGGAATGGCCAAAATGAGACATGAACCCATTACCATTTTGGGCTTGTCAAAATTTCTCTATATTGATTCACACCAAGAGAAGGTCCATTTATTCATCAATCTATTAGTGGATAAAATATCTATGAAAACCCTTTGACAAAAATTATATAATAAATACGAAGACTAGATAACCCTCTCAAGTGTGATACAGTTTCAGGTGGAGGCTATTGCATGATTTCCTTAATCTTCTCATCATCTATCTTAACCCCTTGGGCATAATTTTATTTCCTAGATATAATATATATCCAAACTCACATTTTGAGCCTCAACAAAGAATGACTATTATATAAGAATACCAAGAACCTCATCTATATGTCTCAAATGATCCTCTTGAGTCTTATTGTAAATAAATATGTCATAAAAAAAATTAATACAAAATTTCAGAATCACTTAATGAATACTTGATTTATACAAGACTCAAATGTGGCTAATGAATTAGTCAATTGTAATGGCATGAATAAGAAATTGTAATGCCCATAATACCATCTAAAAGTCATCTTATGCACATCCTCATATCACCATCATTTAATGATATCCTAATCATCAACCAATCTTAGAGAAGTGCACTAGAATCTCATTTAACAACTCATTGATGATGAGAATAATTTAGTGGATCTTGATTTTCTTCTTGTTGACAGATCTATAATCAATGCAAATCCTCATGGTACTATCCTTCTTGACCAATATTATGAGAGAAGAAAATGTGATAGAGGTTGGTTGTATGTGTCCCATACATAACAACTTCTTAATTGTTTTATGAACCTCTTCCTCATACACATCCTAGATTGATGATAAGATGTAGTGATTATTAGTTTTAATACTTCCTCTAATTAAATAACATGATGAAACTCTCTATCAGGTGCCAACCCTGAAGGAATATCACTGAGTACCTTGCTATTCTTATCCAATATGGATTGGATTTCAACATGGTAAGATCTCCCATCATTGGATGAAATCATGTTTGGAATAAAACACTATGCTACACAAGCCACTTGGTTCTTTGATAAGCCTTGATGAACCACCTCCTTTCCCTTATATTTTAATTTCAAATCCATTGTCCAATAGTTTTGAGTAAATTTACCAAGTGGACACAACCATTACACACCCAAAATCACATCTATCTCACCAAAGATAACCACACAAAAATCATCTCACTCCATGTCTCCTTAAGTTTATATCAAGATACTAAATCCTCTTGTTGCAAATAATTGTAAAACCATCAACCATTGTAACATTGAATCCTTCGAAATCATTTTTTCTCAATCCCATCCTAGTTACAAAACCCTCATCAATGAAATTATGGGCTGCCTTAATATCAATAGATAACATCACTCCATGCCCTTGAAATATTTATTGAACCAAAAAAAGGTGATAACTATGTGTAGCTGAAAGATTCATAAGTGTTCATCTCGCAACCCCTCCTTCCTTTCCCTCTTGCTATGTCTCATTATCTATAATTTTGAGCTCTAGTTCTTCTATCTCAAAATCCTTATTTGAAGCCACTTTTATGTAGTGTGATTTTCATTTTCCTAAGAATCTATGCCCTAGCTTCCAAGGCTTTCTACAAGAAAATCATACGGTTTAAAAGGTAGTGCCTCTCGTTGAGGAAAAACCTTTTGAAAAGGTTTCTTAGGCTACATTAGTGGCAGGACTTTGGAGTAGAATTTGTTCTTGGCCACCATGTTCTCCAAATTTAAGGTTCTCTTGGTAACCTCTTGTAGAGATATTGTACCAAAATCCTTGTCCAAACCCTTGAGTGGTTCAAGTAGTCCCTCCATAAATAAGACACCAAATCTCCTCTATGTCACAAATGACACCATAATTGACGCTGATTAAAATTTTGCCACATAATCATCCATTGTGCTAGGTTGCCTCAACTAGGACAAATCCTTGAAATGTATATTGAGGTCCTATATACGAGTCTATGAACAATAGGCATAGGTAACAATATGGTTATTCTATTATTCTCTCAATCCATTATGCCACCACAAGTGGGATATGACCTCCAAATAAAGGATAACAAATCTGATAGTTTCTTCTTTCAAAATGAGGCTTATTGAAAGATACTTGTCCAAATTTTAGAATTAGGAATGTGTAATACTTTTCTCTGAACCATCAAAAGGAGGGAGAACCAACTTACTCAACCTCTATTGTGAATATCTACGAGGTTGTTGTGTAGGAGCTCTTCTATCCTTTATTGTCCCATTTCTTGATCTCACATTGTACTTATTTGTAAATAAAATCTAATTTTCTAATATTTGGGTGAAGTACCATGTACTCATTCATTAATTTTAACCCTTAGATCTCTTTGAATCTCCTATATACATTAATTAATTACATCCGTAGGTTGGTAGGATTGTTATCTTTAATACTAATGTGGCTTTCATAGTAACAATTATTTGTGTTTTTTAATTATCCTTGTAGTATATGAATATAAATATAAATAGCTATAGTCCATTAACATCAAGGGAATGATTGTTTGTCCCACTAGAGAGCCACCATAGGCGAACCCCCTAATGGACATTTGGCTATTAGCACTACCATTTGGTTCAGTTACATGGCTACCAACATGATGGAGGAATGTTTGTTGAGGTTTAGCTAGGCACATCATGAACCACTACGCTTTGAAAGGATTGACCTTTAGACATTGGCTTTGATACCAATGTGATATTGCCAAAAACAATTCTCTATGTTCCCTGACTGGTTTTGTAGTTTATGGATATTTCAAACTATATAAATATAAATACCTATAAACAATATAGTAATTTGGAACTCCACATAATGAATATATTTGAAAGAAAATGACATACATGTAACCTATACATTGATATTCAACATTTAATCGATTTCACAAGTAAATGATAGGGAGTGAGATTTCATCAATATTAGATAGGGGTTACAATCTTTTTTTTAATCATAATCCATAATTTTTACAGTGTAGGTCCCTTATCACATAGTTTTGGAACCTTAACCTTGCAACTAATAGCTATTGATATGAGAGTTGAAAGTCTTTATTTTATAATATCATGCACTCACATGTTGTCCTACACTATTCCTATAATAACTAGGGATTAAAGTGTACTTGTCAGTTAAATTGTATCCTTCAATAGGTGCCTCCCAAAAATGTTGTAATTTTTTATTTCAACATCAAATGGACAACTATGTAATTTGAGAATCTCCTTGGCAAGCTTTTAGAAGTTAGTATATGATGATATGCATTTGATGCTTCACCCAATAGCTATTATTGACTAAATATTGATGCCACAATGGAATTGGAGCTCCTCTAAATACTTCCCATTATTAATTGGGAATGAATTGATCTAATTTTATATGTTATACTCTAGATGTGTACATGCCAAATCCCCCTTGTGTTGATACCAAATTTACTATCCAATATTGACACCCTCTATGGTGAGCAATTCATATGGACTATACCCTAGTGTGCTAAATTCCCCTTAATGATTCATGTAGCTAATCACCAATAGATAGATGATGATTCATGTCATCAAATATTTTAAATAAAATTTGATCAATGTGCTACAATTCTTGAGTGGATATCACCAAATAAAGGACATGGTTTTCTTCCTAATCTTTGAAATTACTATTAAGGGTTTTGGTCCTTGCATGAGAAGTAGTTGAATCTCAAACAAAAAAATGAATATAAATTTGATACCTTAAATGACTCTCAACCTTTTGAATATACCTTCCTTGTAGGATCTATGGGACCAAAGTTGGTACCAAGAATTAAATTGATTTTATTATATAATATATTTATAATATTAATTTAGTGATAAAAAATACTTCTAATTAATAACATAGTGTTAAGCTTAGTTGGAGAAAAGTGACATTGTAGAATTCATGTAAAATATAACCTCTTTGGTAGTATTGAGCAGCCATTATTACATTTCTTATGGATCCAAGAATAAATAAGAATCACACATCCCACTCCATGCTCCTTGAGGCTCCTCAAATAGAAACTCAAGCCTCCAATTTAGTCAAAATTAGCATGCAAAAGATGATGATCAGCCAAAAGATTATGTCTACTATCCCAAGACTTCTATTTATAGGCAAGAAAAAGAAAGATAAAGAAAACTTATTAAGTTTTTAGAAACCTTAATAAATGTGCTCAAACAATAATAATCATTTTACCCAAGTACATTTCCAAAGTGAACACCTAAGAAATTGACTAGAGGACCAAGAGTCATTACAACCTAAGAGGGAACCAAAATGTTCTTTAAAATTAAGTGCCCAGTATGACTTCTCTCATGTGACCTCACATTAAATGATTTTTACAAGAGACCTAATGATTAAAAAAATTTCTCCAATGTCTCCCCCACATTAAATGCATTTGCCCAATATGTCTTCCATATGAAATAATTTCCTTAGTATGACATGAAACCAATATTAGATGCATTTTTCCAATGTGTCACTTCGATTAAATACATATTTTTTGTTACACACAACCAACACCCAGGGAACATTCATCCAAGGGTTAAGTGGTAAAACTCAAGGGAATACGCTAATGAGAAAATAAATGTTAAAGCAAGAAATTTTGGCTGCGTTTCTTGGAGGGGTTTTTAGAACTAAACTTTGATGGAGTAGCAAGAGTAAACCTTAGGTTAGTTAGAGTAAGTTTTAGAATTTGTAATTTATATGATGCATTGATTTATGGATGTTCTATTTTTTTCTATAGAAACAAATAGTAATGTGGAATGAGAATCATAAATTGTTGAATTAGAACTTGTGATTCAGTAGAATTAGACTAAACTGATAGTGGAAGGAGAATCAAATAATAATTAAAACTATAAACAAAGGAAATATCTCAACAAAAAATAACTCAAGTTGAAAAGTGCATAGATTTGTGGAAGACACTTTATGCATGAAGCAAAACTATGAGTCCAATAGGTTTGTGCATTATAATTGAAACTTAAATGTTATTGCTTAGTGTTTTGGTGAATGAAGGGATTCTACAAAATTTGATAGACAACTAATTATATAAACAACATTGAGGCCTTCTCTAATGTGAGAAAATGTTGTTTTTAAGACCTCCATAATTGGTTTTTTATTATAATGTCACAACTCATGCATGTGGCATTGGTATTATGAAAGGTTTTGTTTGGCAATTGGGAGAATTTATGTTTTATTTGTTGAGGGGCAATGCACAATTATGTTGTATGTGTCATTGGAGGATATCATGGTGGGTGGTTTCCATATTACAAGATGGTGGCAAATAGAGGCCGACGTAGCTTTTTAATCACCTCTTGTGTCCAATTATAGTGGATGGTGATAATATGTGTTAGAGGGAGTTGGAGGGTAGTTGTTGAGAGCTAATATAGTGTAGTGGCTATGTTGGATCAATCTATAGAGAGCTATGAAAGTGCTATCATGATGCATGCAAAAATTTATGAATGTCACTTACATTGCATCTTATCATGTGAGGTGCCTATGATGCTTGGATTTTTGAAAGGGATTCTTGGTGAGCCAAATCTCCACCTTGTTTTCTCACAATGTAGATTTGGTAGAATCGAAGGAGCTCAAAAACCCAAGTTATTGAGGAAGAAAAAATATCCACCCATGATATAATTTACTAAGATTTGATCTCGACATTGTTAGAGCTAAAGAATAAGATTTCCTTCTTGTGAGCATATAATAGTCATGTTAGAAGGGTATTGACAAGTAATAATAGTCCATGTGAATTGGTTAAGGTATGGTAGTTAACACTATAGGATTAACATATAATGGTATATGGATATTATTTGAATGATTTTCTAAAACATATCTATGTTTAAATATGATGTATACATGAAATCACAAATACATTTTTTTTTGGAGTATTCTTAATTTAAGCAATTAAATCATATCCTTATTGTTTTTTTTCTATTAACTTAGGTCGAGTAAAAATAGGAGATCACTATATGATAAATCTACTAGAGTAGTTTATATGATGTTTAGTCCCTTGACCATTCATTAATAACTATGCCCTATTTATGGATAACTCTAAGAATTAGATGCCTCATTGAAGCAGTCACCGGCTAGGAGGGACCTCAAAGAGATCAATCCAAACTGGTTAGCAAGAGTTAACACAATGGAAACACATAGATATGATGGAGGAAAATGCAAAACAAATTGTTTTATTGCATGAAAAGCCAATTACATCCAATCGACATCAACCAGGTTACAACATACAGGCACACAAGCTTGGTAGAATAGGTCTCATAGGGACCTTGAATCGAAAGATCTATCTTCTAAGTACTATCTATCTGATACTCCTTTATCTCTAATATTGATTGACTATAATGCAAAGCATGATTACAAATATATACATCGATCCAAAGGATCAAAACCCTAACGTGCATAAATGAATGAGGTTGACCTCTTGAAAATCCCAAAGGATAGAACGTAGAAGGGCGGCCACATGTCAAGAAACATCGAGATCAATGTCCAAGGCTCCACAAACATCAAAATGGGTTTCAGTAGATCACCAGAATAGGTCTCATGCAACTGGTAACAATGGAACAATCCGGTAACAAGAAACTATTAAGGAAACTGAGAGCAATATCTTACCAGAAAGTGATCCAAATGAGATGCGGTTAGAAAGCAAGCCAGGTGATCAGGTCTTCAAGAAGAATCCAACTCCATAGGAAGTCGATGTGCCAAAACCAGGACACATAGAAATGAAAACTAAAACTGCAAACAAGAAAGAAAATGTTTTTGGTTGATGCAAGATTGCTATGAACTGAGGATGCTCCCGCATCACTCATAGAGAGTGGACGAATTATGTCAAGGTGAATGCAGTAGAACATGTAATAAAATAGGGAGAAAATGAATATATGGGATGTCACAACCCTATTAGGTTGCTTAGTATGGAACACAAGGAGGTCTACAATGATAGGTATTATGAACATCAAGAAAGGAGAGAATAACATCAAAATAAATAGTTTCACAAAAAGATATTGATGACTCCCTATCCCTAAATATGTTATAGGAATACCCACAACTAGGATAAGTTAATGAATCATAAGTGAATATGATTTAGATATTGCATACACAAAATAATCAAGCTCAATATCTAATCTTCTATCAATAAATTTGTGTGTACTAAATATGTCAAGCAACACTACCACCTTTCATTTTTTGATATAACCAATGACTTTGAGTGTTTGTGGTGTGCTTGTACTATTCAATACATGTAAGGATATATTACCATTTTTTACTTCCTTTGAATTCTCATGCTTACATTTCATATTTGGTTCTTTTGTAGCTACTTCTCCCTTTTCTTCAACCTCATTCGTAGTAATCACTAGTCTTTTCTCACTATTAGCACACTTATGAACCTTATACCATTTTCTATCCCAATTACGAGATATTCCTTTTTATCTTTTTTTTTGTCTCCCATTGAGGAGAGAGATTACTTATTTATCTTGGGTTAAAGATGTCCCATTTTTTAAAATGAGATTAGTCACATTTTTGTCTTTTTTTATCCTATGATTTGCTCATGTGGAACTTCTGGTGGTGAATTTGTATTGTTCAATATGCAATGCTTGTTACATCACTTTACTAACTATACAAGGTTCTAACAAATGAATATTATGCTTAATTTGGTCATTTAAGTCAATTGACGTAGAGTTGTAGCCTTTGATAAGCTGTCTCATCTTGAGCTCAAATTACCAATCTCATATTCTCAAAATGTTCAGTTATAGACCTTATTTGTTTTAAATTTTTTAGTTGGGTGAAATAGATTCTTTTTTATGGTTTCTCATAGTAAGTCACTTAGTCATTACTAAATTCTCTTCAACTAAGCACTCGACCTTACATTTCATCATCCATCAATACCATTGATAAGGTTCATATTCTAAATGTAGTGAGGCTATGTCAACCATTGTATTATTTGGCATACTATGAAGCTTAAAATTTTGTTCCTTGGGACTTATCCATGAACTTTCATATGTTCCATCAAAATTATGAATTCCTATTTTGGTTAGCTTCAATTTTGGACCTTAAAAAGATTGTCCTATCCCTTGATTTTGTCTAGATTAGGGTTGTACTTAGGATATTTTGTTGGGGTTTTAATTCAAACAATATCTCTTGTTTAAATCTATTTAAAACCAAATTTAAATGCATTAAAAATGGGTCAAAAATATTATCCTTAATAAAATGCATCACTATTTGACATCCTAGTGAAGTTGTTTCCTCAATTATGGGTAGTAGACAATAAAAAGGATCATTAGATTCAGTAATGGGTCAAAAGTCCTCTGACCATAAAAGTGACATGGATTTTTATTTGTTTTCTTTTTGAACTCTAGGTTTTCTATTAGATAAGGGAGGACTTATCCAATGTGATTTGTAACCATCAAAACTTAAAAATGGGCTATAGCTAAATTCAATCTTCATCTTTTGATAAAATTTGACCATTGAATTATGAAATTAAAATCTCATCTTATAAGAAATTGTAAAGAACAAGCCAAACCTAGTTTTTAAATAAGATTTTCATAAATCTAATTAAAAAAAATCCAAAAATTATCTTCTAGAGCAAATTGATGTAAAAAATAAATTATGGAAGTAATTTTTCCTCTAATTAAAAATAATAAAGAAATAGCACTACCTACTTTTTCATGAACTTTTTAAAAGTGTAAAAAGTAAATCTAAAAAAATGGTCTATAGAGCAATTTAATTTAAAATAGTAAAAATGTATGCTACTACAAAAATTATATATAGAGCTAAAACTAAAAGGCTCCCAACACAACACAGATGATTAAAGTTAAACTTCGACAAAATTACCTGAAATAACCCTAAAACATCAAGTGTTGGTGTCACAATAACAAATGATTACAAAGAATTAATATAAACGATAGCAAACAAATTATAATATGATATAAATAATGAAGCAAAATTTATGAGACTACTAATTGAACTTCAATCATGTAAAAGAGAACAAACTAAGAATATAGACATTGGAGAAGATTGCATATATGTATTAATACCATTATGAATTGAAATAATCTATATGACCATTGCATGATTTCCTGGCAAATAAAGCATGCATTCTAGATATTGGGAAGATTATTACTTAGTGTTGTCATAGCTAGGAAAATATTCCCATATAAGATCAACTCATCAAATGATGTCAGTGTGATGACCAAAAAGAAGATTTGATTCTTACCCACTTGCTCTATGGGGCTTTATGGTGACTAACAATCTCATCAATGATCAACTCGGGCTCCATTGTTGGGATCTTCCACATTGCCTGTGCTCGCCAAAGAAAAGACATCAAGATATAAAAAAGAGACAATATGAAAGCATCTTATTTCTTATATTGAATGAGCTTCTAAATTATAGGAATGCATGAGAATTCCGATCTACCATGGACGTTAGGAACCAACTATTCAACTTTTTTTTTGGTTGGTAATAATTTGATTTCATTAATAAAATTATTCAGCTTACAGAGCATCCCAAAACACCACCAAAACATCAAAAACTTCCCTTACATCCATTTTGCATCACAACACCCACCCCCCCCCCCCACCCCAAACATTGAGATAGACACCAAAACGAGTTCAAACTATTCTCGAATTTATACATAATAACATATATCGAGAACAATTAACTACCAGTTTAAAAGATCACTGGAAAATAGTTCAGCCGAATCGATGGCCATACAAAACAGACACAAATAACATAGAGCGTTCAAGCCGAACCACCGCATAGCCTGGCATGAGCTACCTCTACATCAATCTTTCTCTTTCTTGGTCGTAACTTGCGCCCCGCCTCCCACCTATCCTCCTCCATTGCCTCACTCAGTTCCTCTTCCACGCACATCAACTCCACAAAGGTCTTCAAATCCTCCCACCCACACCGCGCCAAAGCTCGAAACCTCTCTTTCAGTTTGCCCTCCTGCCATCTCATAAATGGCAAATTATCTGCAAGAGAATCATCATTGACACATTCAGACACAACGAATCCTTCTCTAGGCACTGCCCAATCAAAGATGGAGTCCATACCTAACAAATACTCCTCTGGTACCAGAGCCTTCATAACCATTTTCACAACGTCCATCGAGGCTTCAAATTCTATTCCCCATGCCGCCATTAACAAATATACATCCATATTCGTGCTATATCAATGATTAATATGATTGATTCCCTCCCGAATTACCAATTTTACTGCATCAATTAACCTCTTATCCTTTAACCTAAAAATTCCCTTCAATCTTCTATCAGATACTCGCCCGACGAAGGGGACTAGCTGCCTCTCTATTTTAAATGTGAATCTAACCTCCATCGCCTCCACTTCTACAGTACCACCACCTTTTCACCCACACTCAAGCCACTCTTCAACTAGGCTCTGTGAAGACATGAATGAGATGAAGATAAAAATGCAAACAACAAGCCTCAAAGAAGCCACAATAAAAAAAACCTGAGGCAATCAACAATGCATTTCCATTTCAAAAGTCATCTGCCAACCCACGCCATCAAAAACCTTGCTTATTAATACAGATACATAAAGGCATTTCCCTTGTTATGATACCAACATTCTAATCCTACTGAGGCGGTATTTAATCCACTGCACATCAAACTAGTAGGCACATCCGCCATCTTCCTTCGTCGTGCTTGCCATTATCTAGGATATGCACGACCACTTAAAAATCTGCCTCCACCTCATCATTCACAAGATTTCAAAAATATTCAAAATGAGTTGCCTTTTCCAACTCAAATGATGTGGCCCATTTCGACAGCACCTCTGCCACCTCATTCCTTTACCAACGAACATGAGAGACTCTGAAATCACTAAAAAAAATGTAAATCATTTTTTATCTTTTTAACAAAATTATCTAAAACCCAAGCTTGTTTCTCCTCTTTGATTATCACATTAATTATAGTTTGAGAATCTCCTTCTAGATGCAAATTAGAGAAACCAATTTTAAGGCCCCATTCAATCACCAGTAGAGCTACCTAAGCCTCCACCTCATTATTTGTTCCCCTATCTAGCCTTTGAGCAACCGGTGCTAATATTTTTCCTTTCCAATCTTAAAAATCCACCCTTGCGCCCGAGACACCTGGATTGCCTTTAGAAGCTCCATCAAAATTTGCCTTAACCCAACCTTCGCCCAAGGGTGTCCACTGTACCATATTTTGTGCAACAGGAGGGAAAGAAGACATATCATCTCGTCTAGGCCCATGAACGAGCCACCAACTATTCAACTTTGGCTTAAAACCAAATTTTGTATTTTGTATCTTTGAATTCCTTGCTAAGGATGATGACCATTCATGGCTGCTACTCTATTTTTGGTATCTAACTTATCAATATAATAATAATAATAAAATTTTAATAAATAGAAGAAAAACGATCATGTGAAGTTGATTTGCACCTAAAGTTTCTTTGATTAGATACTCCAAAACTTTACAAATTAGTTCTAGATCTACAATGGTTTGTAAATGATGGTAAAACCATTCATTTAAATCATACTCGCAATATGTTTTTTATATGACATTTTTTAAAATAAATGTAAAAATTAGTAAAATAATAGATTCTTTCAAAGGAGTGACCTCTAATAACTAGAAACTAATTATATAAATTCAATATGAAAACTTACAATTGTTTGGGAGAGCCTTTCTCTTTCTTATTTATAGACATAACTATTTAGGGACATGCCTCTTTATCTCAATTAAGTCCACTCAAGAAATAACTAAAACTACTTTCAATAAATTTATTAAGATTAAGCAAATCACAAGTGCTTATCCTTATTACACTTAGGAGTATAGAATATATGGATTTTAATAGATAAAGAGTTTGATTCAATTATTATATTGAATTACATGCATATTATTTAAAGAATAAAATTTTGGTATAAAAACCTAGAATTGGTTTTTAATTTTAGTGTGATAGATTTGTCACTCACAACTATGTTAGAAAATTAGGAAATGCTAAATAATCACCTCAAGATTGATAAAACTATTGTTTGATGTTATGGTTGGTTCACTTCGTGTTTCTAAAAGTGATCTTTGTGCCCATAGATCATAAGCTTGCATGTGCATCCTTAATTATGTTAAAATTGTTGTTAGAGATTTACTTATCTTGATGTCTCAAACCTATATTTGAAAGAGGTGTTGATGATAGATATAATTGAGGATTTTGCTATGCTAGAATTTTTCTCCTTTAGTCAAACCCTTACCACCAATTTCAAGATATGGTACAATGGTTGAAGAAACATGTAATCATGCAATATACCGAGGATGTTGATGTTGTGCTCATGACATTGTAATGCATGAAATACTTCTTTTTAAATTCATAGATATATCCTATTTTCATTTTATACAACACGTTAGCATGTACATTAAATATTTTGTGATTTAGTTATCTCACAACAACTAGTTGAGAATAGGTTAGCATGAGCCCAATTTAAAATATTTTGGGGGTTCAATCCATGATCACATATTTGAATTAGGTTCATTATTATGCTACAAAATTGATCTAGAGTTTCAAAGGATGAGATTAAAGACCAATTATAGAACCTTGGGGTGTGTAACAATAGTTTTAGGTTATTTTTACAACTTCCATGTGATAACATGTCATTTTACACACTAGTTACTACATCAAAGATAGATGGGTAAGTCTAGTCCAAAAGAAAAAATAAAAGTGTTGGCCAAGTATTTTTTATCATATTACAATATAAAAATATCATAAAATGGCAAACACACACACACACACACACACACACACACACACACACACACACACACACACACACGTGTGTGTGTGTGTAATAGTGAAAATCGCATACCCATATCCTTTTACCTTGTGTTTTGGGATTTATTTGATCATGGTACCCCAAATACATAACACATTCATAAGTAACATTTAATTGCATGAATCAACTCATGACATCATAAATCCCAATCTCCTTCTCAGGGTGACTTTTTGCTCTAATCTAAGCACATGGATTAATCTAATAAGATTTTTTTTCCTAATGATGTTCCCTTAAGAACTATTCTCATTTCTATTGTTGAAAATGTGGTTGATTATTATTATTGTAAAGCACATTTGGAACAACAACAATTTACACATAAGCTTTCTAGTTTATTTCAAATGGAAGATGATAAAAGTTTGTTCAATATTTTCATGATTTATTACTTGCAAAAACTTTTGGGTATAAATTTCTTCAAGGAATTGGTGCTAAAATGATTCCTTGTAGTTATTTGAATGGTGTATTCTCTACTCAATTTCCCTTGGCTTTGTCCCTAAATTTGGAATATATGTCAAATTTTTTCCTCCCACGATATTTGCTTCCCAATGGATTTTTTCACCTTTGTGCATTACATTCTTTCCATCCTACTACAACTTCACCTACCTTCCATGAAATCCCATATAACATAATGACTACACATGATTCTAGTGCTCCTTCTACTATTGCTACATCCACTATGAATGATCCAAGGGACAATGAGCTATATGAGATGTATGTGTATGGAAATAATATGGAGAAAAAGGGTTTATATAAAGAAGAATCGAAGAATTGGAATAGACTATTCAATTAATTTCCACATTCTATGCATGGAGTACTCTCAAGGGAGAATTTACTAACATATTTTCTCATATCTAATTGATTATGATAGTACATGCCTATTTTTGCATGTTATATATGTACATCAATGCACTAAATGTTTATGAAGACAAAATTTATGGAAGTTAAAATGGTTGAGATTCTATTTGTTTTGCTTGGTCTCCCAACTATTAGAATCTAGTCACACATTGTTCTGACTAGTGGTGAGCCATGTGTTGGCATTATGTGAATTGGTATGAGGACATAATGACATTGTATGTTGTCATTGATGTCAATATGTTGAAGAGGTGAGAACCGGCATATGAGAGAACCAGTATAACACTGTGAATCGACATTTGTGCCAAAGTGAAGCGGTGTGCTTGTTCAAGGTGAACCGGCACATGGATGCGTTGTATGACTACTAGTTGGTAGTCTCAACTTCAAGGTTTCCGGTTGAAGAGCTTCAAGCCTGTGTGGCTCAACCAGTGACATTGTGTGATGAGTTAGCATTGTAATGATGAACATATCATGTTGCCATGTCAGCCTTGTGCATGTGAAGGATCTTGCATGAAGGAGATTGTTCCTATCTACCTCGGGAATGTGAGAAGTCTGTAAAACAGTGATAACGTGTGATGGGTTATCAGCCGCCATAAAATTAGTGGAAATGGACGATGGAGAATGTCTTGAGATTGGATCAAGAAATGCTACATTTAATACAGTGTGCTCAACGGTCAAGATTGAACTATTTGCATTCCTTAACCTAACAGGTTTAGGGTTTAGGGTTTATGCTACCGACCTATCTGTTTTCCTATAAGGTTGATGTTGTGTCTCTTTCTGAGGTTGTTGGAAAAAGTTGTGTGTGTGTATCCAAGAGAAGGGATACGTGATTCTTGCCAGACCAAAAGGAGAGAAGTGATACCTGTAGAGTGTAAGTGCAGAAGGTGAAGAGGAGCTTAAGCGGATCTGCATTGGCATTGAGTGTTGTTACCAGATCATTGTAATACCTGTTGATCTCTAACCACCTCAACAGTTGGAAAATCCCTTAACAGGGTAGCCTTAACCGACTTGCTCTAAATCCTTTAACCGGGTAATTCAAAGCTATTGAGTTTGAATTCCTTTAGCTATTGAGCTCTTGAAATCCTCTAACAAGGTAACCTTTAATAGGGTTTAACCCTTAACGGGGTATTGTAGCCATCCCTTAATCGAGTGATCTCTAATAGGATCGGTTCCTAGAAGAACCTATTGTAATGTCTCTAACCGGACAAGGCTCCTAACATAGCGGACTTCTAAAGAGTTCAAAAATAGCTTGTGGGTATTCATCCCCACCGTGGTTTTTCCCAGTTGGGTTTCCACGTGAAAAATATGGGTGTCATGTGTGATGCTTTTATCTTCTGATGCTTTCCTATTGTTTGTCAAGCATATGATGGTTCTGTGTTTTATGCCTGACAATAAAACATATTGAACTAGCTGCTATTATGATCTGATGATAGATTACCCATTAATTCATAAGGGTGAAATGGTAGTGTAGTCTCGAGTTGAGTGAAATGCTAAGTGAGTAACCGGTTAATGCTTGTCTTAGTCATTCTTAGCTTTACCGGTTGCACTCTGTTTCAAACCAGTGTCACTATTTGCCAGTCATTTGAAACGTCTATTGTCAAACAGGTTTAGGACTGTATTTTTGTCTGTACTGATTCACCCCCCCCTCTCAGTACCAGGTCAGTACTATCAATTCATCATTGAGTTATCAATTGGTATCAGAGCATCCTCCACGTCCTCTGTGCTATAAGCTTAACCACTTGAGGTAAAGATCCCAGTCTAATGATGAAGAGGGAAGGTCCAAAGTTTAACAAAGAAAATTTCAGTATATGGAAAGACAGAATGAAGATATACATCAGAAGCATGGGTGCTCAACACTGGAGCTATGTTGAGACTGCCTATGTTTCTCCTACCGGTACCCTTATTGATGACCAAAAGAGAGAGATGCAGGAGAATGGGCAAGTCATGGAAGCCCTAATTAGTAGTTTATCTGACATTGAGTTTATTGATGTTCAGGACAAGGTAAATCCCAAAGAGGTATGGGATACTCTTGAAAATATCTATGGCGGTGATGAGCATGTAAAATAGGCTAAGGAAGAAAGCCTTAGAGGGAAGTTTGAAGATATGCAAATGGTTGAACGTGAGACCATTAAATAGTATGGAATACGAATCAAAACCATTGTTGGAGATATCAAGAGTGCAGGTGGTAAAATAGAAGATGCCACTGTGGTAAGCAAAGTCTTGAGATCCCTATTGCTTGTCTATGCAATAAGGTTTGCTGCTATTCAGGAGTTGAGATCAATAGACAAGACTAAGGTATCCCTAGACTCCATCATTGCAAAGTTGACAGCCTATGAGCTAAATAGTTTCGATGGCAGTGTTCAAAAAACTAAATCAGCTTTTAAAGCTTTTGCAGTACCATCCAGAAAAGGAAAAGAAGCTAGCACTAGTGGTGAACCAAGAGGAGGCAGAGAAATGGATGATGTGGAGATTCTGATAGCATTTGAAGCTCTCCTTTCCAGGAAATTTCCTAAAGGAACTGACAAATACAGAGGTAAGCTACCTTTGAAATGCTTTCTTGTAACCAGATAGGACATATTGCTGTAAACTGTCCTAATGGCGACAACAAGGACAAACTGGAAAGGTTCAAGAAATTCAAAGGAGGAACCCGGAGAAACTATTTTGTGGCAGTTGATGAAGGTGTCATAGATGAAGAATCAGAGGATGAAGAAAATGAAGATATTGTGTTTGTTGCTATCAAGGAAGATGTGTCAGACAAGAAGGCTCTTATCTCCTGATTTGATAATTCTAATGAGTGGATCATTGACAGTGGTTGTTCTCACCATATGACTGGTGACCAGAGCAAGTTTCTATCCTTGGAGGAGTATAATGGTGGTGTGGTTCGCTTTGGCAATGATGCACCATGCATGGTCAAAGGCAGAGGGTCCATCTCTCTGAATGGAAAGAGTAGTGCTGATAATGTTTATTGGGTTGATGGTCTTAGACACAACCTTCTAAGTGTAACCCAGCTAAATGATAGTGGCCTCACTCTGGAATTCAAGAATGGAGTTTGCAGAATCAAAGGAAAGAATGGTGAATTGGTGGCCATCGACATGCAGACCAAAGGTAATTTATTTCAGCTGAATGCAAATATAAGTACATGTCTTATGGCTAAATTTGATGATAGCTGGATATGGCATATGAGACTCTGCCATGTAAACTTTGATAACATTGTGAAGGCTAGTAAGATCAAGGTAGTTAGAGGGTTGCCAGTGCTAAGCAAACCGGATAATACCTTGTGCAGAGAGTGTCAATTGGGGAAAATGTCTTCCTCAACCTTTAAAGGTAAATCTTTCACTGCTGACAACTTGCTTGATCTTGTGCATACTGATTTGTGTGGTCTTATGAAAACTAGAAGTGTGCAGGGTGATAGGTACTTCATGATTCTCACTGATGATTACTCAAGAATGATGTGGGTCACATTCTTGAAAGACAAGTCTGAAGCCTTTGTAAAGTTCAAAGCTTTCAGAGCATTAGTGGAGAAGGAAAGCGGTAAAAGGATCAAGTTCTTGAGAATTGATCAAGGAGGGGAATTCACTTCTGGTGAATTCAACAAGTACTGTGAAGAACATGGCATCAAGAGACAATTGTTTGCCCCCCGGATTCCACAGCAGAATGGCCTAGCATAGAGGAATAACCGGACTGTGGTTGAAGTAGCCAAAACCATGTTGATTCAAGGAAAGGTAGCTCACACCTTTTGCAGAGAAGCGGTGAGCACTGCAATCTACACAATGAACCGGGTACTCATCAAGAAAGGTAAGGATAAAACTCCTTATGAGTATTGGACTGGTAAGCACCTATGGTTAGCTACTTTAGAGTGTTTGGTAGCAAATGTTACATCAAGAGGAGTGAACACCAGAGCAAATTTGATTCGAAATGTGATGAGGGAATATTCCTAGGATATTCCACCAAGAATAAAGCTCTCAAGTGTTTCAACAACAAGACTCAGAGAATTATGGAAAGCATCAATGTAAGAGTTGATGAAACCTCTGAGAAAACTAAGGAAACCAGCAGTGAGCAAGTGGTAAATGAACCAGTTGCAACCTTCTGGGAACCGGTTGACAGCCAACTGAGTACCAGTAACAATGTTCCTACACTGGCAAATTTAGATGTTGATACTGATGGAGATGAGGATGAAGAAGAAAAGCAAGAGGAATCTATCAAGACCATTCCTCGGTATGTCAAGCTGAATCATGATCCTAAGCAAATCATAGGAGATAAGGATGCAAGAATCCTTACAAGAAGAAAGGTTAGAGAAAACTCATGTATGATCTCTGAATTTGAGCCTAAAACATTCAAAGAGGCACATAAAGATGAATATTGGATCAAGGCAATGGAAGAGGAACTTGACCAGATAGAGAAAAATGGTACATGGTCTTTGGTACCCAGACCAGAGCATAAAAATGTCATTGGTACCAAATGGGTCTTCAGAAATAAGCTGAATGAGGATGGCACAGTGATTAGAAACAAAGCCAGACTGGTGTGCAAAGGACATGCCCAAGAAGAAGGAGAAGACTGGGGAGAAACCTTTTCTCCTATAGCCAGATTGGAAGGAGTTTGTATGCTTCTTGCATATGTAGCTTTTAAATGTTTCAAAGTATATCAAATGGATGTAAAATCTGCATTCCTAAATGGTGTACTTGAAGAGGAGGTGTATATTGAGCAACCAGATGGGTTTTCCCTATCTGAAGACAGTGACATGGTATGTAGGCTACATAAAGCCTTATATGGACTAAAGCAGGCACCTAGGGCATGGTATGAACGTTTGCATTCCCATCTTGTGAAGATTGGATTTGAGAGAACACGTGAAGATAGTAATATCTACTTGAAGTCTGAAGGAGATCAGATCCTAATCTGTGAGGTATTTGTTGATGACATTATCTTTGGTGGAGATGACAAGATGAGTCATGAGTTTGTAGATGAGATGAAGAAAGAATTTGAAATGTCACTCATAGGGGAGATTAAATTCTTCATTAGACTGTAGATCCAACAGATGAAGGATGGAATCTTTATCACACAGTCCAAGTATGTCAAGGAGGTGTTGAAGACCTTTGGCACGGAAGATAGCAAACCGGTTGGTACTCTGATGGTTACTGGTTGTAAATTATCTAAAGAAGATGACTCAGAATTGGTTGATGAGAAGGAATATCGATCAATGATTGGTAAGTTGCATTATGTAGTGCATAGTAGACCAGATATTGCACATGCAATGGCATTACTGCAAGATTCCAGAAAAGCCCAAGAGAATCTCACTTGGTTGCAGTCAAGAGGATTCTTAGGTATCTGAAGGGAACTATTGACTATGGACTGTGGCATCCTTATAGCAAGGATTTCAACCTGAAAGTATACACAGATGCTGATTGGGTAGGCAATATCGATGACCAAAAAAGCACAACCGGTGGTGCACTCTTTCTCGGTGGTAGACTGGTCTCATGGATGAGTAAGAAGCAGAGTTGTATCTCTTAGTCTACAACGGAAGCAGAGTATGTTGCAGCTTTCATGAATTGCACTCAGACAATTTGGATGAAGCATGTATTAAATGGCTTCAAAGTTCATGTATCTGAACCGGTAAGTATATTTTATGACAATACTAGTGTAATTAATATCTCCAAGAATCCGGTTTTACATTCTAGAACCAAGAACTTTGAGCTTAAGTATCATTTCTTAAGGGAAAAGGTTCAGAACAAAGAGATTGCACAGGAACATGTTTCCAGTAAGGAGCAGTTAGCAGACATATTCACCAAGCCTCTCCCAAAGACTACATTTATGTACTTAAGAGGTGAATTAGGGGTGTTGCCCCTTCAGGAGGTAAACTAAAAGCATATGCTCCAAATCAGTCAGGTATTGCATAGTCAAATTTATTTTGGATTGATGTGTTGAAGGATGCTACTCCTCAGGGGGAGCAGCATAATGGAACAGGGAAGCTTGTGCCTCCACTTTGGCATTGTTGTAAAAGGGGGAGAAGATGTGAAGCAGAGAAGATATCTGCAGAAATTGGGGGAGAAGATGTGAAGTGGAGAGATATCTTTGTATATTGCTATCAATGCCAAAGGGGGAGATTATTGGCATTATGTGAACCGGTATGAGGACAAAATGACATTGTATGTTGTCATTGATGTCAATATGTTGAAGAGGTGAGAACCGGCATATGAGAGAACCGATATAACACTGTGAACCGACATTTGTGCCAAAGTGAAGAGGTGTTCTTGTTCAAGGTGAACTGGCACATGGATGCGTTGTATGACTACCGGTTGGTAGTCTCAATTTTAGGGTTTTCGATTGAAGAGCTTCAAGCCTGTGTGGCTCAATCGGTGACATTGTGTGATGAGTTAGCATTGTAACGATGAATAGATCATGTTGCCACATCAGCCTTGTGCATGTGAAGGATCTTGCATGAAGGAGATTGTTCCTATCTACCTCGGGAATGTGAGAAGTCTATAAAATGGTGATAACATGTGATGGGTTATCAGCCGCCATAAAATCGATGGAAATTGATGATGGAGAATGTCTTGAGATTGGATCAAGAACTGCTGCATTTAATACAGTGTGCTCAATGGTCAGGATTGAACTATTTGAATTCCTTAACCTAACAGGTTTAGGGTTTAGGGTTTATGCTACCGACCTATCTGTTTTCCTATAAGGTCGATGGTGTGTCTCTTTCTAAGGTTGTTGGAAAAAGTTGTGTGTGTATCCAAGAGAAGGGATATGTGATTCTTGCTAGACCAAAAGGAGAGAAGTGATACCTGCAAAGTGTAAGTGCAGAAGGTGAAGAGGAGCTTAAGTGGATCTACATTGGCATTGAGTGTTGTTACCAGATCATTGTAATACCTATTGATCTCTAACCACCTCAACAGTTGGAAAATCCCTTAACAGGGTAGCTTTAACCGGCTTGCTGTAAATCCTTTAACTAGGTAATTCAAAGCTATTGAGTTCGAAATCCTTTAGCTATTGAGTTCTTGAAATCCTCTAACAAGGTAACCTTTAACAGGGTTTAACCCTTAACTGGGTGATCTCTAACAGGATCGGTTCCTAGCAGAACCTATTTTAATGTCTCTAACCGAACAAGGCTCCTAACAGAGTGAACGTCTAAAGAGTTCAAAAACAGCTTGTGGGTATTCATCCCCACCGTGGTTTTTCCCAGTTGGGTTTCCACATGAAAAATATGTGTGTCATGTGTGATGCTTTTATCTTGTGATGCTTTCCTATTGTCTGTCAAGCATATGATGGTTCTATGTTTTATGCCTGTCAATAAAGCATGTTGAACTAGCTACTATTATGATCTGATGATAGATTACCTGTTTATGCATAAGGGTGAAATGGTAGTGTAGTCTCGAGTTGAGTGAAATGCTAAGTGAGTAACCAGTTAATGCTTGTCTTAGTCATTCTTAGCTTTACCGGTTGCACTCTGTTTCAAACTGGTGTCACTGTTTGCCAGTCATTTGAAACATTTGTTGTCAAACTGGTTTAGGACTGTATTTTTGTCTGTACTGATTCAGCCCCCCCCTCTCAATACTGGGTCAGTACTATCCGTTCATCATTGAGTTAGCACCATGAATTATCTCTAGAAGGTATACTAGATTGTTGCACACATTTTATAGATGTTGTGTGACATCCTTCTTTAACTTTTGGATTATTTTCTACTATGTCTGCAAATACATAAATGTTTGAATGACTTACTTAGCTCAAATAGAGTTTATCATTAGTGTTGTGTGAGTTGCACATGATGATAATGGGTACCCATAAAATATATGACAACTTTTGTGGAGCATGGTTTGAAGTGTTGTGCAAATTTTGCATGAATCAAGAAGTTAAATGTAGTGGTGTTCCATGGTTCCTAGTATTGCATGAGCTACACATGATATAGGAAGTTACATGTTTTGATATGACATGATTCTAAGAATTGGATAAACGGTGGTAGGATTTGCATTTGAGTTTTTATAACTAATGCAATGACCATGGCTAACATGTGAACCATTTACTCCTTCTTAAGAGATAATTGTACCTGTTATTTAGAATGATGCTTTTGTAATATAGTGTGGAGGCTACGTAGCAAGTTTGAACTATATAATTTATTCAAGAATATAAAATATCTTATCAATAACTAATATTGTGATTCTTTGACGATTTCTCATGTGTACACAATTTTGCAATGGTAAAGTAGGGATGTCCTTGAAGGATTATGTCCTTAGAATCAATTGAAGTGTCATCATATAGGATATCCTTAAAAAAAATATGAATATAATATGAGAAGTCGCATTGATGTAAATGTGTGCTACAAGGCCTAATCCATACAAAACTTAAGGACTATACATGAGGCATGGTCATAAAATTCAAATGCACAATGATGACTTCAAAGATAAGGTTCTTCATGCCACCAATATTTATCATAAAACCATGTCTATCATAGAGCTCACATTTATAAATGTTATAGGTATTAGGATAAGGTGAAATTAACCTTGCAAATGTTACATGACTGAGAGGGGGGTGAATTAGTCCAAACCTCAAAACACTTCACTTATGATCTCTTAAACTTCAAACCACACTTAACTTATTACTGTAATTATGAAACATAAAATAACAAAGCACAACATACACATGTACACCATATTTATGTGGAAAACATTAAACAAGGAAAAAACAAGTTGAGAATCACACTCACAATATGAATAATTCATTACAATGTTTAGGCTCAAGGCCAAGGAGCTCACTACCCCTAAAAAGACTTGCAAGAATAAGACACACAACCTTAGGGAAAGATACAAAGCACTTGTAGTACTACAACTCACTATCTTAGGGAAAGATACAAATGAATGCATTGACTGCCAAAGGAACACAACTTATTTTGGTAGGTGTAGAGGATCAATAAACTAGAATGAACAAGATCCCTTGATCATGAAATTGTGTAGTACCCCTCCCTGACTCATCTTGCCTTTTTGTACATCAATAGACCATATTGATATAGCTTTGTCTACTTTATGATGATTTTATGGTATCATACTATGTAATAACCCTATTTAATGATCATAGTGGATATGATGATGATTATGATAGTGCTTGGTTGTTGTGACTGTCTTCTACTGCGTTGTGATAGGGACAATGTCATACTACTCATTCATGAGAATGATATGACATTATAATTCCCCTTCATTTGTTTGTTTATTTCATGATATATGTTATTGTATATGTTGTTGTGCATGTATTGGTGATGACAGGTTTGAAGGTACCAGACATCGACTCCACTTGGCCTCACAGGTCTGAGCGTGTCTTCATCCCAATGGCAAGTTGATCAAAGGTGACATGAAATCCCATTGTACACTCTAGGTTTAAGTTGGTATCCTACCGATCTTAGTTTTGTGTTTAGAGTTGTCTTGTGGTATTTATGTTACCCTATGTTGGGTTGTCTTGAGGTATTTTGATTATTGGTTAATTACTGTTAATTAATTTAATTGGTTCATATAGTTTATAATAATAAATTAATTAAATAGTTGATATTAATATTAATGTGAGATTATTATTATTTATATTGTTATTTATTAATGTCATTTTATGGATTATAGTATTTGACATTTATAATTATGCATAAAAAATTATTTATTTATTTATTTATTATATTGACTGGAGTATTTATATCTATCTGTACAACTAATTATTTGTTTAGTATTTATTTATTATTGGTTTATCTATTTATTGGTTATTTATCTGTTATTATTTATTTACTTACCCTTTGTTATGATTGGACCCTCTTGGAAGTTGTGCTTGTGAGATATTATTATTTAATTATTTATTTATATCATTTTATGGTTTAATATTTAAGTGGGCCTTCATATTTTATTGTGTCTTAGTTTATTTAATTAATTGGTTGGTTATATTATTATTTCTCTTTTTACTCCTTTGAGTTAATTAATATATTATTTGTTGTTTATTTATTTATTTATATTATTTTTATGGTTTAACATTTATTGGGTTTTTGATTGATTTGTTTTATTTATTAGCCCTTTCTATTTTATTCATTGGTTAATGGGTTTATTTATTGTTTATTATTCTTTTTCTTCCTACCCATTATTTATTTATTATTTATCTTACCTACCCTCTCTCATTATTGGTTGTGAGGTTGGAGATTGTAATAATATTATTCTATATTGCTATTGTTTTAATTTTTGAGATGGCTGGTAAGAAATATATTATTTTGGATTATTTTAGTTGGGCCTTTGATTTATTGGGTTTATTTTACTAAGCCTTTATATTTTATTTATTGGTTATTATTATTTAATTTTCATTTTCCCATTTGGTTTAATTATTTATTTATTATTTAATTATTTACCCTACCTACCCTATTTTATTATTTGTTGAGATATTCGGGTAAGTTAAGTCATATTATTTTATATTTTTCTTACCTCGAATTTGGGTAGAGGTTGATATGAAATGTTATATTTCTAATTACTTTTGATTGGCCAACATGTTCCATAGATTTTGAATGGAATTCTATTTATTTGATTTTTTTGAGATTGTCGGGTGTGGGCTTGGCTGGAGAAATTTTGCATCGCTTGAAGATTTTGGGATTTTTGGTTTTGGACCTTGGAGATGGGATTATGCTTCATTGGATTGTTATCTTTCCATAACTTCTAATACTAGGTCAGAGATCTACTTCTTTTGTTATTGAAATGGACTGTTTGTAAAAGATTGTCTGTGGGGATAAGAAATTGGTGTTGCCATTAGATTTATTGGTTTAATAATATATTATGGGGACTATTATATTTTGTGAATATCTTTTCTAGAAATACTTTCCCTGAATTTTGGATGGATGGATTGTTGGTGTTGTTTTGGTTAATTCAATTTATTTCATGTTGTGACTTATTTATGTCTCATTCTTGTTAAGTCCGACTTGGGTTTAAGTGTTTAATTTATTTTTCGGACTTGGCTGAATGTTTTTGGACTATTTTGAGACCTTTTTGTGCTCTATCTTATTTGCACTATTGTATTACTTGTATGTGCTAAATTGTTAAACAAAAGCATTGTTTTTATTGGCATAAGCGCTTCACTATTTTTTATATGCGTTGAGATAGTTTGTGTGGGCACTAGACTGTTGTGCTTGATTTTTGAGTCATCTTGGCTTTTTGTTTTTTTGTTTTGCCAATCCAGACACCGTCCTTTTGGCATTTCTGAGTTTCCTGATGTTGTTCTAGGAATGATTTATTGATTTGAGATGATTAATTGCATTAATGGATTGAGCAAGATAGGAAATGTCTTGTTGTTATTCTTTGGGCTCATATTTGATGCTTTTGATAATGAGATTCTTGATGTTTGATGATTATTGGTTGCCTATGCAAGGCTATCATTCTGGCATATGTTGTTCATGTTCTTAGAGATTATATTTGATGTATAATCTTGGTTATTCAATTATGATGTATTGAGAGCCCATGTTTAAGTGATGTGCATTTTTCTCACCCTGAGGTCTAGGTGCATGCTAGGGGGAGTGGGCTTCCAAGTGAGTGACTGGGGTCGTGGGGAGTAGATAGCCAGGTTACCCATAGTCTAGACCACCATAATATCTCATTGGGATTTTATCTTGTAATCAAGTGATAATTTAAATTAATTAATTTTAGGAGGGTTGTGTAATAGTAATTCACCATGATGAGATAATAAATGGTTTTGTGGCCTCAACACATGTCCCTGGGGTATTTATAGTGACCAAGGAATGGTTGAGAAGACCTTGGTGATATAGGTAAGCTAATCTCCCTTACTCCTTCAAGGTTGAGATGGCTCTGCATGGGCATTATGGATGTCAAGATGGGTTCCCAAGTTTCCATTATGATTGCATGCGATGACACTATTTCCCTACATGTAGGTCCTAGCACCTTGAGTCTTGATTTGTTGAGTAGCCTCTGGAGGTCTTATGTTTTTATTGAGCTTTTATTTAGCTGTGTGATGTGTGGAGTGTTATCCTTTGGTTGTTAGGTGTCAGCATAGATCTAGAGTGTGTGTGGGATCTTGTGCCATCTCCTAGCACAAGGGGTGGTTCCTTTGGTTCCACATGGTCAGGTGGTTTGATGCCTTCTTCCATTGGGATGTTCTTTGTTGGATGCTCTTGTGTGTGGATGTGGATTATTATCTCTTCATCTATGGATGGATACTTGTAGCAGATTGGTGTATGTGTAGAATTCATGATGTAATTGTATTTTTAGTTGAAAGTTATGCTCCTTGATGTAAAATGGATATTTTATTCATGTATAATGGTAGATGATATATTAGGTGAACAAAATGATGTATCTTGTTGTATCTTGGATATTGCTCATTAATGGAATTGGATCTATGGATATGCATCTAGTGTTATGTGAATGTATATGATGATTAAGGAAATGGATTAGTAATGTGGTAATTAGTATTGGAAATGGAATAATGATGCTAGGATGTTGAATAAGTGATTGGGATTAGGAATATTTAAAATTGGTGCTTTAAAATTAATCTAAGGGTTATTGGCATTCACATTATTAGGAATAGAATCATGACAGATGGTCTAGCAAAGAATCTTATGTATGCATGAACAAAGATAATGATAGATGAGTTAAAATGCATTGGATTATGAAATTAATTATGATATTATGCTTATGATGAAATATTCTTAATGAGGTTATGTTTAATGGATAGATTAGGTAATGGTGTTAAGATACCCTAGGGGAGATTAATTATAGAGTTGTGTCTATTTCTGCTTGCGTATAGTGCTTTTATGGCTATGCTCATGATGAAAAAATGTATATCTTGTTACTGGATGATACATGCATATGAGTAGTTAGTTGTATATGTTTCATTAGTAGATGTTTTAAAAAAAAATCTCTATTTGCATATTAGGTGGTTAGTTTCTCTAGGGTATTTTGGTGGGAATTACAAATTATCCTCAAGAACCACTATGTCAAGTGACCAATGTCATGACAAATATATCTACCATCAAACACTACCTCAAAGTTCTTCACAATTTTCTTTCGCACTTCTACCAAACCAAATTTTCTTGTAAATATTTCACATCAATTCACATGCATCCCATATGCATCTTATATATTTGCACTCATAAATATAAGATAATTCATTGAAATCCTTAATTAGGTCAACCACAAATAGGAATAAACAATATTACATGAATTCGACTACCTGGAACTATAACATTCATTGCAATCAACTCTAGGAGAAAGAGGGGACCCAAATAAATCACAAAACATCATTTCCAAATGATTCCAATGAACTATGCATGCTAACACATCCTTCAAGTTTGGTATCAAATAAAACATGTACATAAACTATATAGCACACCAACTATATTCAGATCTACTGAAAACATAATTCAGATCTACACATGCCATGGTGAGACCCATATCAACATTCAAACTCAACCAACAAATCATATCCAAACCAAAAAGACATGATCTAGATAGGATACACTAACCTAGTCAATCGAAAACCAACCTAGTTGACAACATATAACTCAAAACATCATAACTTCACTTGCCAATCAAACCATCAATAGAAAAATGAACTGGAACACTGTAGAAACTGAATGAACATGTCCTCCAAGCTGCAATAGTAAAAACCATATATCAGTAAACCACTAAGAATTCTATAGATCAATTTTGATAATCCACCACTGTCAGAAATAAATACAACTAACTCTACCATTTGAGAAATAGAGTACCTGTAAACTTGATAGTACAACATACATGGATCATAAACATTAGATACAAAACCACACTCAATAATCTTCACATACTGAAGGAACACAAAGCATTCTTCCACTATGACATTAAATACTATCTCCTACATAAATATTGTTTCCTGCACATTGAAACTTCCACTACACAAACCTTCTATAAACACCTCAAGATTACTCAATATCACTATCAGATCATGCAACAACATTAGAACAATCACTTCTGGACCAACTGCAATCATCTATACAACACTTAGTAACATCAATAAAAAAACCAAACATGTTGACATCAATGACAACACAACATAACTCAAGTTTCCAACAGTGAATCCTAAGCCATTCACATGTCTCCATGTTCCTTGGAATGTGTTCCCTAGGACATGTGAGGAAAACATTTAATATTTATAATTTACAGCTAATTGTAATTGCATTTTCAAGAGGCAAACATGAAGAGTTGATAAAGATAAATTAAAATAGATAAAATACACTCTTTCCAATGTCCACTTTGGGACATGAAGGGTCATGCATTAGGTGCCCAATTTTGTGAAGAGAAAAGGTGTGTATTTGGGAATCTAAACAACCGCCAGGAGGGTGTGTGCACCAAGATGGTGTGCAAAAAAGTAGACACACCCCCCAAAAAACTTGAAAAAACAACAAATGCGTATGGGGTATTTCAAATTTAAAAAACCTTGTAAATGAATCTATACCACGTACGGGGTTTATACTATACTAACTGCGTACGCAGTTTAGTTTTAAAAACCTTATGCACGATTTAGAAACTAAAACCCTGTACACGGGTTTAGTTTCTAAACCGCATATGCACTTCTCTGTCAATAATTTTTTTTTCATTACGGTCGATTGAGTCATTTTAACCCATGGTCACAAGAGTGAAGTAGGGCTTGTAATACACAAAAGTGCACACATGATCACCAAATTCACACAAAAACGCTATGGAAAGAGGTAAGTAACACATTTTATTTGTTTATTTTATACATTTGATAAATTTTATTTGCAATTTGAATTTAAATTCATTGGTTTTGATTAGTTTTTAAATTTTTTTGTTACGAATATCAGATTCTGAAAATCCTTCCCCCCAGCAAAACACACCTGAAAACTTAGGGCAAAACCCATAGGAGAACCCACAACCAAACCCCCAAGATACACCTCTAGCTCCTCCTGTAGACCGTTCACAAACTACATAGGAGGATTTCATAAACCAGTTAGCCTAAAACATTGCCAAAAAAACTAGACTGGTGAATAGACTGAAAACATCTGAGCATGAGCATCATGCATCCCTTTCCACTACCCTAGAAACATTGGCTAGTAGTGCTAATGTAGTTTCCAGTCAAATTACAAAATGGGGAAGCTATAGGGATAGATGTCATGCTTTTTATGCTGATGGGTTGTCATATAATGATGTGAAAAAGAAAAGCATAAGTAAAGCACAAATATGTTCTCTTTTTGTTGATCCTAAAATGGGTGAGACCTTACCTCTTAATACAAAGAGGTTTCCTATACACTGGTGTAGCCATTTGCCATTGAAAACTTCTTTTTGGGATAGGTGGTGAATGGTCTTTGACCAAACACCTTGTGATAATAATGAGGTTCCATTTTATTTTTTGAGGAAACTATATTGTGATTTTATCTTGAATTAGTGGTCAAACTATTTTGATATGAGAGAGTTCCATGTTAGAGGTGGTGGCTCTGCCCAAGATAGACCTGGAGCTCGGAGGGTACTAGACCCACAAAGTCGCATCCCCCTAGCACCCAAAACCGTGGTGCCTGTGACGATCCTAGTAGCCCTGAAAAATTTGATGGAGCTATAGACTCTTCAGGTGGCCACAACATTGAATGATGTCATCATTCAACATGGGACACAGTTATCACACCCTCTTATGATGATCCATTAGTTGAGCCACTTGGCCTTGGTTAGCCCATTTGACATGTGTGTCCTAGTTGTTCAGGTATATTCTCTGGGATGGATGTCGAGACCAGTGTAGATGGTTCCACGTCCCATCTATGTATGATTTGTAGGAGTGGATGTCACACTAGCACTGCAGAGGATGTGGTGTTAACCAATGATTTGATGGATATGGTGTTTGGTGGTCAGACGCAGACACATGTGTGTTGATTTGAATTGATAACATTTTATTTATCAATCACTTAAAACTTATAATTGTAAATGAATTTTTATTTATAGATCAATTTAAATTGATACAAACAATATGCATTTAAGGATGCAGCAATGGGTGTTAATACACCATCTGATATTCCTCTCGCAATTGTTGCATCTTTAGATTCGACACCTGAGGTATACATTTTGTAGCATGTTAAAAAAGGATTAGTACTTTGAAGTCAACTTTTTTAATCAGATTTACTAACTCTCTTTAATTCATATTTATTTTTTGTTTTGTAAGCGTTGTCAGGGGACCAAAAGTCCCAAATTGATAATGTCACACTCTCAGCGATCGATTTTGGCATAGAAAGCCATGGGGTATCATATTTTGCACACCTTATTTTATGTATTATTTTGATTGAATATGCAAGTCATTTAATTTTAGATTTGTTTAATTATATTTAATATTATCTACTAATATCTCTTGTGTTAATTTTGTTTATTTTAGGGTACCCCATGCATGTCTAGGACTCTTGGGCGAGAGAAATCCTTGAGGATGCCTAAACGTCAAAAGGTAATTGAACACATTTTTAATTGACACAATTGTTTGTAAAGGTTGAAATTGTCTTAATTGGAACTTGTAGATTGATTAGTGTTTTTTGTCTATTTTATATACAACGACAATTGGGATTTGTAGAATTGTTGAATGCACATGATACGTCAGAGGTTTGAGAGAGGGAAGAGGTATGCATCTATACTTTATTTTCTTGATTTGATGATTATATGCACGTGTACATGTAAAATTTAGATAAATTATAATCTTATCATTTTTCATACAAGAAATACCCATAGGTGCTCCATCAATGCCGAGCCCTGCGAAGTCTACTGGAGAAGCATCTCAAGCTCCGATGCAGTTTTGTTCTATATATTGTAGATTTTTAGTGTTTTTGATCTATATATATTATTACCTTGTATTAATTGTATTTAACCTACAATACTTATCATTATATTAATTGTATTAATCTTAATCATTTTTCATACAGAAAATAGCCATAGTTGCTCCATCAATGGTTAGCCCTCCTAAGTCTACGGGAGAAGCATCTCAAGCTCCGATACACTTTTGTTCTATATATTCTAGATTTTTAGTGTTTTTGATCTTTATATGTTAATACCATGTATTAATTGTATTTAATCTACAATAGGCCCCTTCGCAGTTCGGCCATAACTTGAATCCTTTGAAGTTCCATTTTAAGAAAACTTCCAAGTCTGACAAGGAAAAGAGAAAGAAGATAGTAGATCCCATATCAACAGATGAGGTAATCTACAATTCAATTTCAAATAAATTATAGTTAAATGCATAGTTATGTTGATAATTGTGAACTATTTTCTACAAAAGGATTCTAACTTGGCTTTTGAATTGTGGTTGTGCAGCCATCTACAGAGCCACGTATTGTATCAAAGAGGCTCAATTTTGATGATCCACCACAAGTATAGCATCATATAGTGTTAGTTGTGGTCATTGAGTGACCAATACATCTAGATATATTCTATATTTTTATTGTATATAGATTTGGACATGGCATATGCCACATTTTTGTAAAACTTGTATTGACTTGGCATATATGCCTTTTTCGTATACATACACAATCATTGTGTATTTTGATATATATAAATTTTGATATTCGATCTAATAAATATGTATTGTGTTCTTTATTTTTTATTTTGTTGATATTGATAGGCATATTCGATACATAAAAAATTTGTTCATTGTGTTCATTATTGTGCATTTTGATATATATAAATGTTTATTTAGAATTAATACGGTTAATTTTTGCTCAAACTATTCGGTGTATTTGGTGGCTTCCCTTTTATAAAGTTAAATGAATATTTGCCTATGTAATCAACAATATGAATATAAACAACACAAATCTATGATATAAAGCATTGCAATTGTGGAATATGATTTGATAAGATTTCTAAAATATTGAATTAACCCTACAAAACTCCTTGCCTCAATCAAAATGAAATTTAATGGTAATTGTCAGATTTGATCCATGGTAATGATTAGTGGATTCTTTTGATTCCTTTCCTTTATATTTGTCAATGTGAGTGGTGCGAGAGCACCCTCATGCTTGAAATGGTCAAATTTGGGTTTTTGTCTTATTTTCCATTGTTTCATCTAAATAAGGTGATTTGGGACCATTAATGATCATTTGGAGTCATTTGTGAAATTTTAGGGTCATTTGTATAAAAGAGGTAAAAGTTGCTCAGTTGTTGTCAAAGTTG
Organism: Cryptomeria japonica; assembly: GCF_030272615.1. Lineage (NCBI taxonomy): Eukaryota > Viridiplantae > Streptophyta > Pinopsida > Cupressales > Cupressaceae > Cryptomeria > Cryptomeria japonica. The sequence goes on along the minus strand of NC_081411.1, from coordinate 666,538,163 downwards.
TCAAAGTTTGGAGCCGTTTGTGAAAGTTTGGGGTCATTTGGATAAAATATGTAAAATTTGCTCAGTTGTTGTCAAATTTTCTCCATTGTTGTCAAAGTTTTCAAAGTTCTCAAAGTTGTCAAAGTTTGGAGTCATTTGTGAAAGTTTGGGGTCATTTGGATAAAAGATGTAAAAGTTGCTCAGTTGTCAAATTTGCTCAGTTGTTGTCAAAGTTGTCAAAGTTGTCCAAGTTGCAAGATAGGCTAGATTTTATTTCGTTCATCATGAACACAAACCAGTATCATGAGCGTGTCCGGGTGGGAAGGTTTACACTAGGCATGCTCCTGTTGTGCCTCCCAACAAGCCGGAAAGTCGAGAGCCATACCCTACCAATGCGATCTCTCAAGTGCCCTGAGTCCAAAAAATTATCAAACTTTGAAAGATTATTTCTTGCAATCCAGGATGCATATTATTTATCTATTTGAACCTATAGGGTCATGTGAGGATTCTCTATAATGACCTATCTTGGTTTTTGACGACTCGGAGCCATTTTCAAATGGTAGCATTTTTTTCTCTTGGTGTAAAAATTGTCAGTTGCATGTAATGCAAAGTTGCAAAATAGGCTAGATTTGATTCCATTCATTATGGGAACAAATCAACATCATGAGCATGTTAGGGTGGGTAGGTTTATGTTAGGCATGCTCCTGTTGTACCTCCCAACGAGTCAGAACATCAAGTGCCATACCCTACTGGCGCGATCTCTCAAGTGCCCTGAGTCCAAAAAAATATCAAACTTTGATGGAATGTTTCTCACAATCTAGGACACATATGATTTATCTATTTGAACCTATAGGGTCATTTGAGGCTCTTCTACAATGAACCATCTCAGTTTTTGATGAATCAGAGCCATTTTCAAATGGTAGCATTTTTTCACTTGGTGCAAAAACCATCAGTTGCATGCAATACAAAGTTGCACGATAGGCTAGATTTGATTTCGTTCGCCGTGGGCACAAAACAACATCATGAGCGAGTCTAAGTGAGTAGGTTTATGCTAGGCATGCTCCTGTTGTGCCTCCCAACGAGGTGGAACATTGAGAGCCATACCCAACTGACGTGATCTCTCAAGTGCCCCGAGTCCAAAAAATTCTCAAACTTTGACGGATTGTTTCTCGCAATCCAGGTCACATATGAATGATCTATTTTAACCTATAGGGTCATGTGAGGCTCTTCTATAATGACCTATCTTTATTTTTGACAAGTCAAATCCATTTTCAAATGGTAGCGTTTTTTCACTTGGTGCAAAAATCGTTAGTTGCATGCAATGCAAAGCTGCACGATAGGCTAGATTTGATTCCGTTCATTGTGAGCACAAACTAGAATCATGAGCACATCTAGGTGGGTAGGTTTACACAAGGAATGCTCTTGTTATGCATCCCAACAAGCCAGAACATCGAGAGTCGCGATCTCTCAAATGCCCTAAGTCCAAAAAAAATCAAACTTTGATGAATTATTTCTCGCAATCCAAGATGCATATTGATTGATTTGTTTGAACCCATAGGATCAAATGAGACTCATCTACAATGACCTATCTCTATCTTTGATGACTCAGAGCCATTTTCAAATGCTATCATTTTTTCACTCGGTGCAAAAACCGTCAATTGCATACAATACAAAGTTGCAATATAGGCTAGATTTGATTCCGTTCGTTGTGGGCACAAACCAGCATCACGAGAACATCCGGGTGGGAATTTTTATTCTAGGAATGCTCCTATTGTTCCTCCCAAGGAGCCAGAACGTCGAGAGCCATACCCTACCGATGCGATCTCTCAAGTGCCCCGAGTCCAAAAAAATGTCAAACTTTGACAGATTGTTTCTTGCAATCTACGATGCATATGATTTATCTATTTGAACCTATAGGTTCATGTGAGGCTCGTCTACAGTGACCTATCATAGTTTTTGATGACTCAAAGTCATTTTAAAATGGTAGTGTTTTTTCATTTGGTGCAAAAACTGTCAGTTGCATGCAATGCAAAGTTGAATGATAGGCTAGGTTTGAGTATGTTCATCGTGGGCACAAACCAACATTATGATCACATCTGGGTGGTTAGGTTTACGCTAGGCATTCTCCTCACGCCTCCCAACGATCCAAAACATCGAGAGCCATACCCTACCAGTGTGATCTCGCAAGTGCCCTGAGTCCAAAAAATTGTCAAGCTTTGACGGATTGTTTCTTGCAATCTAGGATGCATAATGTATACACCTAAAAATGGTCTGAAGATAGTTAATTAAATACGCAGCTATTTGATTAATTCCCCTTCTCAATTAATTGAATTCACAAGTAGTTTGATTAATTTCTCTATTCATCTACTAGTAAATAAATCTACATGATTTATTTATATAGTTCATTTCATATCCCTTTTCATTAATTAATCTAAATTAATTAATCCTCCCCCCATCTAAATCAATTCTTCTAATCCCTAATTAAAATTAACAAACCCAAGTTTGTTGAGATTAATTACTATTTTCCAATTATTTGAATTTTTAAATTCAAATTACCCACATGCCTCCTAACTTCTAACCACCTAACGTTAACCATCCCCTAGCCTGACCCATTATACCTAACCTTGGGTTTAACTAACCCTATCGTATATTGCACATCTTAACCTCCTTATGCTAAACTCCTATGGTGTGGATATTCTCCCCTTGAGACACATGGAAATTTTTCCACATGTCTCCTCCCTTGGACACTTGCCCTCTCATGAGCAAGGCTCCTTGACACTTGTCACCATAGAGATAACAAGTGTCCCTCATTCCAACCTCTTCCCCAACTTCCTCAATCTTGGCCCTTGATATCTTCAGATCAAATCTGGATCATCGATTCCTGCCACCTCAACTTTGGCCTTGGAATTCCTATAAATACCCCTCATTTTGGAGAAATAAGGATCCCTTGCATTCATAGTTTTAGCATCATTACTATAGGCAATTTGTTTTCAATCATCTAGTAATTAGCATTTTGGATTAATCATAGCATGTTTATCTAGTTTCTTAGATCATGCATTTCATATCATTTGCATAATCCACCATGATCAAGTAGCTACTCAACTCTTGAATTGTCACTTTGGAGGTCATTGCTCCGCTGAGAGCCAATCAATCCAACACCTTCAAGATCCTCAAGAATAGAGGAAAATGGGACATTTCAAGGAAGGCTTATGGTTTGCATCTTTAATTTAGTTTTCAATTAAGCTTTCCATTATGTTTTATTGTCTCATTATATGTGTATGCCTTTCTATTTGCCACATTTTTAGCATCACATTAATTGGCACCCACCGTCGGGCCTAGCCTCTTTGATCTTTAACAATTTTGCTTGCAGGAAATTTTATTGACAGGTTGATTAGCTCTTTTAGTGTGTAGATTAGCTCTCTCGGACTCCCGAATCGCATTCTTGGTCTCTATTGTAGTGTCCCGACACCTAAAATGGCATTCATGGGAGATTCAACAACTCTATTTTTATGTTTTCCTTTATTTTAGCATTTTCAGTCTGCACCTTAGCATTTTCAGTCTGTTATGTAGCGTTTTTGGTATATTTGAAAATTTTTTCAGTCAGTTTAACGTTTTTGGTGTGCAGAATAGCGTTTCTAGTGTGTAAAATAGCGTTTTGGGTCCATTTGGCAACATTCTTGGATAATATGATGGCATTCTTGGTCAATTGGATGGTGGTTTCATTTTTTTATTGATTTTTCAAATGTTTTATTTTTCATTCCTTATTTCTGCTTTTGGACTGTCATTTTCCTGAACCTAATTTGTAGATTGTTGGTTTTTAAGGTACTCATTTCAATGTGAGAGACTAGAGGCATAAACCATTTCACCATCAAATAATGCAATATAAACTAATAAATTTTTTTGCACCTGCGGGATTTTGCACTTATATTTGTTAAATTAGGCACATAGACTAATTACAACGGAAATGAACAAACATGTCTTATGTATTTTGATGATAGGCGCGTATGCTCTCACCTTTCTTATGTGATCAGAAAGATAGAATCATCTTTTTCTTTTAATAGTGCATATCTTTAATGGGCCTACCCTCTCGAGGAGCCTATAAGGCCAAAGACATTAAGCCCGGTGAGAGGGGAACGACCCAAGTGAGAATGTCTAATGCCAATTACTCCAACCCACTATAAAATAAACATGATTTGATGAAAATCGAGTCAAAGGCAGTGCTCGGAAATAGCTCTCCTTCGTACCTTTGGGTATATCAAACCTTGGTTTTCAAGGCTGGGAGACCTCTTAATTGAGTTTATACCTTGACACGCTGAACGGATCCCTTACTAGTTCCAATTAAAATTAGAAGCTACCCAGTTTACCTCCGAACATTATTAAATTCTTAGTTCATGGAGGGGGAAGTGTAATGCCCCACTAGGAACCCTTAAGGAAAACCCACAAACAAGGGTGAAACAATTTTTTTTTTAAAGTATAAACATAATAAGTGCATAACACACAACATGCACTAAAACACAAGCAGAAGACTTACACCAGACTTTCTTAAGGATTACCAACGAAGAATTAACTTCATAAGATAACTTCCACAATTAAGGTTAATCCAATAATCCATCATTAACTCAATGATCACAAGAATCCATAAGCAATATCAGATTACACCATTGAAAGATTGAAAGGATACAATATAATTTCTCTTCAATAAGCATTTACACAGTTCATAAAGGAACTGATAAAAACATTCCATAGATAGGATTACATTGCTCTTCCAATACATAGCTTCACTATATATATATATATATATATATATATAAAAAGATACAACTTAACCAATAACAAGGTTACAAAAGATCATAATTACAATGACCACAAAGGTCTCCAAATAACAATGATCTCCAAACCATGAGTTAAGCATGAGCCATGATCCACAGAAACACCTGCGAACCAATCCTCGCATGAAGGTACAAATCCAAACATCTGATGGGAAGTGGCACTACCACCTGACCATGTAATTCTCAAAATGGAATCACCCCACTGTGGTAGGAGATAGATGAGGACCCTCAAGCAAGAAAAAGAATGACATGGTCGATAAAACAATACGACTCCATGACAGCACAAAGAGACTCCACAATAATCCAGGTGACTCAACATCACAAATACACTAGTGACTCGATAACACAAACACAAGTGAACCGACATCACACACACAAGTGAACCTAAAGAGAGAGTTCCATCGCATAGCTTGATGGTTACCTCGGTAGGCCCTCATAGGTCATGACTCTCTATCTTGGTAACCTCTCCCGAACCTCCGGCTCCAACTAAGTCTCATGCGGACCCTTCCAGTTATTCATGAAGACAAGGTGGTTGGTTTTCCATTCCAAGCCTTCTCACTACATTATGAGCCTCAATACAAGCACTCACCTATGCACGGGGTACAATATCTTTATTAATGTTATGAGCTACCCACCTAATCAATTAATTAGATTATCACTGATTATCTGACTCTCGAGGGGTAGCCTGCCAACCACTTCGAGTGCAGACCTTGCTCAAAAGCCACTCTCTCAAAGGACACTAAAAAAACATAGTCACTCCATGAGGACTCTATGGCGAAGAAGACAACCAATACACCACTTTCAAAAACAAGTGGTCAAACAAGGACATACTGACTCTTGGCTAACCATAAGGCAAGGACACTACATGGTTAAGACAACATAGTCAGCATATATCACTTGGTCAAAGATACCAAATACGCCACCACAGGATGACTGAACCACAGACCAAACATAACACAATATAACTCTTGTAAGGAAAACCAATTTCACTAAGTCCACACTCAAACAATCTTTAAAAAATCAGCATTATAAGCACTTGCAACATCATTGATTGAAAATTAAATAAAAACACTCTTTCTTGACATTCACACCTCATTCAATTTCCAAATCAATATTCCATCAAGGATAACATTCACGTCAAATACTCATCTGAATAAAAACATGAATTTCCAATAGGCACTTAAATTCACTTCTAGAATATATCCAAATTAACCAATTTGAATTCCTAATTCATGCCTTGATTTCCATTGATAAATTTATTAAACTTCATAATAAAAATCACATGAAAAATCATCATTTCATTTAACACTAAAACCACTTCACAAAATATTTCATTTTATAAAATTAACTTTATTACACTAACCGGTTTGTACTAGTAAGGGTACATGGTTACGCGGGGGTCAAGACCAACCTGTAGCAGTGCCACTGTCAGGACTGCAGGTACTACCTGCTGGTAGTACTACTGCCAACTGATAGAAGGCCTATCGATCGGTAGTGTCGCTGTCGACCGGTAGCATTGCTACCAATCGATAGCAGTCCTACAGACCACCGATAATAGTCGCTACCGACTGGTAGTACTGCTACCTGCAGATAGCAGACACTACTGACCCGCGTGGTGGGACTAGCCCGCCACGGGGTAAGGTAAGGTCAACGAAACAAATAAAAACATGCTTCCAAAGCATTAAAAATCCATTTAACATAAACACGATTCATTTCCGAGTCATTTCACAGGCACACACATACATAGTGCCAAATCCAAATTTCAAATGGATATTTACCAATAAGACAAATGGTGAAATAAAACCCCACCAGAACCCTAAATCTTGGTCAACAAGATACTAGAAAGAACACAACAAGCTAAATCTAGTTCATTATTTTCCAAAAAGAAGAGGTAAAACAAGAGATTGATTTCCAAGAACAAAACATACAACAAATAGAGAAATGAACCATTTCTTTCCTAAATGAAAACATATGATAAGAGCTTCCCAAAATCAACAATGTCAAGCATTCTTTCTTTCAATCCAAACATTCCACAATAATCCACAGGAAGAAACTAAAATATTCAAGATCAAATTTCAAAACAAGAAGAGATCCTCCAACCTTGAAGCAATAGAAAGCAAAGAGATGAAGAATTTCCAGTCTTGCAAACCATGTCAAATTTCCAGCTCCTTTGGGAAGTTTTCTAGAATTTCACTCCAAAAATTCCCCTCTTCTCATTCCCGTGAATTTTAGGAATAGAATGAAAATTCTGTTTTAACCTAAACTTTATAGGTTAAAAGTCTTTCCATCCAATCAGATTTACTTCTTCCAAAAAAACAATTCTTTTCCAACAATTAAAATGAAAAAGTTAAACGAAAAGGTAAAAAGAAAAGCTTTTTATTTTATTTCCTATTTTCCAAAATACTTTCTTTCAACATAAGCATTTTTCATTTAAAACAACTTTACACAATAAAATAAGCCATTTAACCATTTAATGTAGCAAATCATTAATTAATAAATTAATAATCACATAGCATAATAATTAACTAATTATGCCAACATAAGATAGCATCATCCATTTAATTAAATAACCATTAAAATAAACGGAAGCATGCACAACAAAGAATGATCAGATGACAACTCTCAAATGACCAAACCAAAGCACTATAACTTGCATACCAGCCAAATGGAAAAAGACAACCGACTGACAACAATCACATGAGTGTAACCACGGTCAAGATAGGGTACAACAACTATCTCCTCCACTCCCATCAGACATATAAGGCACGCTCAGACTTGTGAAACCAGGTGGAGTCGATACCTCGTACCTACCCAGTACTAGTACCTACAACATCCTGCACCAAAGAACCACACGTGCATATAGACAAATATATATATACAGACATGACACACACACTGATGAAGGACAATTGTGACGTTCCCTCTCTCACTGGAGTGAGTGAAGGAAAATCATCTCCTCGCATCCCATACACATGCAAACATGCAACATATAAATAACGCATCACACATATAAGGTAAAAGTGTCAGTCCATGATAATGATCCATAAAATAACATTAATCATAAGCACTAAAATACTGCATAAAAGCATACACCATACATCCAGATAAAGCATAAAATAACATCACATAACATCCAAATCAATATACAATAATGTTCCACTGAACAGTCACTGAAGTAAATCAAAACATACGCAAAAAGGTTGATCGAGGAGGGGTACAACAGGAAGAATCTCTCCTTAAGATACTCACCATATGTCCCTCTTGAGTGTATGTGCGAACTCCCCTTTTGAGACCTTATTGCTAGGCTCATAATGGGACTCCACTAGCTCTCGCAAAGGCAAAAACACGAGTACCCTTTAGGGGGTGACAAGGCTGTGTGAGCTGACAAGGTATCAAGTGTGGGCTAAGAATTAATAATGAAGCCAATCTCCTCAAGATAGACTGAAGTTTTCAATTGTTCAAAACCTGTGAAAACTTGGGATTTCTTTAAAGCTTCTTGAACATACACTTTATGTGTCCTTTGGGACAAAAATACAATCTGAATTCTATATTTGTAAGTCAAGTTAAGATATCATCCATTGAAATACAACAAAAATTGCAAACTCAAACATCAAATTGACAAATTTACAAGTTTCATAGTAGATTAGCTCTTTCAGTCCAAATAGTAGCTCTTTCAGTCCAAACAGTCGCACTTTTAGTCCAAATAGTAGCTCTTTTAGTCCAAACAGTAGCACTTTCAGTCCAAATAGTAGCTCTTTCAGTCCAAACAGTCGCACTTTCAGTCCAAACAGTCGCACTTACGGTCCAAACAGTCACACTTTCAGTCCAACAGTAGCTCTTTCAGTCCAAAAAGGAGCTCTTTTGGTCCAAATAGTCACATTTTTGGTCCAAACGTTATCTCTCTTGGTATGAATGTTAACTTTCTCATATTTCAACATTAACTCTCTAAGGTTGAGCTCGCTAGGTATAAACATCAATTTTCTCAGTCTACACATTAACTCTTGGGGTCAAAATAACCATTCTCTAAGTTCTAGCATCACTAGTTAAAATTTAGAGTTTTTGGTCTAAAAAACAGAGTTTCTAGTCCAAAAAACAACTCTCCTAGTCTAAATAATAGAGTTTCTAGTCTAAACAACAGAGTTTCTAGTCCAAACAACAACTCTCCTGGTATAAATAGTAGAGTTTTGTTGGCATTCTACACTCTTATGAGAATAGTTGATGTTGTCATTGATGGCAACCATCTGGAAACCAACTAGCATTCATCTAGTAAGCCATCGACAGTTACCGGCACTGGCAATAGACTTCTACTTACACCGGCAGGCACTTCACTGGCAGTGGCAACAATTCATACCAACACCCTAGCCGATAGGGAATAAATTTTTTTTTTATTGTATTTTATTGTAATTATCTTTTGTAAAGCTGACATGGTACATTGTAAAAGACTCATCTATGTATGAGATCTTGTAAGTCAAATGTAATGAGGAATGAATGTAAGGTATAGAGGAGAGAGAAAATTTTGTATAAGGATTTGGTTATATACTGAGCTTAAACTGGTACTGAACCTGACATAGTTGATGCTGATTTGAAGTAGTACATTGTATTGGATTTCATAATCCACTTTTATAGTCAGTGTGACTCTTATTGAGCAGTGAGCTCTAGGCAGTCGGCCTTCCTTCATGTGCAGGCCCCTCATTGTAAGTAATATTTATTCATTGGCCAGTGAGTGAAAATTGTGGGTCACAAATCCCACCGAGGTTTTTCCCACACTAGGTTTCCTCGTTAAATATCTTGTGTTATGGTGTGTTTTCTATGTTGTCTCTATTGTTCTTTTTTACTGTATTAATTCTTATTTATCAGTACACTATTTTGGGATGCAAAGTACTTAATAAGGTTAAATCTTATGTTAACTGGTTAGACACTGATTCACCCCCCCTCTCAGTATCTTTGGGACTGTCATTGATTCTAACAATTGGTATCAGAGCCTGGTCCTCTATTTTCAAAAGCCTAACAGCTTGAGGAAGATTCTGACACCGGTACAGATGGAGAACTTAAGAAAACAATTGGAAGGAGCTCTTATAGACTATGATGCAGAGAAATTGTAGAATATCAAACTTGAAGATGATCTAAGGACTGCACAGGAATTCATTCAAGGACTTCAGGAGAATCTTACTATATCTTGAAATAAAAGAAAAGAAATTCATGAGAAGATGCAGAATGATAATGATGAAAGGAAACTCTTAATGAACTTGTGAACAAGTTGAGAATAGAGAACAATACTATGAAAAATGAAATGCAAGATATGACTATGAGGTTTTGTAAAGACATTGAAGATAGAAAGAAAAATGAAGATGACTTGACTAGGAGACTCAATGATGCTAGAAATGAAAATCTAAGACTTAGTCATGAAAATGATATGTTGAAGACATATCTGATTCACATGCAACATGATAAAACTGATCTTATGAGACAAAAGGGAATTCTGGAAAATGAGTTGGCTACTGCAAATCAACACAAAGAGAAATTCAAGAAAAGTTCAGAGGAACTTGATAACATGTTGAAAATTCATAAACCTAATGGAGATACAAATGGACTTGGATTTGAAGTTGGAGAAAGCTCTAGTACTGCAAACAATCTAGATCATCAAAAACCGGTAAGACAACCTAATGCTTAAAAGTTTAATGGAAAATATTTTAATTGTAATAAATATGGTCATACAGCATATCAATGTAGATTTAGAAACAATCATAATATTAATGCACCCATCGATCAATGTTCCAAATGCAACAAAGTTGGTCATAATTCAGAAAATTGCAGAATGAATATGAAATGTTATGTTTGTGGAAGATATGGACACTTATCTAATCAATGCAAAACACAAACTAGCACAGGCTATGGAAAAGCTATTCAGAGGAATAATGTGACTTGCTATGCTTGTAACAAAATTGGACATATTGCAAAATTTTGTAGAAGCAAGACCTCACCGACAAATAATAAAGGATCAAGTTTGAAAGGAAAAGAAAAGGTAGATGAGGTAAAGTAAGAATTTTCAAAATAATGGATTAGGAAGAGAGATCAGAATGTTGATGAGACTATTTCTGCATCGGTAGAACAGAGTAACCCACCATTGGTAGGAGAATCTTCATCCAATTGAGAAGTAACCCTTTGGGGGTATTGCAACAAATTGAATATCATGCAGATTACCCTCAGTCGATGGTGAGAAGATAGATTTCTTCTTTAACAACAGATGTGTTAAGTTTTCACTTAACCGACGAGCATTTAATGTGGTTGGTAAGAGAAGAGTCATTATAAATCATCGGATTTCCCTCATTTTTGATTCACCGAGCATTCAAATTAGCAGAGAACGTGAAAAAGAGCAAAAGCATTTACGGCAAAGGTGTGAAGTGATCTTTTCAAGCATTTAGAATACTTTAAGGCAACTAAAGGTATTTTTCAATGGCTTCTTCTTCTGCTCTCGATTTTATTGTGAACCCTACTATTGTGAAAAACATAAAATGCCCTAGGCCCATGTTTAGAATAATTCCCAAAGTAGCTAAGCAAGATGATTTCATAGGAGCATTTTCAAAAATTCCTAAAGGTGTAGCTTATGTTGAAGACCCTAGGATGTATCTACATTACAATATAGAAGAACTAGGTTTTGAAGATTTGATGAAAATGTTTACCAATGCAATTTGTGATGAACATGGTGTGGTTAAACCTGAGCATGAGATTGTAGAAACTCTAGGTTTTGTGGAAATACTGAACATTCCCCAATTTCCGGAAAAAGTATTGAGAACTGTCCAAAGTAGAGCACATGGATAATTTCTATGGTTGGAATATGTCTGCAAAATAACCCGGCAAGCAATTAGGGCAGTAACCGGTTTACCCTCAACCGACAACATACCTGACAAAACAATGAAAGTTCCTAACAACAAAGTAATGACCCTAACTGGAGCAACATCTAACAATAGATCACTAAGAGTGAATGATATCAAAGACATCAATGTGAGATTCACAAGTATGGTGCTAGGTTACAAGAATACACATGCAAACATGCTTAATTCAGTTTCTAGTCTTTGCATTAACAATACTTATGAGATGGTTAACAACAATGCAATGATAGATGTGTGTGAATGGCTGAAAGATGAACTCATATATAGTTTGAAAAAGATTAAAGGAGATAAGAAAGGGACATTTCGCTTTGGCAATCTTTTAGTATGCTTAATGTTGTATTTCACTAAGGAAATCCCTAGTATAGGACTGAAAGACTTTGGATATGACATACTGGTAGGCAAAAAATTACAAGAAGCTTTTACCAGCATGGGAACTGCAAAGGACAACAACATAACTGAATACTTCAAAGCTTTTCAAGCTAAAATGAAAACTAGAGAAAGACTACCGCAGAGTGTAGTGGACAAATATGAAAAAGAAATTTGTTTTTTCATCAAGAAGGATGAGACATGGATGGAATCTATACTCCCTAGGACTGTATGGATGACTGAAATGGGATATGAGGTAGATCTCAACATTATTGAGACCTATGCAAAAGCTTTGTTAGATGCACCAAGAGAACCAACAAAACAAGTTTTTGGCAGTGCAGAAACTATTGAAAGTGTTGTAAAAACAATGAAGCAAAGGAAGAGAAGAGAGAAATATATGAGAGATGCATCAAAGAAGGTACAAGAAACCAAAGAAAATGTAATGAACATCAGCAGGATATCAGCTAGTGAGCTGGAAGGACTGCAACCAGAGGCACACATTTCACCAGTTGGCACATCTTCTGACAGTGAGAAACTGACATAATTCAAGAGAGTTGAGAGGAAGAGAAAACCTTCACCGGTACCCTCTCCTTCACCCAAAAGAACAAGGACTTTAAGAAAGAAACAAAAGGCAGTAAGGGAACCGGCCAAGAAACTAACTCCTAAGAAGAAACATAAACCGATCACTACTTCATTGGATGATTTGTTAAATGAAATAACTGATGATGGAAATTTGGCTAATGTGAGTAAACTATAAAATTCATTTAATGATTTTGACAAGGAAAGCATTGAGAACAATATTATTTTATACTTGGACATATATAAGGAAGTCTTAATTGAAGTTGTGGATGATTTACCAAATGAGCTGTATAGAAGATTGGATGCAAAAAGGATAGCAGTGATGGAATTAGATAAGAAACTAAAAGTTGAGAAATTGTAGTTGTACATCCTGTGAATTCAAAAGAGGAAATGGATGAATTGATTTGTGAGGCTAATATATCTGTTTTTGCTAGTGGGCACCGACAGGTAAGTTTAATGGCAGGAAGAGTAAATGAGATTGCAAAGGAGACTGTTGATAAATGGGATATATTTTTTGTGGAAAAAAAATTAAGAGGAAAGGAACCGACCAAAGAAGACACTCAAAGTGTATCAAAAGGAGAAGGATAAGGGAAAAGGTAAAGTTGGTGGAATTTTGAACATCAAGATTACTGATAATTTATCGCCACCTTTGGATACTACATCAGTACATACTGATGATACACTGGTTATTGACACTGAAGGTATCACACATGATGACACTAATCCTGAATCTGAGATACTATTCACCATGAATGTGGACACTCAGAAAGTGAATATTGTTGTGGACAAGGATAGTGCAGAGGTTAAGGATGACAATGTTGGTTGTGGCAACACGGCAGAGAAACTGGTAGAGACTGTTGAGGTTGAGATCCTAACCCAAATAGAGCAATCATTACAAAAAGAGCAACCATTGGATACTGGGAAGAATACTAAAGGTATAGATGCTGGCACAGGGCCACCGGAGACTAAGATACCGATAGTTGAGCATACAGAGAAACCTACTGAGGTAGAGGTACATACTATGATAGAAAAACTGGCAGTCACTATGACATCAAAACAGTCTAAGAAACCCTTGCTAGTTGAGATGCAAACATAGACTGATCCATTGAAGGTAAACACGAGCAAAATAGCTACAACTGATAGAAGCACAGAGGTAATAAAGGCAATTGGTCAGACATCCAACACATCATCAAGTGAATTCAGACCTACTAATATAATAGAGTTACTCTTGGATTCAATAAAAAAGATAACAGATTGCAATGCTTTGGCCTACAAAGCAATTGATGACACCATGCCAATTCTTAAATTGATTGCACCAAAATGTAACATAGATCATGTTAAGGATTCTTTAGGTAAATTGGACACATTGTCCAGATTTATTGTTGGCAATGTAATAACGGTTGATAAAGTGAATGAGGATACAATAAAGGATAGAGTTGAAAAGAAGAAGAACAAATTCTTCGATGACACCATAAAGAAGTGCACAAAACACATGAATACATTATTACTGACATTGAACTCTACAATTTTGGAATACAAAGAGTTGTACAGAGAAACATGAAAACCACACATTGTGAGAGAGGATATAGACAAGGAAATCAATAAAATTCAGAAAGAAATTGAAGACATAGCTGATAACATAATTGGCTCATCTAGCCACATATCAGTTTTTGAGCAAGAAATGGCAGGCTTTGAAGAAAAACTAGAGAAACTTGAGAAATAAAAGGCAAGGATTAAGTCTAATGCCAAAGAACTGAAAAACAAAGTTGGTCCTAAGTTGGACAATCTTATCTCTCAGAGAATGGAAATATCCAAGGCATTACTTCAAGGAGAACGATCACCGGAATAGCACATGCATCATCTCACTGGCAAGATCCAACAGACTGAGGCAACCTTAAATGACAACAAAAGGTTTATGCAAAGTCTTAATTTGGTATTAGCAGATATCTTTTAGATTGTAACCAACCGGTTACAGAGCTTGGGGTGAAATTTTTGCACTCATTTGACAATTTTTGACCACCTTTGTCATTGATGTCAAAGGGGGAGTAGTGGAGAGAAAAATGATTATTCAGAAGAGATCATTTGCTCAGGGGGAGCACATCTTTCTGGAAACTTTTTGGACTTCAGTTTTTGGATTTTTCTCATGAGTGTTGCCATCAATGCCAAAGGGGGAGATTGTTGGTATTCTACACTCTTATGAGAATAGTTGATGTTGTCATTGATGACAACCATCTGGCAACCAACTGACATTCATCTGGTAAGCCATTGACAGTTACCAACACCGACAATAGACTTCTACTTACACCAGAAGGCACTTCACCGACAGCGACAATAATTCATACCGACACCCCAGCCGACAGGGAATAAACTTTTATTTATTGTATTTTAATGTAATTATCTTTTGTAAAGCCGACATGGTACATTGTAAAAGAATCATATATGTATGAGATCTTTTAAGTCAAATGTAACGAGGAATGAATGTAAGGTATAGAGGAGAGAGCAAATTTTGCATAAGGATTTCGTTATAGACTGAGCTTAAACCAGTACTGAACCTAGCATAGGTGATTTTGATTTGAAGCAGTACATTGTATTAAATTTCATAATCCACTTTTGTAGTTAGTGTGACTCTTATTGAGCAGTGAGCTCTAGGCAGTTGGCCTTCCTGCATGTGCAGGCCCCTCATTGTAATTAATATTTATTCATTAGCCAGTGAGTGAATATTGTGGGTCACAAATCCCACTGAGATTTTTCCCACACCATGTTTCCTCATTAAATATCTTGTGTTATGGTGTGTTTTCTATGTTGTCTCTATTGTTCATGTTTATTATATTAATTCTTATTTACCGGTACATTGTTTTGGGATGCAAAGTACTTAATAAGGTTAAATCTTTTGTTAACCAGTTAGACACTGATTCACCCCCCCCCCCTCTCACTGTCTTTGGGACTGTCATTGATTCTAACAATTTTCTTGTCTAAACAACAAAGTTTCTAGTCCAAACAACAGCTCTTTGGGTCTAAACAATATAGTTCCTAGTATAAACAATAAATTTCTTAGTCTAAACAGTAGCTCTCTTGGTCTAAATGTCAGCTCCCTTGGTCTAATCAACAACTCTTTTGGGTTGAATGTCAAATTGCTCATGTTTTGACACTAGATCTCCTAGTTTGCACTTGCTAGGTCTAAATATCAGTTATCTGAGTCTGAAAATCACAAAGTTGGGTTAAAAAAACAATCTCCTAAGTTCAAACACTCAATTTCCCGAGTCTAAACATCACTATTCTAAACTTTAAAGTCACTACATTGTAATAACATTTTTGGATAGTAGAGCAGCGTTTCTGGTCTGTTCCTCAGCGTTTTTGGTCAGTATAACAACATTTTTGGTCAATGTGTCAGCATTTCTGGTCTATTCCTCAACATTTTTGGTCAGTTTGTCAACGTTTTTGATCCGTTTGTCAGCATTTTTGGTCATTTTGTCAGTGTTTCTGGTAAACTGCACCGAAATTAGAAAACAAAAATAACCCATTTCTTAGACAGTCAAACATAGAGACTATGTCATCTTCTTGGGTCACTCAATCAGGTTATCTTCTGTCAAAACATATTCAAAGCTAGACACACTAAGGTTCTCAAGTATTCACCTCAAATAAGTTCAAGATATAACATCTTAGAGTGCAACATCACATTTTTCTTTGATAAATTGATCATTCAAACATAGTTTCTCATCAGGGTCTATCATCCTTTATCATGAAATTACAATGTTTGATTAGATTAACCTCGTTCTCTATCATAGGATATATCGATCCTATTGAACTTGGTCATATTAAAAATCACAAAATTTGCACTCCAAAACTAAGATCGAAAAAAATGCAAACAAGCAAATACTTGAAAAGATCATTTTGTGTCTATCCATATATACTATTTACCTCAATAATTAATCACTTATTGTGACACATTATAGAATATTTAAACCTCGCAAAACATTTAGAACACGTGTATTCTTGTTTTAACCAGGGCTCAGAGACGAAAGATTGCAGAAACATAAATAGAAACATTTGAAATAACTAAAGACTATAGGAACATGGAACACGAAAATGAAATACAAGAAGAAGGGGAAATAACAGAACAACATCTCAAAGAAATCAAACAAGACCCTAAATTTGATAAATTTATGGCAAAAATATTGGAGGGAGAAAAAGAAAAATACTTCCTAATGCTAGCTAAATATGGTGCTACACTCTCCCAAGATTTTGATGTGAACAAATTAGGACAAAAGAGAAGTGATTGTTTCCCTGATAACGACCGACATGAGGATATTTTTGGTCCCAAAAATAGAGACACATCAATTCCTAATAACACAAGAACTAATGAGGAAACTTCCATTCCCAAAAAGGATGACATAGAAATTCTCAACCATGTCAAATCTAATGAGGACACAAGAAAGAGTCAAGATGATACGAGAAGATATCAAGATCACACTAGAGCCCAAACTCATGGTTATACAAGAATAAATCATGTGAATAATCCTCTCACAGCTCTTACACAACAAATACAAACACTATAAATGCAGATTCAAGATATGCAGAGAGGAACTGTTAGATGATATTTGCTTCAGGAAATTTGTCCTTACCCATTCGACAAAAATCTAAACATGATACCATTTTCTACAGGTTGTGAAACTCCGAGATATGATAAATATAATGGAAGCACTGATCCCCAAGATCATATATAAGAATTTTGCATGATGAGTATGGAGTTTTTACATGAGGATACATACCTAATGAGATTATTTCCAAAGAGCTTAAGTGGACTAGCTATGGAATGGTTCTCCAAACTTCCACCTAGAATTAGATCATTTGCAGAATTGGTGGATAAGTTTGTTTCACAATAATATTACAACATTCAACATGAGGTCACAATGCTCGACCTGTGTAATACTAAACAAAAGACTGGAGAACCTTTCATGACCTTTCTACAGAGATGGAGATGGTTAGCTTCACTATATCCTCGTAGAGTGCCAGAATATGAAAAAATGGATATATTCATTGACAACCTAAATGATCAAATGAGTTATAATCTGAAAATGCAATGTCATCAAAATTTTGAAAAAATGATTGATAACGGAATTAGAATGGAGGAAGCTATGATAAAGAAGGATGAGTTGAAGCTATACAAAGAAGGAGTTCATCCTCCTAATAACAATAACAACAACAACAGTGATAAGCCAAAATTTTGCAATAGAAATTGAAATGTTGTCAATGATGGGATAGTGGATAACAACAATGTAAAGCCAAAGCAACCGGTTTTTAATTTATCCAATCACTCAACAATGGTTCAACAAACAACAATCATCAAAAATCAACTGTCAACAATTTCTTTCGACATAAATTTACAAACATTGGTGAACCACTTGGGTTAGCATTATAGATGCTTCTCGCAAACAAGTTAATTAACTTGCTAGAAGCAAGAAACTTTGAACTCAAGGTAAAACCTACTTGGTGGAATGATAACCATTATTGTGATTTCCATCAAAACAAAGGACACTAAACCAATGCTTGTCAATGATTAACACATGTCATCCAAGATCTTATTGATAATGGAGTGATAACTGTGGATGGACATACAACAAATGAATCTCACACAGCTTTCAAAACTCTGCTTCCTAACTATGAGAAGTGTAAATCATCAACAGAGTAGAACGGTAAAGGTAAAGAAAAAGTGAACTATGCTCACACATATGACAATGTGGTAAATGTGATCGTGGTTAAAGAGAAACAACATCAAGAACCCGCTCATGCTATCACAAGAAGCAAACCCAAAGTTTTTTTGTTGGATCCTACAACTAACATGTCATCCACTACAAAACAATACAGTCTAGTGAATCAACTACAGAAAAACCCTGTGCAAATATCCATCTTAGAACTTTTAAAGCTTTCACTTGCACATAAATAAATTCTAGAAAGAGCATTAGTATATACAATAGTGTCCAAAGATCTTGATATAGATCAATTCCAAACCATGGTGGGACACCTCACAACCCCTCACTGCTTATCATTTACCGAAGAAGATGACATGTCCTTGCAACATCCCCATAACGCTCTCTTTCATATTGAAGTCCTCATTCACAAGACGTGTGTTAAACATGTCCTAATAGATGGTGGAGCTGGCTTAAATATTTTCTCATTGAGTCTTGTTTGTGCTTTTGGTTATTCAAAAGATGTAGTTGATCCCCAGAAAAAGATCACCATCAAATAATATGATGAAGAAGAGCATTCCTCTAAAGGAATTATGATATTACCCATCAGAGTGGGACCTTTGCAGAAAGACATAGCATGCCAAGTTCTAGACTTGGACTTATCATACAACATACTCTTGGGAAGACCTTGGATACATGACATACAAGTTGTTCCATCAACATATCATTAAGGCCTAAAATCTTCCTATAATGGGTAGGAAATTACAATCTCAGTAGATTCAAATCCATTTCAGTACTGTAGTAATCTCAAACTAGCTCAAGAAGTCATTGTTCCTCATAATAGGGAGGCATCATCTTCAAACACACAATCCAAGAAAAATCATTTGCCTCAATTTTGTCAAGTATGGAAAAACAAATGCAACTAAGAGATCAAGGGAACGAAGAATATTCGCTATCCCAATTATCACTTTCTCCTAAATCCTATTGAAAACCATCAAACTCTAAACAACAACCAATTGTGAAATATCTTCCAATATTTGATGGAGCATTTGTGTTGGGACCATATCAAATGAAACAAAAGACAAAGATGTACTACAATGGTTATACAAGGATGAAGAAGTCCAACAAAAGATCAACAATGTCAAAATACCTACATAAAAGTATGGAAAAGGATTTAACATCCTTCAAAAAATGGGATACACTAGAATAGGTCCTATAGGAAAAATAAAAGAAGGTATCTCATAACCTATCCAACCTCATACTCAATAGGCTTAGGGTATGGACAAGTTACTCTACCAGAAGACAGATCTTCTAGCCAACAACAAGAGGAATATTAAACAGACAAGAACAACTTGCAATTGAAAGGGAAGAAGCATCTGCCAAGCAACAAGTACAAGCAAACATGAAATGGCAAAAGAAGCAAACCTCAAATCAACAGGAAAAACAAACTAATGGTACACAACATCAACTCTCAATCAAAACAAGCACGAACCTAGTACTAATCAAGGAGAGCTCATAGAAAGGTTGACAAAACTCAATCTTAGTCCAGAAGAACCTGAATATGAAAGAAGAAAAGATATAGCAAGAAAAATAGAAGAAACAAATCAAACACTATATGAACAAATCTGTAGATTGCAAGCTGCAAGTGAGACAGATTCTAATGAATGGGAATGGGATTCCTATCATTCTGAAGAATAAGCTGAAGAAAATTTATTTGAAGAAGACGTAGGAGTCGATGTAGTTCACACATATGCAGCGGAAATGTTAGGAACTAGCCCACTTGAATTAGAATCACATTCGGCTGACTTGGACTTAATCAAGGATGATCAGGAGCTCCTTGTGCGAGGTCATTCTGATGAGAGTACCATTCTAGACATTGAAATACATATCAAAAACTTTGACATCTCTATCATGACCATTGATGCCCTCGAGACATCTCAACCTGAGAACCCCTTACCTCCAAAGAGTTTTTTAGTGGCGAATCTTCACCAATTGGCGAATTCCGCATATTTTTTTTGAGGAAATGGCGAATAGTCTGGGACAACATAGTGGTCAAATCGCTCAAAATTTTGGGGTTAACAGTACACTATATTTTGGCTTCACCATTTACCACACATCGTTCAACGTGCATGCCTGTAATATTCGCCTGGAATCACTTGGACGTGGGTATTAGATCACCTCTGTTATTCACCAGAAATAGTAAAATGACCACGTACCCAGGACCTAATTCACCAATGGTAAATTAAATGTTCATTGCACGCATTGGCCAAATTCACCAATATCAATTAAAACATTATAAGCATTTGAGGACCCATTTCGCCCCGCTTAAATCAAGATGCATTTTGAAACGCCCACGTAATTTGCCAAAAATGCAATCATGGATTGATATAAATACACTCTTTCTTACAATTTGTTCGTGTCTGATTAGTAAATTTGGGAGCTCTTGATTCGTATTCCGCAATTTGAGTTGGAACGTTGAAGTTCATTGTAGAGCGGAGGGCCGAAGTTACAATCCTACAGCACAGGTCCAAACATTCCTGATTCCTGATTCAGAGAATTGAGAAGGCATAAAGGTGAGTGACCATTTATTCATACTTGATAGTATTAGTTTTAACTTTTAATTCATAGTGAGAGGTCAAGACTCAAGATGTCACAGTCAGACATGGGTGAGACTACTCAGAGTGGTGAAGGGATTGAGATGTCAGACAAGGGTGAGACTGAGACTCCTCAAGGTGGTGAATGGATTGGGATGTCAGACAAGGGTAAGACTCCTTAGGGCGGTGAAATTGAAGGGATTGGGAGGCCATCAAAATGCCCAAAACTTAAACTAAAAAAAACTACCATAAAGTCTTTCTTTGGAATTGGCAAAGTTTCTGGTCCATCAACTTCTACAGTTGCAGAAGCCATTCATAGTAGCTCACCACCACCACAAGGTGGGATTGTCATTGAGTTAAATGCATCAAATGAGGATGACAATATTGACACAACAGAAGATGTTCTAAGGGATACACACAATGAGATAATTCACTCGGATGCAAATGCTAGTACTGAAAATGATGTTGGTAGGAAGAAAAAAAAAAGCAAAGTAAAACTGGGGCAAGAGTGGGAGATGACAAGGAGTTTTAAGATTGATTGGGTAGCAAAGTACCCATTCATTGAACCAATCCCAAACAATGATGAACAACAAACAGAATACAGGTATACGATTTGTAGCTGGAAAACTAAAAGAGAGAAGAAGATGCAGCTAAAGCTTGACACTATAGAAAAGCATATTGGTAAGGTTTATGAAAAACATTATAGACGGAAAGGAAACACCAGTAGTAAGATGGAAATCAAAGGAAGAATGTCTTCATGTTAATTATGTTGTGGAATACGAAAAGCATAACCACTAAATGACACTGATTGGTAATAGTGGATTTGAAAATACAATCAATGTTGGGCTTGAACATGCAACGAAAGATGCAAACCTGGCAAAGACTATTCAGATGAGTGTTATTTTTCATATTCTATCGAGAGGGCGTCCTATGAAAGATTTCCCAGAATTTAGTAATTTATTATCTTTTTTTAATGTTCCTTACTATCCTATGTCACATTGGTCAATAAACGCTAGATGGGAAAAGGCAAACTATCTCACTGAGGTGGAAAAGAAAAATTTACAACAAAGTGTAAAAGAGTCAAATTTCATTTCATTATCCATAGATGAAGTTACTGCGATAGATAACACTACTTGGGTTTGTATGCATGTGTATACCGTAAAAGATCACATCCGTCGAGCTCATCCACTCTGTGTTTGTAAAATGGGGGGCAATTCAACAGCAAAAAAATATATTTGGAAGTTAAGAAAGCTTTGAATGAAAATGCTGGTATGGATGACTTGAAAATTGCAAAGAAGTTGGTGTGTGTTGGAGCTGATGGAGCTGCAGTAATGCAAGGTCAAAGGAGCGGTCTTTGCACAAGATTACAAAGTAGTATTGCACCATACATGGTTGGCATTCACCGCATGGCCCATCGAATGAATTTATCATATAGAATTGTAAGCAATTTCCCTACAGTGTCAAAAGTTGAAGATCTAGTCCACGAGCTCCACTCATACTTCTACCGAAGTCCTAAACGTTTTGCAGAATTTCAAATTTTTGTTGAGGGGGTAACAATAGGAAACAAGATTCTCAGAGATGTTGAGACCAAATGGATCTCCTTGCATGTACCAGCGGAATGAGTTCTAATAGAATATCAATCCTTGATCGGACTAATGTATGAGCAATGCCTCATAGTGGACAAAGCTACTAATCTCTTACATAAGTTAAGTGATATAGAGAATCTGTTAACTTTAGCTACTCTTCTCCCCATCCTGGATTCAATGAACAAACTTGTTAAGAAAGCCTAAGACAAAACTATGTATATCAATGAGTATAGCACTCTACATAAAATGACATGCTTGAGCCTGGATGGTCTATATTCAGATCTAATAGGACGAAGCCCAAATTATTTTAGGTGGCAGATAATTACAGATTTGAATCATGCTGAAATTTTTTTACATTTCAATACAAAAAATGAGTTGTGTCTTTGTAAAAGGATTTCAGATACCAATGCACCAATCTAAGACAGGCAAGCGAGGCAAAGCACTACCAGTTAAAAAGGAAGATTTTGACAGGATTGCTAAATCTGTTAGTGATAATTTGAAGTCTATTGCATATAAAATTTCAACTGAGATTCATGAAAGATTCCCTCGAGAAGAAATACTTGAAGCCATGGGTTGTGTGTATCCTCAATTTTGGCATTCAATAGGAGATAATCTAAATGACGCAAAGGTGTTTCATAAAAAAACAAGAGGAATTGATATTGACATTTTCAAAAGATGCATATTGCAATGGACAACCAATAGAAGGAATTTTAAATTTAGATCATCTTAAAAAACAATGTAAACACTTTGCATTGTTTATGAAACAACAGTTGGTTGACTTAGAGAATCCTTTTGAACCTGGATCAATCACAAGGCTTTGGAAAAGGATAGATCAAAGTGAAGCATTGCATATTGCAATACCAAAATATTTGAAACTTGTTGATTTATGTCAAACAATGATATTGGGGTCAGTGGAAGATGAGAGAGTTTTCAGTGCATTAGGACTTTTGAAATCAAAGATCATAAACAAATTAGACAAAAATTTGGAAACTTGCTTGAGTTTGTTTGTAACACATATAATGTTAGAGAATTTCCATATGATAGGGCACTGGCAATCTGGAATTTCATGCGTAAAAGATGAGGGTTGTGCAACACTTTAAAAGCTAGTGGTGCTACTGCTAGTGCTAATGCTGAGACAAATGATGGATCACAGACTCAGAGTCAGCATGAAGACAAAGAAATTTTTGAATACCCGACTCAGAATGAAGATGAACCTGTTAGTACTAGTCAGTTTCCAAATCTTGAGTCCATTTGGGATATAGAAGCCTCAGATTGAGTCACTGAAGTGAATTAGCAGTCAGTTTATAGGTATTTATAATTATACTATAGTTCTTGAGTCATATTACAATTTCAATTTGCAATACTATAGTTGTCATTGATGATTTTTGATATTGTATTCCTTGAATTTGTCAATCAGAACGGATACTTATTTCATATTTTTAATTGTGAATTTGAATTATTAGTAAACAATTAGAATTTATTTTCTGAATTATTAGTAAACAATTAAATTATTAGTAAATTGGCTCCACATTATGTTGAACATGAAATGCAACAATTTGTGTCACAAGATCCATAAAATTATTCATATTGCATAACTGTTAGAACCTTTCTATTGTTCTACATTAAATGCTTAACATGATGTTCATGGCGATTAGGGTTTTGTGTTTGTTTTTTTGTCTTAGTTGGCTACTAAACCGAAGTTGTCGTGCGTTGAAAATCTGAGTTGTCCTCTCTTTATTTGTCCATGTCAACGTCAAGTGTGGTCAAACGGTTGGTCAGACAATGAGACATATTTAATGTTTCATCTCTAACTCGTAGATAAATTTCATGTTTAACAATTTAAGTGGCGAGTTAGTGAGTGTTGGTTTGGGTTTAAATCACGAGGTCTCTAGTTTTTTGGGTGTTAGCATTTTATGTTAGTGAGCTGGATATTGTTAATGAAATTGCTTTGGTCACGAGGTCTCGAATTGGTTTGATGCCATGCATTATAGCCGTGAGAGTTAGCAAGTAAATCATTAATGGTCTGTGTGCCACTTCTTGCACCTATATATGAAGGTAATTAACATAAAACATTGATTTTTGTTGGTACTCCTTGGGTCGTTGCGGTCAAGAGATAAATAGTTTTGAGATTTTATGGTTATCGCTAGCTCCCAGGTCCTTTATCATCAAGTCAGTTTAAGTCGTGAGCTTGCGAGTACTGGGAGATTTTAATTGTCGCTACGTCGCAAGATGTTTTGCACTTGATCATTTTATGTTGCGAGGTTGCAACTGGGTGTGATTTTATGTTATCGTAAGGTTGCAAGGTGTTCGCGGTTAAGTCATTTTAATTTGCGATCATGCGATGTGGTTGGTATCACAACTTAGTTAGTTTCGTCGCTTGCTCACAGGTTTTGAAGTTGTTTAGCATTTTATGTTGCGATCTGGCGATAGGTAAGTTTTGGTTTGATTTTGTGGTCATCGCATGCTCGCGGGTTTGTAAGTCTTAAGTCAAAAAGTGGTGCGAGCATGCGATGGTGGTTAAGTGTCTTGTTGTCATGGGATCGCAAGGGTTTAAGTCAAGTTAAGTTTTGAGTTGTGAGCTTGCATTGAAATAAGTTGTTTTGTTAGATTTGCAGTGGTCACCAGCTCGCAGGTAAAGAAAGAATATTACAAATGTTGTTGCGAGGTTGCAACTGAAGGGATTGATGAAGAACAATGGTTGTCGCTCACTCATGAGATTCTTTAAGGATTCATAAAAGGGGTTGTGAGCTTGCGATTAAGAGGATTTGGTAGCATTGTCGCTAACTCATCGGTTACTTTCCAAATTGTTATAACCGGTTGCGAGTGTGCAATTAAAGATGGGGATTGACACGTGGACTTGTTTGTTGAGTTCTATAAAAGTTTTGAATGGAAATCGCCAATCAAATAGAAGGGCATGAATTCAAATTTTTCTCGAGTACTTCAGCTTTGAACTAATGCCATAGTAGCTAGTTCATGCAAGTGTGGCAATTAATGAGACTTGAGAGAAGTGACGGTGCCCAAATACCATAAATTGCATGATCGAACTGAGATTTTGTATAATTTCATTAATGCATTCTATCTTTGAGGTAATCCAATGAATTGATCTTAGCAACAATGTTGGAGAATTTGGAGTGTTGGGTGTGGGAAAATTTCAGAAAATTGGTTAAGTTTTTCTCCAAGCCCAAGGCCACGACAAGTGGAGGACCTGGAGGTTCGAAGCCTAAGGCCACTAAGGAAAAGAAGGATAAGAAATACAAAGAAGAATTTGTAGATTTTCTGCCAGGGACTTCCGTTGCTTTGAATACAAATGATTTGGCATGGAAATATTTATGGAGCCAATGCAAAAACCCGACCACGCTTCATATGACTGGCTCTGCTCTGTTTCATTATTTCTGGAATAATAGGGTTAAGGGTGTCCTGATGTCAAACCCTTGGGATTTAAATATGGAAAAGTTAATTGTGCCAAATGTGTATGTTGATGTGGATTTGATCAAAGAGTTGGCCAAACTCTATTGCCCAATATCTAGGGTAATCAGAAGAAAGAACCAGTCTACCCTAGTTTCAATTAACAGAGCTAGCTTTGTTGAAGCTTTCCAGATTACTAGTGTTGCATGTACAGATATAGATTTGGAGCGGATTGCAGAGGATTATGACAAATACAAAGGTGTTATCAAGAAGCATGCAATGCCCAAATACATGCCTAGGGTGAATAGGAAACAATTTATAATTTCAAATAGTATCGAACCACCATTTGACATCACACCTTTCCACCATTATATGCATTGTACAATCTATGGATTATGCAGAGTGTTGGGTTTTGATGGAGATTCAACAATGTCAGTTGAATTACTGATGATAGCTATGGGCATTCAAAACCCAAATGTTAACAAAGATTACGATTATGTGGGCTATGTGGTTGAACACTTTCATAATGCTCTAGTTAAAATTCAGAGTGGTGCACCCAACCCTACATTCAAGCATTATTCATTGTTGATGCATTTAATCTTGTTCTATAATGTTGAGTTCATGGATAAATAGTTGGAGCTTTTCAAAGAAGAATTGGGTGTCTTAATGCCAATACAAATATGGACCCAGGATTGGGACAATAGTTCTTCCCATTCTTCTTTCCTTTTCTTTGAAAATTGGATTTTTTTTCCAATTATGGAAATGCTAAGAATAAATAGGGAACGATTGTCAATTAATGTTAGGAGAGTTTTGAGACCTTACCAGTATGTTCCAAACTGGTCTATTTCACATAACTGGGGGGACTTTTTCTTTTTTGATAACTTTACTATGATCAGAGTCTATGGGTGTCCTCAGCCTCCCCATATTTTACCAAAATTTGTTCCTATTAGAATTTCTTTTATGGAGTTTATTTGGCAATTGACCCTAGTTGAAAAAGAATACCTTGACAAACACATGAAGGGTTCTCTTCTTCCTAGGCTTTGGGTTGTGTCTGATTTTACCATTGGTAGGAGTTCCTTTGATGAAGTAAACAATTTCCTTAAACAATATAGGTTGGTTAATGTTGTGTCTAGATTCTGTGATCCTAAATAATTTATTAAACGTGCATTGCCAAAAATGACACCTTGGGCCACAATAAAGGACCATGAACCATTGGATGATGAAGATGTGGTTAGAAATTTACTGAGAAAAGAGGAAGTACAAGAAAGGAGAAGAAAATGGAAAAATTTGATGAGAGTTGAAGCAGACTTGAAGGTTGTTGACCCTAGTTTCTCAGGTTTTTGCCCCGATAACCTGTACTTGGAGAGGATTAACAAAATGTTGAGTTTATTTGAAACTCTGATGGAACAAATGCCTCAAACTCCAGAAGTGGTTGCTCAGCAGCAAGGCCCCCAAGATGGACATTCTTCACATGGAAAGAGGCCACTTAGTGTGTTGGTTGATGATGTAGAGAGTGGGGATGAAGTTCAATCTACCTGAGTGCCAACTGCAAAGAAACAAAAAACCAAAGAAGTTGGTACAATTGTGAGGAGAGAAACTGCTAGAGAAATTGTTATAGAACAAGGACACTACTTTCATCAAATAAGGACACATCTCAGAGAAGTAGGGTAGAATGAAGAATAGGGAGAAACAAATGAAGCCCTTGCCCAAGGCTTTGATGAGCATGTGATGTTGTCTAATGAGTTCATGAAAGATGATGAATTTATTAAGTCAGATGAATTTAAATTTTTTTGACAAGGTTGAAACAAAATCAATTAAGACAAAATCTGATCATAGAGGAAGGGAATGTAGAAAAGAAAGAGGAGATCATCAAGGCATTGTAAGAATATGATCCCGACAGGGAGAAAATATCTATGGAACAGGAAAGACAATTGATTAAGAGTACTGGTATGATTATGATGCCTGACTGGGATATCCAGTCTATTTTTATTATTGATCAGATTAGGAAGCAAGAGGACCCAATGTTTACAACTAGATTTGAAATTGGAGATTTCATAAGAGGATTGGGCTTTAATCCTAATTCAAAGACACTTGTTGCTTGGTCTTTGGCCCCTTCCACTCAAAAGCCCCACCTTCTAAATATCCAAGTAGAAAATAAAGCTGACAGAATGATCTAGAATTTGCAAAACACAACTGACACGAAGATTGCCTCATTTTTTACTCAAGTTTCTTTCATGAATTTATCAAAAACAGAGGATTTGTCAAGAAGATACACAAAAACATATAGCCAATTGATTGCATTATCTAAAAAATATGAAGAGACACTGATGAAGAAGGGCGCTTTGGAGGAAGAGCTAGTGGAGTTGAAAGAAAAAATTGCAAATGAGCTCCCTCCAATACAGATTACAGAACAAGTACAAGAAATACTAGTTGATGTGACAACAAAAATGGAGGAATACACAGAGAAAATTGAAAATATTGAAAAGGAACAAAATGTCAAGGCTATCTTTGTTGTGTCGGGAATTCTAAAACACGGGATTAATGTATTGAAAGGAAAATTGATGGTAGTGCATGATTTGCACATTTCTTTGAAAGAAGCAAGTAAAACATCCTCTAAGGTTGTTGCTTTTATTGGACCTTTGTTCAATGTTTGGTCAGGAAGAAGCAGATTATTGGATAAGCTAGATACTGCAATGATGTATAGTGATGAATTCCCTCCCAAGATCAGTGACACTAAAGACATGGTGGAGGTAATGAATGCAGCTTATGCATTTTTCACAGGGAAGGATGTGCTTATAAATGAGAAATTGCAGACATTTGGGGAAGGTTATAGTAAATTGGTGCCTTCAATTTATGGTAGTAATGGAGATATGAAATTAGTTTCTGATTGGACCAGTGAATTTTATTTGATTATGGAGGAAGAAGAAATAATCAAGCATATAGATGAACAGGTTGATGCTGATTTCCTTAATAGTATGCTTGATTCACTGTTCAAGGTTGAGGTTGACCATGCAAATTTTATTGTTGAGGCCAGGGCAGTTACAGATGCCAGATGGACATATTCAATTGCAAAGTTGGAAGAGGTAAAGGCATTTAGTTGGCCAACATACAAAGAGGTGGATAGGTGGCAAGCCATGCTAAAGCAAAAGAAGAAATGTCAGGTTGCTACCCAAGATTCCTCCCAGTAATTCTAAGCTTGTTGAATCCTCATCTTATAAAAGGATTCCAAGATTAATTTGAGAGGGATGACCACTTTTTATTTTTGATCGGTAGAGAGGGATGGCTAGTTGGCCACTTTTATTGATGTTGAAAACTCTGATATAGTTATAATAGTTCAACTGTTCAAGAATTTGATAAGTGCATAGCTGAATCAGATTTTGAATTTACTTTCTGATATCATTATGAATATAATATCAATATCATTTTCAGTTTGAGATCTTCACATAATTGTCTTTGTGTTGAATTTATGTTTTCACTGTGAATTGAATGGTCAAGGGTTTTTCAGTTTACGTATGAATCTAGGTTGTATATGTAATGGCATATTCATTCCTATTTATCTGCAAATGAATCTTATTGAAGTTTATTATCAAGTTGTCTTTGAATTGTAAGTGACTCTATGCCCTAGGATAAGGCACTGGTCTTTTGTCTTGATGTTGACTTGGTGAAGTGACCTTCCAATTATAATAGTTGATTCATTGTGGGTGAATATATTTTCTTGTTTGCCTTTGATTATGAAATTGTGATTTGTCTATAACATCTATCATGGAATTGGATCCTCAAAAGATATTCCCTTTAATTGAGTTGCATGCATGTTTTACTAATTATGTTGTATTCCTATCTATTGTGGTGTTTGATACTTTCATTCTTAATACTCTTATGATTTTATATGCTATGGATGTTTATGTAATATTTATGGAGGTGTTCTATGACTAGCATGTACATGTTTTCCCTCCTCCATAAAGTTGGCATTTACTCATACCTATAATCCGCCCACCAATTACAATGAGGTGGATCCTTAATATGATTCCAGACTAACATAAATTTTGCATTCTTGGGCATAATAGGAATCACTAAATGAAAAATTACATACACCATAACAATGTAACAAATGAAAAAAGTTAAAAATCGTGATTCTGATCATTTGAAAGAGATAGAATTATATACCGGAGAGAAATATATTAGAATTTAATTTCTATTGAATAAAATTACTACTTCTGTTGACCATCACAAAATAAATTTATATATAACTCCTTCAAGAACCTGCACAATTCTTGACACTAAATGCTTTTCATTTTCTCTGTAAATGACTATACAACTTGCTCCCTTCACCTAGAGTCTAGAATCACTACTGGAACCAGAAAAGGAACCCCAATGACTATACAACTTGCAAAACTGCTTGACCCATGCCATTATCACCCCGATGCCTTCGGATGGAATGTGAGATGTTACGTTCTGTCCAACAGATCATTTCCAAGTAGAGGAGGAAGCCTTCATGCCCAGGAACAAAGAAAATGGAAAGAGGAGCTTGAGCCTTCATGCCCATGATCAGGGAAATTGGAAAGAGGAGCTTTAGGGTAAATGTAATATGTTGGGGAGGGGGTGCAACTTCCATGTCATCACAAAGATGACTGGCTACCACTCCCCACCCAAACGAATCCTTCTTTCATTCCTCTACAGGCTCCATCTTCAAACCCCCTGCCATCTTGTGGCAGAGTAGAAGCAGAGGATGTGCCTTACTTGGCCTTTCTTGATAAGAAAAGGCTTTCACACCCCCTCTGGCAATCCTTCTCACTTTCACAACCCCTCTGACAATAAAAAACTCACATAGGAGAAAACAAAAAAACACCCATCCGGTATCAGAGAGCACACAACAACTCCATGCACGATCCTACTCAAACATCGTCTTCCTTTCTGAGGAAAAAACCACTCTCAGAAAATGAAAAATGTTTTTTTTTCTCTTCTACCAATTAAGTCACCACTCCATTGTATTTATAACCTTTTAACACTTCATTTGGTGATGCTCATTCACGTGAAAAATCATTATTTTGGTGTTTTTCAACATGAATGTAGACTCTAGAAGTCATGCCTATCAAATCCACTACATCCTGCTAAGGCTCATATATTGTGAATGATTTTGTTCTGATTTTATTCCTCCTTGATTGGACAAATTATGCTTTAGAATCCCTAACAACAAGCAACCTGAGCTCTGATTTCTCAAAGAAATCCATGATCTCCCATCTCTAACTCAGAAGCTATCCAATCCTTGTATGCCTCTGAAACCATCGTCCTCACTTGTCTAATCAACCTCGACTCATGAGAAACCTTCAAACTAGTCCCTCAGGAATGAGTCGGCATCCAAACCTTAAAAATTCCTCGTACATATTAGCTTGCCACCACAGTTGTCGCTAGCTCTCATTTTTGTTTAATGTTAGCATTTTTAGGTTGTGAGCTAGTGACTAGATAGTTTGTGGTTAAGTTTTATGGTTATCGCCAGCTCACGAGGTAAAATTTTTGAAGATGTGATCAAGTCACGAGTTGGCGACAAGTTGGTTTGGGTTTACATCGCGAGGTCTCTAGCTTTTTGGGTGTTAGCGTTTTATGTTACTGAGCTGGAGATTGTTAATGAAATTGCTTTGGTCGTGAGGTCTCGAGTTGGTCTGATGTCATACATTATAGCTGAGTTAGTGAGTAACTCATTTCGTACAGTTGTCGCTAGCTCTCATGTTTGTTTAATGTTAGCATTTTTAGGTCATGAGCTAGCAACTAGACAGTTTGTGGTTAAGTTTTATGGTTATTGTTAGCTTGCGAAGTTAAATGTCTGAAGACCTAATCAAGCCGCGAGATTGTGAGTGAAGTGCTAGTTGTTAAGAGATAAACAATTTTATGTTGGTGAGTATGTGACAAGGGTTAAAGTTACCACTATCTCCAAGTCGCTGCAGTGACGAGGACTTAACATTTTGTGGTCGAGAATTGGCGAGTGGCAGTTCAGTTTCCCTCAGTCGCTAGATCTCGAGGTTATGAAGGCTTAGCATGTTCATCTTGCGAGTTGGAGATAGAGTTGTAAGGGCTTCTCTCTAGGTCACGAGATTTTCTAATGGGTTGTCTTTCAGGCAAAGAGTTGATGACTGTGTGCCACGTGTTTTAATGACTTAATATCTTGAAATTACCACTATTTTTTTTTATGGTTTGAAAATAGCTTGAAATCGCCAATATTTTATTTTTATGGTTTGAAAATAGCTTGAAATTGCCAATATGTTTTTTTAATGGTTTGAACATAGGTTGAAATAGCCAATGCAAATATTTTTCTGGTTTTAAAAATATTACAATTTGCCCATGCAATTTTTTTTTGGTTTTAAAAACATTACAATTCGCCGGGATTTTTCATAAACTTTGAGCGATCACAACTAATTTGCCAATGGAGATTTATTATTTTTTCTCTGTAAACTACAAAAAATCGCTAGTTAAATTAAAATTTTCCTCAGGAATTATACAACTTTCACCAAGTTTTTACACCTTGTCCAAGGGGGGGATTTCTTAAAGTTTTCCCAGACCTCTAATCCACCCTGAACTTATTGATTGGGAAAATGAAAGACATACTGTCATGGATACCTTTCCTGATGACCATGCCATATCCATATATCTTAATGCAATCGGACCCGCAACAACTTTCACCAGGAATTTCAACAACGCATCTTCCAGTCAAGTGGGTACCAAATCTCCTAGTCGCAAAAAGGAAAATAAAGAAAATACTATCAGGTCTAATGTTGAAAACCTTTTATTGGCAATTACCAGGGAAAAAGTAAAAAGAAAGGATGCATCTAACGCTGAAAACCTCCTTGAGGCATTGAAAGATGGGAGATTTGACACTTTACCTAAGTACTATCAAGAAAGGTCATCAATTTTGATTGAACCAACAAAGGCAATTAACATTGGGACAATAGAACAACCAAAGATTCTACATCCAACAACTTCTCTATCAAAGCAAGAAATGCAACAATATATGGAATTCTTCAAACGATGGCAAATCAATTTCATCTGGTCATATGCAGACATGCCAAGGTTGGATCCAAAGCTTATTATGCATCACTTAAATGTCAATCCAGGAGCCAAATCGGCTAAACAAAAATTAAGGAAGATGCATCCTCATATCGCTCTCTTGGTCAAAGCAGAACTAAAGAAATTACTGGATCTAGGATTCATCAGACTTTCAGCATATCCTCAATGGGTATCAAACATCGTTCCTATTTCCAAACTAGACAAAAGTATCATAGTATGCACAGACTTCAGAGATCTTAATAATGCATATCCAAAGGATGAATTTCCTTTGCATAGCATTGACATCATTGTAGATTTAACTGTTGGACACTCCATGTTTTCTCTAATGGATGGTTTCTCTAGATACAATTAGATTAAAATAGCACCTGAAGATCAAGAAAAGACAACTTTCACATATTTGTGGGATACTTTCTGCTGAAATGTCATGCCTTTTGGACTAAAGAACGCAGGTGCCATATATCAGAGAGCTATGCTGATGATATTCCATGATATGATGCATACATTCATGGAAGACTACGTGGATGACATCTTGGCCAAATCATACAACAAAGAAAAACATATAGGGATACTGGAAAATATCTTTGACCAGTTAGAACAGGACAAGCTACGGCTAAATCCTAAGAATTGTGCCTTTGGTGTCACTTCTGACAAGCTATTGGGATACATTATTTCAGCTAGAGGTATCGAAGTAGATCCAGCTAAGGTCAAAGCAATCATGGAAATGGCATCTCCCAGGAATATCAGTCAACTCAGATCACTCCAAGGAAGACTACGGTCAATCAAAAGATTTGTTTCTCGACTAGCCGATAAATGTCAACCATTTACTCATCTCTTGTACAAAAACATTAATTACAAGTGGTACCATCAATGTGAGGAATCATTCAACAAGATCAAGGCCTATCTCATGCAACCACCCATCCTAATGTCACCAATTCCAGGAAAACTGTTGTTACTTTATGTATCGACCACTGAAGTATCATTAGGAGTTATGCTCGCACAATAGGATAATGAAGGCAAAGAACGAGCCATTTATTACATCAACATAACACTAATGGGATATTATCTCAACTATTCCCCAACAGAAAAAGCATGCTTGGTGGTAGTTTTTGCTTCTCAAAAATTAAGACACTATCTACTATCTCACTCCATCAAGTTGATAGCTAAAATTGATCCATTGAAGTATTTTCTCAGCAAGGCAACATTAACAGGAAGATTAACAAAATGGATCATGATCCTGAGTGATTTTGATATTGAGTATGTGGGCATAAAAGCTATCAAGAGGCAAGTCATTGCAGAGCAACTAGCAGAGGCACGGCATCAAGATGATTGTCCTTTACACATTGAATTTTCTGATGTTGATATCCTAACGATCACCACAAAAACATGGCAATTGTACTTTGATGGTTCATATACACAACATGGATCAGGAGTAGGTATTCTATTCATCATGCCACAAGGTCATACAATTTCAAAAGCATACAAATTAAGCTTTTCATGCACCAACAATACAACAGAATATGAAGCTTTGGTTACAGGTATCAAAATGGCTATAGAATGAAACATTACACAACTTCAAGTCTTTGGAGACTCTCAACTCCTCATCAATCAAATCAATGATGATTACCAAACAAAGGATGACAAACTAATGCCTTATAAAAAGATGGTAGATGATTTTAAGAAGTATTTTGTAGAAATCACTTTTGAGCAGATTCTGAGGAATGGCAACAAAGTAGCAAACGCCATGGCAACACTTGCTTCTCCACTTCAGACACAGGAAAATCAAGAGTGTTACGAATTCTTGGTGGAAGAGTTGTTTTACCCTTCTCATAATTGTCTTGATTCCCAAACTATCTGTCACCTTGTTGGGCATGATTCTTCCCACTATGGCCAAACTTGTACATACCTAAAAGATAACACCCTACCTCCCGATTTGTCAAAAAACCAAAAGAGAAACTTTATTCGCCAATCCTCTCATTATACTCTTGTCATGGATACCCTTTTTAAACGAGGTCTAGATGGTACTCTTTTAAGATGTCTCAAGCAAGAAGAATCTAAGAAGGCCTTAAATGAAATCCATAATGACATTTGTGGCACTCATTCAATTGGTCTTACCCTTTCGAAAAAATGCATATGCTAGGGCTATTATTGGCCACCTATGGAACAAGATTCTTTTAAGATAGCTAAAACATGCAAAAAATGTCAGATCCATGGAAATTTAATTCATGCACCAGCACAAGAACTTCATGCTTTGGCAACATCTTGGCCTTTCTGCCAATGGGGTCTTGATCTAGTAGGAAAGATAAATCCTTCTTCATCCAATGGTCACAAATTCATCCTTGTAGCTACAAAATATTTCACAAAATGGATTGAGGTAGTACCTCTCATTAATATCACAGGAAAACAAATTGTTGCATTTATTTTAGATTTGTAATCACATAAGACAATTAATATTTCAAGCTTTCTTCACCTTGTTTCTCAACAAGAGGAACTCTACTTCAATCCTAGCATGAATATTATGGTTTTCGGGCTAATATAGACTACTTTAAGGTTTGTGTTCTCTACTTCAAGCTCATGGAAACCCTCTACTTATATGTCTTTAACAAGATCTTATGTGTATGACATTTTATGCTGGAGTTAATGTAAGATTTGTGTTTGTTACACCATTTCCCTATAATGGATGGTTGTTCATGTATAAAGAAGGAATTTTTATTTTGTAGTATTAGAGGAACTTCATCTATGTAGTTTCTTATTGATTGTATGCATTAATATAATATATGCATTGAAAATTTGGTTTTATATTAAACATCAAGATATACATATGTTCTAGAATATTATTCAAGATGACTTCATGCATTTTGACTAAATCTTTGGTATACAATAATTTACATTTAATAGTGGCTCTTTGTCATGTAATTCCTTCATAAAATAGATTTAGTGTCTTATTTGGTATACCTTGGATATAATAATTTAAATCAATTTTATTAGATTTGAATTAATGCATAAAATTTGTGCATAAAGTCAAGGTAAACAAATTTTTTATAGAGAACATTATAAAATGCTACTACTAGATTTGAGTCACTTTATGTTGAATACATTTATAAAGATATATAAAAGTTCTATATAAATGAAAAAATGATCTATGCAATTTATACATGTTTCACTTAGAAAGAAAAATAGAAAATAGAAGCAAAGCTTAGGCATCTTTTTGTGAGGTGGTGAAATTAGGACTTCACCAACTAGCTTAGTAGAGCCATTAATTTCATGGGAATATCTCACATGAAGGAGGAGATTGAATTTGATTGATCTAACTGTAAAAGGATTGAATACATATTAGATTAACTTCCCTATTTGAGTTGAAATTGTGTTTGAATTAGGTTTGAATTGCAATGCTAGATCTAGGACAGACGGTGATAATTTGACATAAAATAATAGAAACAATAAGTTACATATGACATGCAGAGATGAAAAGTTGAATCTGAGGATGGGAAACAGATCAGAACCTATGACATAAAATTTGGGTTGAATTATCGAGACCAAAATGTGTGGGGCGACTTGATCCCATGAATGTTGGATGCAAACAAACTGAATCTTTTTCAAATCGAAATGACACATAAAATCTCCTATCAAAATCTCATCAGAAATTCCTAGGACTATGAGGTGTGGGGCAACCTGGTCCTCCACTTTTTGCACCTTCAAAAGATTGATTTGATTGTTATCATCCGCTCTACCGAATTTTGCGCTCGTGGCTCTTGAATTAATTTCCTGCACGCAGAATGACAAAAAAAACATTATTGATGGAATTGAATGGAAGTAGAATGCTATCCTTTTGAGGGAAAGGCTAGATTTGAAAATGCTTGAAAGTGAACTTGACACCTTGATCAAGTTGTTTTAAATCCTCTTACAAGGGTTTAGAATGTCTTTGTAGAATATTGATCATGAATTCTTGCACTTGACTTGACCTCTCCTTCAATGCTTGATGAATTCTTGATTAATTGCTCACTTAGGCTTGAATTTTGCTAGAGTGCAGTTGATTTCCAAATTTTTAGATCTTGATAGAGGATCCTTGTATCAAGAGGTTTCTTCTTCTTCTTAGAAAAATGAGGGGGTAAGGCTTCCATTTATACCTAACGTGTCTTAATTGTTTGAATTTTTGAGTAGGTTGACACAAGGCCAAATTTCCTACCCACAAGAAGTGACCATTGAGAGGTCTGATTTTGGGCCCCTTTTGGAAGAATTAGGGCACCCAGGGTGTCCTCGTCCTGTTAATTAAGATTCAAAATTAAACAAAAGTTGGACAAAGAGTAGAAAATATAGATTCTAGGATGGTGTGAGCAAAACCAAAGTAGGTACGGAGCACTAAAGGCCAATGCCAAGGTGACAACTAGGTGAGGGTGAAATCATATAGGGATATTATTTATGACACTACACTTTTCATCTTAGAGATTATGAAGAAAAGAGACCTAAAGAGTTTTAAACTACATATCATATGTCATATAAGTAAAAGGCCTTGAAATATTTATTCATTTTGATGATATTAATGAAGAAACCAAGATATTAAAAGGTGATAAGATATTTAAAAGGCTTATTTCTCATTATAAGAACACTAATTCCTCATAGGTATGAAAAAAATGTCTAGTTCAAAAAATTACAAATATTTATGGAGTATTTTCAAAATAAATTAGAAGAACAAATAAACAAATATGTTGTTCCAATCACACTTCTCGATAGTGTATTTATCAAGAATATAAATAAGTGATAACCTTAAGAATCCCCCCACTCCCCCTCCCTCCCTTTCTCCAAAAAAAAAGGTATTGGCAAATCTTTCATTTTTGGAAAAAAAAAACAATTTCTATTGGAAAATCTTTCATATTTTTCAAAAAATAAAATAAAATTATTAGCCAATTTTTTTACATCACTAAAAATTTGTAAAAAATCATGATGAATCTTCGTAGTAATAGGAGAATGTATTAGTTACAATGGCAAATCCTTTCATTAAAAAATAAAAATATTCTTGTAGAAAAGTAGGGCCTGAGGGTGGAAATGGTTGATGGATTTAAGGGGTGGACTCTATCATATTTAGTTTCCACCATTATTTTGGAATATAATATAATGTCCCTCATAGTATTCCACAAGGTAAAATGTACTTGCAGTTTGTAATACTCATGGGGCCCAGAATTGCTTTTAGACCATTGATTTCCATTGAGATCAATGATCCAAAAGTAATTTCAGGCTCCATGAGAAAATTGTGGGTATGTTTTACCTTGTAAAATATAATGAGGGTCGCTAGATCATATTTTAAATCAATGCTAGAAAATAAATATTAGCGATATGACCCTAAAGCAACTAATAGTTTTATTTTTTATATTGAATATAGAGTAAAAAATTTACAAAATATCCAATCACTTCGAGATGTCCATATGTAACCACAGATAATCCTTCCTAGACCCACAAAAAGCTACATCAATTGCATATATCTCGCTATGGACATTATATAAAATATGCACAGTGACATAACACAAGTTCAATATACATCAAAAATGAGGAGGAAAGGCTAAGAGTTGCTAGTCAACCTAGGTTTTCCATCTGAGAGGACCCTCCATCCACACCATTCGCTTGTCACTTCTAACTAGGACTGCACCATAGGTAGCCAATCTGGCCATGCATTCTGTTTTAGTTATCCTACCTTCATTTATCTCCTCCATGAATGTAGCTAAGGCATTAACAAACGAGATTCTTTCCATAGTTGTCCGACTCCAGGTGTAACTATGAGAAATCTCAAAAATATAGACTCTGGTGTGACCATCTTCTAGAAATCTTTCAAATTTATTCTTTGCAAGCCACATTACCAATGTAACCTACGAATCAATAATATAAAGTGTGAGTCTTCGAAAGGACTCAGCAAGTGCCCTAGTTTTATCCTGATATTTATCTTCATTTCTGATTTTCCATAAATACCATAAGATCTCACAGGAAAGAATAAGCCAAAATAAATTACATTCTTTACTACTACCAGGCACATCCAATAACAACATTCAAAACATCAATAGCGTCAGGAATAGAGATACCAAACAGGAGCCATATCTCTTTAGCAATAATGCCATCAAATAGCAAGTTATTAGTTGTTTCAGCAACTTTGCAAATAGTACATATATCAACATCATTTTTGTCATTCTTGAAAGGCAATTTATTAAGTAAAAATAACCATTTAAAATATTTTATTTTAGGAGCTAGACTACTGCTCCATAATCTATCTAGAGCAGTATGCCATTGAGAGTCTTTCATATCAGTATGCCACACATCATTAACATGAGAAATTATATCATTATTGAAAGTAAGAGAATTTTATATAGATTTAGCTTTTACCATCATAAGAATAGTGTCATCCATCCACGTATATGTTAGACATTAGTTCTCATTCACCAAGAATCTCTTACGAAGTTGCAAGGTGTTACAGGCCTCTCTAAGGATAGAGTAAGTTCTCCAATTAGAGGCTGGAAGGTCATATTTTAGAGATAACTCATTCCAAGAGATAAGATGATCATTTAAAATAATATCTTTAAAACAACAAATACCTTTCTTAGCCCAACTCTTAGCCGAGCATCCTTGAATAAGAGCAAGGGGTTTATCTTTGTGGAGAAGATTCCACCATATTGACCTTTCCCCAAATATAGAATCACGGTTGCTGACCCTACAATTAGAAATCCTAATCCTAATAGCCTCCCAAGCTTTCCAAATAGCCTTAAACACAAAAGGAGCCAGTGGTAAAGATAGGGAAAGTCCTAGCAACAAGCTCACAAAAGGGGAGAGACTTCCAGGCATTAGCTTGTTTGGGAACCATCGACCTTATGCTATTTTTGACAAGCACCTTCCAAGGTTCTTCTCCTTCAAGCGCATGCAATATCCACTTTGCAACCAGGGAAACACCTTGCAACTTAAGGTCTTTCAAGCCCAACCCTCCATCCTTTTTGTCCTTACAACACCAATCCCATTTGACGAAGTGTCTCTTCTTTTTGCCTTTGTCGTCCAACCACAGGAATTGCCGAATGAATTTCTAAATGTCGTTCACTTGATAACTACTGAACAACCATACTGAAGCATAATAGATGTTGTATGAGGATAATATTTTCTGACACTTGGAATCTCCCAGCAAGAGACAAGTAATGTTTGTTCCACTTGTTTAACTTCTTATCAATCTTACTCTTAACCCAAAGCCACATGTCTTTTGAACAGGGAGAAATAGAAAAGGGTATCCCCAGATACCTGACCTGTTTATATGACCCTCCCCACTGATAGCCAAATTTGTTAAGCCAATCATGGTGGTTATCTGACCAACCTATTAATATAGATTTGGATTGGGATATTCTTTCTCAAGAAGCCTCACCAAACACTTAGAACTTGGTAATAAGAGTTTCCATGTTTCTTTCATTTAACTCAAGAAATAAGGTCGTATCATCTGCAAATTTGATATTTAATAGGTCAATTTTATTTGGGAGACTGATGCCTCTGACCTTAGGTGAGCGACCATCATCCCTCAATACGTAGGAAATCGCATCTGAGGCATTGACAAATAATGCAGGCGCCAGAGGGCACCCTTGTCTGATGGATCTACCTAACTTAAATTCTTTAGTAATGGATCTATTGATATCTAGATTGGCAGAGGCATCCTTCAACAAAACTTGAACAAGGTGACAAAACTCCTTAGGGAATCCGAAAGCTTCCAACATCATAACAATAATATCCCCATTCCATTGCCTCCCAATTGGTTATAATATTCTCAAGGATTTATCTCCCTTTGATGAATCTAGTATGGGTGGGGCATATAAATCTTGGAAGAATGTCCACAAGACTATTGGTCAACATCTTGGCTAGGATTTTGTATGAGACATTTAGAAGGGTAATAAGCCTCCAATTCCTAATCAAGGATTTGTCCCCATCTTTGGGAAGGATCTTGATAGTGCCTCTATTAATGTCTGGCCCAAGGGACCCTTCCTTGATGGCCTCATTGTATACTGCTAGCAACTCATCACTGATCCAATCTAAGTTGGCCTTGGAAAATTCAATAGCGAGTCCATCAGGTCCTGGTGTCTTGCCATTATTTAAGTTACCAATGGCATTTTTTATTTCCCCAACTGAGATTGGAATCTTAAGAGCTAGAGAATCCTCCTCAGTAATAAGGTTTGGAATCAAACTCTTGCAGAAGTCCCTAGTAGAGACTGAGGAGGAGTTATCTTCAGAGGCAAAGAGGCATTGATAAAATAGGAGGAACTCATTCTTAATCCCTTCATCATCAATGATCTCTCTTCCATCAACCCACAACCTATCAATCTTTTCCCTACCCTCCTTTTTCTTTAACATGTTGAAAAAGAATTTTGAGCCTTTGTCCGCTTGATGTAACCAATTTAGTCTTGCCCTGGTTCTGGCTCTTGCAATTTTGACTTGTTGAAGCTTCCTCAAATTATCCTTAGCTTGAGCCATAATTTGAGGGCAAAAACATTTTGCAGGTCCCTTTGGGCCAAGTATTCAGCCTTCTGAAACTCATCCATTAGTAAGCTTTCCATGCACCTGCTATCCTTGGCCTTCTTCCTCCCAATCATGCTGAGCAAGAATTGCCAACTGTTAATGTTCTTATTCCACCAACATTAGACATAGTGGCATTATTCCACTTGTTAACCTACTTGATCATGTAAATAGTAGTCAAAACATCATGGTCCTCTAGAAGTTTGAAATTTAGAAGAAACTTATCTTTCTTGACAACTCTAATAGGTCCCTTTTCAGCCAAGCATATCTGTGAGACAATCGGGTGGTGGTCTGAAAGAGAGCAAGGGTAAACATGGACCACAACACCCTTGTCACTCTGATCAAAGGAAAAAGAGTCCTTATTGGCATAAAATCTATCAAGTTTGCAATAAATTCATTTATTGCCTTTCTGATAATTGCACCAAGTGAACCATATCCCTTTGTAATCCTTCCTTAGTTCATCAAGTGGGTCAAATAACTTCTTCTTGTTCTTCAATCTTTCCCAATGCAACCTTTCCCCCCCTTTCCACTCCATGTTAACACCTCCCACCTTATCCTTAGGGTGCTCTATCATATTGAAGTCTCCTCCAATAATCCAAGGGATGTCTTAAAGAGAACTTATCCATTGCCACATTTCTGATCTCTCTCTATAGTCATTAGAGGCATAGACTGAACAAACTCCAATCTTAGTGTTATAAATATTGAG
Organism: Cryptomeria japonica; assembly: GCF_030272615.1. Lineage (NCBI taxonomy): Eukaryota > Viridiplantae > Streptophyta > Pinopsida > Cupressales > Cupressaceae > Cryptomeria > Cryptomeria japonica. The sequence goes on along the minus strand of NC_081411.1, from coordinate 666,495,969 downwards.
AGTAGCCCAAGCAATTTTGTTGCACAAAGAACATCTAGACTCCAGGATTGCATTCTTCCACTTAGAATTAATAAGTAGTGTCATACCACCTCTGCCTTTCTCATGTTTGGTGGTAACTTGATATGCATTTTCCAAATAAACTTGAAGTTAACTTCTAAAAGGAAAGTTGACAGCTTTGAGTTCTTGCAACATAACAAAATCAACATTCTTATGTTGATTAAGGAATCTCTTAACAATATGCTTTATTTTGGGGGAATCAAGGCCCTTGATATTCCAGGAGATGCATTTCATCATCATTATAGAGTTACTTATTCATTATTCTTGGCAGTCCTAAAACTGCTAAAACACTCAGGAAAGTCTGCCCTAGCATCAACCTTCTTAGGGAGGGGAGATATCTTTCTTTTTGAGCCTTTAGTCCTCCCTCTCTCTCTTCTAGGTCGAGTGGGTTTCTCCTTAATATCAGCCATGTTTGGATCCCCTTCGCCAATGTCCCATTCTTCTGAGTAATCAATTTCATGTTCAAGATCCCCACTGGTGGCTGAGTTGTTGAAATTTATCTCTGTCTCCATCTCAAACTCATAACTAGCATCCTCCAAGGAGACTTCACCAATATTAATATTAGCCTCTCCAAGACTGGAAAGATCAAGAGGAACATTAGGGTTGGAAGCACTAATTGCAGGGTCAGCAATGACAATATCAAAGAATGCACTATCCTTATTAGCCAAATCATTAGACATAGAGGAATCAAGCCTAGGGCCAGGATTAACTAGAACGTTTAGGGAGGATGAATCAATCCCTCAATAATCCAAATCCTTGGGGTCTTCGCCAGAATCACAACTCTCGGTATGAGCAACTGCGAGAATGTGAAATTTATTAGAAACCACAATGGCCTCTAGATTTTCGCCCAGGGGGGGAGGATTCTTCTCCCTAGCCCTTCCACATCATTGATGACTCTACCTTTATCCTCAAATATTTTAACAATGGATATAACCAGCGAATTCCAACTAGGGTCAGAAAACCTCATCATCAGGCAAGGTATCATTGGAGTCATCCTCCATGGGTATCGAGAAATATTTCTTACTAGAGAGATTGATCTGAGATTTGCTACGATCACTTTTAATAGCATCTTTAATTCTATCTAAGACCAATTGCTGAGCATTTTTCTTTCTAACTTTCCAGGACTTGGGAATGACTAATTGATTCAGATTTTCCTTAGACTCCCCTATTTGAGCAATGGCCTTATAAATAGCCAAATGAGGAGGGGCTTTGGCAGTAAATGCCCCAAAATCAACATTTTGATCAAGTTTAGGCAATTCTTTGGGAGGGCTATGGGTTGCCCTTTTAATAGCCAACTTGAGAGAATCCAATCTCTCCTGTAAGGAAGAATGATCAACCTGATTAATCTTGGGAGGAGCATGATTTTCTGAGCGGGGCTTCTCAAAGTTATGATTATCATTAGACTTCCTCTGTGAAGTAAGGATAGGGCAATTCCTTCTTATATGTCATTTGCATCTACACAAAAAACATGCATTGACCCCTCCAAGGGTTTCTTATCTAACTTAATATCAATAAATTTGGGAAACTTATGGCTAGGGTTAACTAAAACTAGAACTCGGGCATCAAGATGGCGCACGAGACTAGGAGTATTATCAACCCTAATAACCCCGCCAATGGGTTCCAGGATTTGTGGAATTAAATTCCATAAAACAGGCGGAAGGTGTTTAATGGCAATCAATCTGGAGAAGGGTAGCACAAGAATTTCATTATACACTATATCAGAAGTCCAATTTAGGGCTCTGAAAGTGCAATTACCTACCGCCACCTGAGATTTGGAATCTTTAAAAAAAATAACAAATAATCCGTTTTCAATCATATGACAAAAAGAAATATGATAATCTAATTTCTTAATCCAAACTTTTTTAATCATATCATCCAAAAACTTCCTGGTCGGGCATTTAGTAACATCCACGGTCGCTAAAAAAAATGCAATGTCCTTTAACCTAGATTTTTCTATAAAATCATTTGGAGAGATAGATAAAGTGGGCAAAGGAAAATTAGGGCACTTACCTATTCCTCTGTGGCAAATGCACACTCCAATGAGAAATTGTAGGTGATTTAAGGTATTGTCATTGATGGAAACCTTACAATCATGTGATACCAGCAGGCAGACATAGGTACTGACACCAGTAGACTCTACACCGACATACAGATCACCGGCACTGAAAAGGAAGATTACCGGCACCGTGGCCGACAGGAATTTTGTGTATATATATTTTGTAATTAATTGTAAAATCTTTTATAAGCCGACTTGGTGAATTGTAATATGACTCATATATGTATGAGATCATTGTAGATCATTTAGACAATGATGTATGTAAAGATAATAGCAGACCTAATATGCGAATTATTGGATAAGGGTTTATGTATGTAGCAGAGCTTAAACCGGTACTGAATCTGGCATAGTAGATGCTAATCTGAAGCAATACAAGACATTGGATTTGTATAATCCATTTTTATAAGTCAGTGTGACTTCTTTTGTATTTGAGCAGTGAGCTCTAGGCACTTGGCCTTCCTGCATGTGCAGACCCCTATTGTCACTAATACATTTGGACTAGATTTCCGACTGAGGTTTCCAACGGAGAAGGTATATTGTGACCAAATTTGATTTTTTTTTGAAAAAATGCCCACATTCGTCGTAATTCTGATGGCAATTTCCCATTTGGTTTCAACGAAGAAGGCATTAGCAATGAGAATTTTCTTTTTTTCAAAAAAGTGCTCGAGTTCGTCATAATTCCGACGACAACGGCCATTACTTAAAAAAAAAGAAGAGGGGAATTCATTTGTGCATTGCAATCCTGCGTAGGTGTCCGTGGCGACTTCAACCCCCAAGAACATCAAACCCGCATCGAAGGCATTTGTGGCATTGCTTGCAATCCCATGCAGGAGGTAGATTCAAATTGCCCTAGTTTTTAATTTCATGTTGCAAAAAATATACATGTGGTGGTTAATTGCTCTAGTTTAATCTCGTAAAACCATAGAACTGTGATTAAGGAGTGAGCATTCAATTTTGTAGCAGCAATCCCTTCCTCCCGTATACGCACATGTTGATTGTTCACATGAGATCACATCTCTTTGCGGCATCATATCAAACAATTCACGAGCCTTGTCCATGTTTCCACATTTTGCATTCATGTCAAGCAGGGCATTTGCAAGTACAACACCTAACAAAATTACTCTATCTATTATGCTTTGATGGATGTCTGTACCCTGTTCCAAAGCTCCCATTTTTGCACAGGCAGGGAGGATGCTGGCAAAGGTTGTGGAATTTGGCTTTATGCCTTCCAATTTCATTTGCTTGAAAGTGTCTAAAGCCTTTTTGAGAAATTCATTTTGTGCATAGCCAGCAATTGTTGCAGTCCACGAGACAACATTTCTTTCAGGCATTCTATCAAACAGTTCACATGCCTTGTCTATGCTTCCACATTTTACATACATGTCTACCAGGGTAGTTGTAACTACAACATCTAACAAAATTCCTCTATCCTTTATGCTTCAATGAATGTCCATACCCTGTTCCAAATCTCCCATTTTGGCACAGGCAGGGAGGATAGTAGCAATAGTCGTGGAATTTGGCTTTACACCTACCGATTGCATTTGCTTGAAAGTTTCTAAAGCCTTCTCAACAAATCCATTTTGTGTATATCCGACAATCATTGCAGTCCAGGAAACCACATTTCTTTGAGGCAATCCATCAAACAGTTCCCGTGCCTTGTCTATGCTTCCACATTTTGCATACATGCTAACAGAGCAGTTGCAACTACATCTGACAAAATTCCTCTATCTTTTATGCTTTGATGGATGTCCATACCCTGTTCCAAAGCTCCCATTTTGGCACAAGTTGGGAGTATGCTGGCAAACGTAACTAAAGAAATGCAATGATCAGCTCCAAAGACATCAAACCACTACTAACAAAACCGAGAGTCTAAAATATGATAGGGAATAGTGTGAGTGGTCTTGAAATAAAATATTTTATTTTCAATTTCAACTAAAACATAATTACTCAACCATTTAATGTTATTAATAAGTGTTTAATTTATGAAAGAGATAAATGGTTGGCCACAAGTACATGAGTTACTAAATGCACACAAATAAGTGAATTTGATATTCAAAACTATCTACAATGAATTCAATTCTTGTCCATTAGTCATTTATGTTTGCAATAAGCATCTTTCTTTGTTTTTCTTAATCTTTATTCATAGTTATGTGCATATTTCACATTCTATAATTAGGATATCAATCGTTATGGCTGAACACTAGCATGATGTTTGTGTTGTGGTATAGATGCGTGGAAACATAATTATGGGATTGTTATATTATAGAGATCATAAATCTAGATATCGCATATTAGTTCTAGCTCTTCTTGGATTGAGTCTAAAGTTGACATATAGTCATAAAGCCATTATTAGCAGATCTATCCATTTCTAGTAAAGACAATTGAGAAATTCATTTTGATATTGAGAGTTTCTTATCTGTTTACCTATTGATCATTATTAAGCCGTAATATTTAGGTCTATTTATCTCTCTTGCAAAACCTTTGTAAGTGTCCTAGATTGTCCCTACTACTCACTCTTCAATGAAATAGTGGAGTTCTAAAGATTTGTTGCACAAGATGGTGTTGAACGTATCAACAAGGCTAGCATGGAAGGCATGTTCAAGCTTCCACTTGTACAACTTACAACAAATGATTTGTTGATAGAAGAAATTCTTGAAATAGGGATACAATCAAAAGACAAGTAAGTACATACAAACCTCCTCGGTTGAAAGTAAAATCTGTGTATAAAAAGAGTACATTGAATCCCAATCCATAAAAACAATAGAGATACCAATGGAGACTTAATTGGATGTAGCATGTCGCACCAAAGTTGTTAGAGTATGCTAAGCTAGTACATAATGTTTCCTAAAGCCACATTAGTATTTTACCCAGATCATTATCTACCAAAACTAACTATAGTAATCCTTTTGAGGATTCATTTCATGGTGCTAGATCTTCATTTAGTTCCACTTCTTGTTGGAGAAAAGAACAGTTATTTCTTGAGGTAGATGAATATCCCATCAACAAAGGACAAGACCCTTTCTAGAATATAACAAATTCTACTCCAACAAAAGATCATGGGGGTTTCACTAGAGATATTGAATAAGAGATAGACTTCTACTGCTGCATTAAAAGCATTGGCATGTTCTTCATTTATTGATGTAAAATCTTTGTGACGCCACCACAACCAACAAAGGTGTAAAAAGTTGTTTGCAATGCATGGATTTTTAGGATTGTCCTTTGAGAAAACAGAATTAAAGTATGGAAGTAGGATCTGCCAGCTCCTTAGGGAATCTTGATGAAAAATAACTGTAAAATATTTGGGCGAGCTTATATGCAAAAACTCATGCTTCCTGATGGGTTTATGTACAGAAATAAGCACAAATTAAGTGGTAAAGGGGCTTCTGGAAACAAGAGGGAAAGAGAGGCAGTGGAAGTGAAAACTTCTGGTGTTGTGTCTGCTCCATCTCAGAATGGGAATGGCGAAGGTGTTGTAAGAGGAGCTGAGAAGGGTGTTGGAAGAAGTGGGGGTGTTTACATTCCCCCATTTAAGCTGGCTCAAATGATGAAAGATGTGGAAGACAAGAGCAGTGTGGAATACCAGCGCATGACATGGGATGCCCTTCGGAGGAGTATCAATGGGTTAGTAAACAAGGTAAATGCATCTAACATCAAGAACATCATTCCAGAGTTGTTTGCAAAGAATCTCATCCGTGGGAGGGGTCTATTTTGTAGGTCTTGTATGAAATCCCAAATGGCATCCCCTGGATTTATAGATGTTTTTGCTGCGTTGGTTGTTGTGGTAAATAAAAAATTTCCTGAAGTTGGCAATCTGCTTTTGCGAAAAATTATTTTGTAGCTTAAGCGGGCATACAAATGCAATGACAAGCACACGTTTATAGCAACAGCCAAATTTATAGCTCATTTAGTGAATCAACAAGTTGCACATGAGATCATTGCCTTGGAACTTCTCACCCTTTTACTAGAGAACCCCACAGATGACAGTGTAGAGGTTGTTGTTGGGTTCATGAAAGAATGTGGTTCTTTGTTGCAAGACCTTTCACCCAAAGGTCTCTATGGGATTTTTGAAATATTTAGAGGTATTCTCCATGAGGGGGAAATTGACAAACAAGTACAATTTTTAATTGAAGGGCTTTTTGCAATTCACAAAGCTAAGTTCGAGGGTCATCCAGTTGTGCATCTAGATCAGTTAACACATGAAGTTTTCCTAGAAGATGAACTTGATCAAGAAGTTGGTTTGGATGTTTTCAAGCCAAATCCTGATTTCTTAGAGCATGAGGCAACCTATGAAAAACTGAAGAAAGATATCCTTGGAGATGCTTCTTTAGATGAAGCAAAAGGGGAGAATGATTTAGGTGATGATTCGGATGATGATGATGATGATGATGATGAAGAGGAAGGTGAGGAAGCACTGAGAATATATGATGAGATAGAGACAAACTTGGTCAATTTAAGACGTACAATTTATTTAACAATCATGTCAAGTGTTGATTTTGAGGAAGCTGGTCATAAGCTACTAAAGATCAAGCTTGAACCTGGTCAAGAGAGAACATACCCTCGTTATTATGGTCTTCTTGGGAAAATATTTTGTATGATCAATAAAATTTATGAGGAATTTTTTGATAAGTGTTTTGTACAACAATATTCTATGATACACAAACTAGAAACAAATAAACTGCGTAATGTTGCAAAGTTTTTTGCCCACTTACTTGGCATAGATGCTCTTCCATGGCATTGTCTTGCTTATATACGTCTGACAGAGGAAGATACTACTTCCTCTTCCCGTATTTTTATAAAGATTCTCTTGCAGGAGCTGGCAGAGCAGCTTGGTATATTGTTGCTTAATGAAAGGTTGAACGATCCAACAATGCAGGAGTCTTTTGATTCAATTTCTCCAGAGGACAATCCCAAAAATTTACGAATATGCCAAGGCTTGTAATGCAGCAGCAAAATTCTATTACTGATTCAGATGAATCTACCTCTAATGACGATTCTTCTAGTTCATCAAGTTCGTCAGATTCTAATACATCAGACTCAGATTTTGAGAGTGAAACTAACAGTGAGAGCAGTAAGGAGTCACCAAGAAAGAAAAATAATTCAAAGCATGACAATGAGTATGAAAAAATAAGAAGAAAGAAAAGGGCGAGGGCATATGACTCGAAGGATGGAAGTGACAGTGAAAAAATCAGAAGGAAAAAGAAAAGGAATTAAAAATCTTTCTAGTCAGTTATTCAAGGCTCCAGTAGACACCGTTTTCCTGGACTGTGACAAACAAAAGAATCACTTCCAAGTGCTTTGGTTTTATAACAGATGATTATAAGATGCTACAATGTTGTCTTATGTATTTTAATAGCCACGGGTTTTAGAGTTTTGTACTTGACAGGTAATGGATAAACAATGTTAGGAGGAGAAAATATTGAAGGCCAAGTGCAGATTATGATAATACTAGATCAATAAATCATGTTATTTATTGAGTATTTCTTATTTTCCATGTTGTGTGATGTACCATAAGAAAACTAGAAATCTAAATTCAATAAGATTCTTTGTTCAATGATGATAATTTCTATTTTCAAGTAATTTGATGATGATAATTTCTATTTTCAAGTAATTTGATTTGGTATATTATACTGAAACTTGATTTCATAACTAACATTTCAACTTCTATATAACTAGTTCTATAGCCCAATTTTCTTGCCTGTGAAGAAAGACCATGTCAGACAATATCAACGAACAACAAAATAAGGAGACAATTGCTAGATTGTGGTCTAACTTGAAAAGAAAAGGTGATGGAAAATGTTATTGTCCGTGCAAAATTTGTAAGGGGTTAAAGACTAGAAGACTTCTAATCAGAACAGTGAAGAAACATTGTAGGCTACATGGTCACATTGAAGGTGGACATGATTATCATCCATTGGTAAGTTTTTCATTATATCGTTTTGACAATTTATATACATAATAAATCACGTGATGATGAGATCATGATCATGGTTTATTTATGTTTATCAATTTTATATAGGTCGAGCACCCCAGAGCACATGATATAGATCAACACAACCCTAAGAATATGGTTTTCGAAGTAGACGAACATGGAGGTGTGAATATCGAAGCTGGAGATAATGATCCCATGGAAGATGACGATCATGAGCCAGAAAACACAATTGAAGATGATGGTACAAATACATTGATCCATGACTCATTTAGTACTCGCGTGGCTGATCATGATGATGAATATGACCTTGATGTTGTTCATGATGTCCCTCTACTTGAGAAGGCATCTGAGGCCCTTTACGAAGGCTCGCAAGCAACTCTTCTCTCCGTTGTATTGTTGTTGGTGAACTTGAAGGTTATGAATGGTTTATCCAACATAACAATGTCACGTATGTTAAGGTATGTCATATATGTCATAATAAACTATGAATCATGTTGTACCATTAATATTCTTTATTATAAAAAAATTGTATTTTTTTGTTGTAGATTGATAGGTGAGTTTTTGTTACCACCATCAAATATTCTACCTCGCTCATACCAAGAATTATCTGCCGTTATGAAAGATATTGGAATGGAGTATCAAGCAATAGATGCTTGTCCCAATGATCATATTATATATCACAAACAACATGAATTTTGAATTGAATGCCCTGAATGTCATATCAGTAGATATCGAACAGATCAAATAACAAAAAGGGTTCTTCGCAAGGTTCTTCGCTATATTCCCATTATTCCATGTATGCAACGATTATTCAAGTGCACTAGCTTGGCACAATTTATGGATTACCATGCACGCAATAGAAGTCAAGATGACATTCTTCAAATTCTTGTGGATGGTTCAGCATTTATGGACATAGAGGAAAAGTGGCCACACTTTAAAGAAGAACCTCGTAATCTCAAGCTTTCATTAGCAGCGGACGGTGTCAATCCATTTGGAGAGATGAGATCTGTTTACTCAGTGTGGCCTATTTTTGTTATCAACAATAACATTCCTCCATGGATGTCAATAAAGAGGGAGCACATAATGTTGGAAATGATTGTTCCAGGTATTTTATCATGTAAATATAGTCATCTAAATTTAATTATAAATATTGCAGTAAAATGGTCATAATAATAATGTAATGTTTTTGTTCATTCGATTAGGTAAGTACCAAGTTAAAGATATGAATGTATATATCGAGCCTCTTATCGACGAGTTGTTGGAGTTATGGAATGGTGTCACTATGTATGACATCTCTAGACCAATAGGACAAAGACAATTTCAATTTCATGCGATGCTTCTATGGACAATACACGATGCCTCGGGGCTAACACTTTTTTGTGGTATGTTATAGTGTTTAAGTTGTGCATGAACATTATAATTCAAAAAATTATCATATTTAATCCAATTATACATTATCTTGTAGATCTTCAAACAAAGGGAAAATTTGCATGTCCTGTTTGTGGTCCAAAGATGAAATCTCGTCATTCAAAAATTTAGGAAAGCAGGTGTTTGATGAGTATAGGCACTTTCTCCACAAAAATCATAAGTATCAAAATACTGAAAAACATCTTTTCAATGGGAAAGAAGAGAATACATCAAAGCCATGAAGAATGACACCTCGCCTGTGGAAGTTGGAATATAATAGAATTAATCGTCAAGGTAATGCTATTCCATTTATTGGTTTGTCATAAAACATCTTTTCTATTTTGTTTTGTTTATTGATGATGTGATTGATGATCATGAAGGTCATGAAGGCATAAATGACCACCTTACTAAGGGACTAAAAAAGTTATCCCCGACAATTTAGTAGGTTTCCCTACTACGAGCAGTTACAAATTGTTCATTTGTTTGATAGTATGCATATTGGAAAGAATATAACAAAGACAGTATGGAAAATATTGGATAGAAGGCATGACAAAGAAAAAATTGTCAAAATATGTAGTGACATTCAGGATTCCAATCATGCAATGATAAATGTCATTCAATCAAATAGCCATGGAGACCAGATTAATATAAGTGAGCTTCCTTGGTTATTAACGGACCAGCAAAGCAATGCTATAAAAGAAATACAAAAAATTCGATTTCCCACAGGATTTGTTGCGAACATAAACAATCCCATATCAAAGAAAAGTGAATTTGGGCCAGGGATGAAAACGCATGATTGGCATACCTTCATTAAGGTAATTCATGTTCTTGTGTTTTTAGTATGTATTTAAGTATTGCACGTACGTGTACTTTTCATTATGTTACAAAAAAATGAAAAGATAATTTTATAATTGTTGCAGTACATTCTACCTCTATCTCTCCCAGATGACTTCGACAATAATGTCAAGCAAGTCATATATGATCTTGGAAAATACATGAGGTAAGTAGTGATATTTGTTTAGTTCATTGTATAGATATTATATTTGCGATTTGTTTTACTTGTTATGTAATATATTTTTTTGCGTCTTGAATACCTTGTAGGTGGTTGTCATGTAAAGAAATCCATAAAGAGGATATAAAATATTGGAAGAGAAAAATTCCTCATTTAATGTGTGAAATGCAAAAGTGTCTACCTCCAACTTTTTTCAATGCACAAGAACACTACCTCATACACCAAGTTGAGGAGATTGAATTGTGTGGACCTGTACACACTAGGTCAATGTGGATGGTTGAGAGGCACTTGAAATTTTGAAGGCTTTGGTTCGACAAAGAGCACATCCTGAGGGTTCTATGGTGGAGGGATATATGGTATACCAGACTATGGTGTAAATTTCTGAATATCTTCCTAAGTTTGCAGCAAAGATCCACGTGGATCACATTTGGGATCCCAACACCATTAACAAATTCAAAGGGGAGTACTTGACGGGGAAATGTAGATTGAGGAAAGTGAGAGGTAATTATAAGATGTTATTGTAGTTAATTAATTCTTAATCTTCAAAATAAATCGATTGTAAGACGTCTATTTATTTTTTGTATAGTTGGTCGAGAGTGGGATGCACTACATTTGTATAATGCAAACAATCTTGATTGGATGACGGCATGGATTGAACGTTGTCAACATTCTAGATGCACATTAACATGGGAAGGTGTGGATTCATTGGTTAAAGAAGCACATCGTAATGGAGATTCCAATGTTACGCAAAGGGAAATTGATTTAGCATATGGTTTAAGAGATAAACAGGTACGTATAAATTTATTAATCACCCATATGTTTATCAACTCGCAATGCAATAAATTTTACATGTTTGACATATCGTAGGTCAAACACCACAACGCTATGTGCTGCAATGGTCATAAATTTCACATAAAAAAGTTGGATGACACAAAGAAAACTTGTGATTCTGTCATCACTGCAATCTTTGAGGTGACAAATATTTCATCGAGAAATGACATTCATCCTCAACAGTCTCAAAATCGATACTGTGGCATTTTGGATGATATACTTGAGTGTGACTTTAATTCCTTCAAATTAGTTTTGTTCGTCATCAAATGGTATAGGCTACGATTGAATAAAAATGATCCTGATAGAACTGTTATTGAACATGATAATGGTTTTATAATGCTAAATACAAGGTCATTTGAACTAGTTGGGGATGAGCCCTATGTTCTTCCAAGCCAATGTGAACAAGTATTTTACTCAGAGGTTCCACATAAACCGGGTTGGTCATTTGTTGTTAGACTGATCCAAGAGGAAGGCCGATAAAGTATAATGTGATGGAAGAAGAAGATACCGAAGAAGTAGAAGATGAAGTGGATGATGATCACGATCGACAGTTTCTCAATGACGATGAAGAAGAACAAGAAGAAGAAGAAGATGATGATGATGGTGATGATGGTCATGGTGATGGTGATGGTGATGGTGATGGTGATGGTGATGGTGATGGTGATGGTGATGGTGATGGTGATGGTGCTGGTGATGGTGGTGGTGGTGGTGGTGGTGGTGGTGGTGATGGTGATGATGGTGATGATGATGGTGAAGATGTTGATGATGATGATGGTGATGACAACGACGACAATGATGATGATGATGATGATGATGATGATGATGATGATGATGATGATGATGATGATGATGATGATGATGATGATGATGATGATGATGGCGATGATGACTTTGATGTTCATGATGATGATGAATGAAATGTATGAGGTGTGCGATTAGTATATTATCTATTTAATATTGACTTCTTGATAGAATTTTTTTTACATAATTAATTCATTGTGTTTTGAATTCTAATGCCATTACAAATTAATTCATGATTCACCTTTTAATATGGAGATGGAGATAGGGAGAGTGACTATTTATGTGACAATTTTTAAACTGTGTTTATTTATGGAAATTGGATTGTTTATTAGCTATGTGATGGATGTTGATTTAAAATACATATGTGATGGATCACATGTTTATGATGATGCATGTGACATCTTTTGAACTTTGTGTTTATTTATAGAACATGGATTGTTTATTACCTATGTGATGGATGGTGATTTATGATACATATGTGATGGATTACATGTTTATGATGACACATGATATGTGATGCTAATTGTGATGCTCAATTACATATATGATGACACATCATGTGATGCTTCTGATGCTTATGATACGTATGTATTTATTGTTTATCAACTTACAAATGTAGTAATGCTTATGATGCTCAATTGATGGTGTTGATTTCAGGTATAGTCCTTGTGTGATGTTGTCACCCTTGGTGGCAACAAGTCATTGACTACAGACATCGTCAATCATTTAGTTGAGGATCTTGCATAGTCTACATAAAGTAAAGGTAAGGAATTAAAAAATTTACAATGATTTTGATGACAACATCTTTTTATTATTTAATACTCTTTTTGTCTACAAATTTCATGTTGTTCATGCTGTGTACTATGTAATTTTTAGCTAACATAAGATAATTGAATTACATTGTATAGGACCCTGAACCCCTTTGACGAGGATCCTGCACAGTCTCATGGATGGACAGGTATAACTAGTCAATACACCCTATAGAAACAGTTTATTTTTTAAAAATTACTTGGAAAACAAACTTCCTCAATTTTTCAAACCTCAACATTAGTAGCAAATCTAATACAGTTATCAACACTTGAGGCCCCAGTTGGACTTATTCCAATTTTCATCCCAAAATCAACTTTAGGGCTGACTTCTTCATCAACATTACCCTCATTTGCAAAATTTCTCTCTCATTACCAATTAACTCTCTCATTTCATGGAGTGCAGGTACCCCCAAATAGGTATTTGTCAGATCTATCTTCGTCGAGTGAGAAAAATGCAGTAATAGAAAATAAAAGTGACACATGTAGTAGGTCTACAATAGGGAGATCAACAAGAGGTCAAAAGATTAGAAGAAAATTCAATAAACGCATGAAATTTTTCCTTGCTCAAGGGGGGTCATGTTCTTATGATGATGAGACCAAAGGTGATATTGAGGTGCCACTGAGGTACAAACATCTACAGCAACAATGGGTGCCCAAGGATCTTCCTCCAATAAACATTGATTTTTATGTTAATGATAGGATATATCGCATAGCACCTTCATCGTTACATGGTTTAGGCTTATTTTCCATGGACGGCATAAAGGTCTGTTACAATAGAGTTGCAGAATTGATGGAGTTTGTTGGACCTTGTTACAATTACAATCATTGGATGCAGATTGTTAAATATAAAAAAATTATTCGTAGGTATGTACTGTCAACAAATTATATACAATAGAAAGATAATGATCAAAGTAAATGAGTAGCTGTATACATTGATGGTCGGCCAAAAGCAACAGGGAATATTGAAGGTTTTATAAATAGTACGCGCCCTGGGTCAACTAATAAACAACCCAATTGCATATTTGAGGCACACAAGGCAAATCGTGTATTTGTATGTGTGATAAAATCAATAAGTGCAGGCGAAGAGCTTCTAATCGATTACAATTTGAATCGTATAGATACAAACAAAGTTAATATCATGAGGGTGGTACGTACTATATACCATTTAAATTAACCAATCTCCAATTAATGAATCCAATATACCATTTTATTATGAAGTTTTTTTGCTAAGTCTATTGCTTTAATTTCGCTAACGTTTTTTTTATTTTTTCTTTGTCACAGGCCGACATGGATCCATCACATATCGCAGACAGAGATGTAGCTTGCGACACTTCTACCGAGCAGGTAAACCTCATTGTAATTGTACAAATTAGATAGAAGCAAATTGTTACATTATTATGTTCTTTTTTTTAGTGATTTATACTAATTTTGTAATTGTTAATGATATTCTTGACACAGACGGATGTTCGGGGAAAGGGAAAGGGAGTTGCAGTACCTAAGCACCTTTCTAGGGATGTGGAATCATTAGGGTTAAGCGATGATGACCCTGAAGATCCCACACACCTTATGAAATTCTTTAAAATACCTTTTATAAAAATTAGAAAAGAGATTGTTGCTTTGGTAGCCATGCATCCTATCACTGATGAGATACAAGAGAGGGTGGAATTATTGCTTTAGACAGCAACAGTAATGAAAGCTTTAATTATAACAAAAGTTCAATAATGGTTTATATTTTATTCTCTTTTATGGCATTAATTAAAATATGTACGTATTGTTTTTATAGCAATTTATCTGCCCTCATCAAAGTCATTCCCACAATCAGGGTGTTGCGGGATCTTCAGGTGATGACGATTTTCTTGTATTATCACTTGCTTGGCTTATCACTCTGAGTACCCAAAACACATCGTACTTGATACTGTCAATTTTCAAAATAAAGGTTCATCCTTGTTTACAATTCTTGCACTTTTCATATATTTAATGTTTGATATATTTAATGTATTATTCTTTAGGTGTTGTCAATGTTACTGTGCAAATGCCGCCGCCGCCTCATCAGAGGTTACCCTCACCTGTATTGTCGACTGCAATGTCGGTAACACGTAGCATGCAGACATCCTCTCGTGCACGTCATATTGGCCCGCCCACTGTTGGTAGATCCTTCTTTTTCTCTATCTTATGTCATGTGTTTATTTCCCTTCAAGCATTCTTTCTTGAATTCTAATGCCATTTCATAGTGGATTCAATGTTTGCAGGAGGAGATGCACATGAGGATGTGCCAAAGGCGACTACTGCTGATAACATACCATCATTTCCTGGATCTTCTCGTATTGCTAGTACGGGAACGTTGCAGGCCACATTGGTGGTGAGCGACGAAGAAATGATTCCCTTAAAGATACAAAAGGTTCCAGGTACTTTAAAATTATTATTATATATACTCTAATTATAATTTACTTTATGATCACTCATTTTGGTCTAATGATCCCATGAATTTTTTGCAGGCAATAATATTTTCTATAAACATCTTAGTGATATTGCATTGCAGATATTTGGGCCCACCATACGTAAAAGGTGGTACATCATATGTGAACTAACCCTAATCCACTTTTGATTTCATATCATTGCTAGAATAGTTTTTCTTTGATCCATTTCTTGAAGTGTAATAAATGTAGCTTCAGTTCATTTCTGAATCTAACAGGTTTGTTTTTTCTTTAAAAGGTGGAATGACCAAGAAAAAAGGTTAAAAGATGAATTGACAAACCAAATGGTTGAGTGGTTTGGAAATGACACCTTTAACAAAACCAAGCTCCTTGAAAAAGCTGGCACATATCTAAAGTATGTGAGGGACCAATACATGACCCATTTGGAGAGGAACCTAAAGTACGAACGTCCCCCCATGATTCTAGAGAGGGAGTGGAAGGACCTGATTTTGGATGCCAAGGAGAGAATTGAAAGGGAAAAAGGAAATACACCACTAGACGTTAGAAGAAGGTACGGGATACTATTAAGAATGTAATTATGTACTAATTAATTACTCTTTATATTTATATAATCTAACATATTTCAAACTTTTTATAGACTGAGTGACACGTCAAAGGCAACCAAGGCAAGGCAAGAAAAGCACGGGCAACACAAACTCGGCTCTGGTGGTTACATGAAACTTGCTGCACAAATTGTAAGTATCTCATGTAAACGAAATATTACATCAAAATATTAATAAATTGCAAACATTTTTTTTTATCAAACAATGCAAACAAAATTCATGGTACCAAGCAAAAATGCAGGGCTCTGAATTCAATAGAGCGCCCACAGAAGATGACAAGAGAATTGCCTACCAGCAAGGCTATTTAGCCGTGGCTAATCGGCTATGAGAATTGAGTGGGCATACATAACATTCGAGTGCATCCGTCACACAAGTAAATATGCTAAATGGAAGTTGTTTCAAATTGAATACTTTACCAATAATCTAATTGATGTTGAGTTCCAACATAAAGTGACTATATTTGTTTTAAATAAGCAAGCAATGATAACAGTGTGCATGTCATTGGAATGCAGCCTGCTAATTGTGAAACATCACCTGCACATGAAGGTCCAGATGTGCATCCCAGTAGTGGAGGTATTCATTTGCTATTCAAATTTATTTATTTAGCTATTAATACAATTAAACATCTTAATTTGTAATTAGAGTAGTAATTAATGTAACCTTTTTTGTTAATATTTTAGAGCATGTAGTCAGTGGTGAGCAAGTGGAGCATGATCTGGGTACACAACATCAAGAACGTGATGTTCCCCACTCAGGTAAAGAGGACCACTATTATTTCTTTAAACAAATATAATTACAATTGGTGTTCTGCATTAATGTAACCTTTAGTATTTCAACTCCAAATGATCTAGAGGGTGTTCAGCATGTTGAGGTTGAGGCTACACAAAATGATGTGGCCCCATCAGGTAAAGAGCACAACAATTATGTTCTCTAAATTAATGAAATACTTGTAACAATAATTTTTATTTTTTTTGAATTTAACCCATTTCTTTGTTATTGCAGAGGACCCCCCTTTGCTTCAGTGTCCTCGTCCTTAGTATAGGACTAGGCATACATCAAGATCACGAGCAGTTGGTGGAACATCTGCAGAGGGGGGAAATGATGAAGAAACCGATGTTCCACTTAGTCTTTTCATAGCTTCAAAGAAAAAACAAAGAAAGAAATGATTGTAATCTAACTTATTTGATAATGACTGATTTTTATGTGTTAGTGAATGTAATTATGTGCTAATTAATGGTTATGGATGATATGTGTTAATTAATATTGATGAATGTTGCATGTTAATTAATTTTAATCAATGTTATGTGTTAATGAACGTAATGTGATATTAATGAATGAATGCTATATTTTATTAATGGTAGAAAGAATGAATGAATGAATGAATGTTATAAGATGTTAATGGGGAATTTAGAGTGATGTTAGGGGGGGGGAGAGGCCAAATGAGCTTCCACCTTCACGTGGTTGGCCCTGTTAAGTAGAGAATATTAAACTATTCTTGAAACCAAGCGAAGCTCAACAAGATAACACACTTTTCAATATTTCATTATGTTGCACAGTTAATCTTATTGAATAATGTATATTGAATCTTAATTGCAGGGTCCAACAGAGCCAACGCGAACAACAACACCACAAGTTGTTGGGTATAATGAACTCCCATATTGTCTTGTCTGTACACGAACAATATGAGTTGCTTCTAGTGTTGATATCCAAGGTGGGACTGCAAAAGTTATGAATATGCCTCATCCTTGTAAGTTTTTTTATTACTTGTAAGTAATGAATATGCCTCATCCTTGTAAGTTTTTTTATTACTTGTAAGTCATGAATATTGCTCTTTAGTTGATTAAAATTAAATGAAAATCTTTAATGAATACACAAAACTATATACATATGCAGGCGCACCATGGTTGAGATGGTCCAACTCCCTAGTCTCACTCTACGACTAAGCTCATGCCATATCTAAATCAAAGACATCTCAAATACATCGTCAGTGGAAAGCTGCAAAATGTCATTTTCATACATAAGCAAGACATACACAATTGGGCACAATCACCAAGAGAACGGTAAAAAGTGTGTTTGAGATTGTATCATGGATGCTTTTAAGGATTGTATCATGGATGCAAAAAATCTCTTCATTAATCCTTGACTCATGATTGCTATAATACTTCTTTAGACTTCTCATGTCATTTGTTGCACTTCTTCACTATTTTGGATTGAGTTTCAACTATGTATTTGCCTTGACTTATGACTGTACCTAGCTTTGTCCTACCTTTGTAGGCTTCCTCTTTGAATTGTGGTTGTAGCTTTGATAATACCTTTTTAATGTTGCACTATTTGTAAGGAGGACAACTCCTAATGCATGTTGCAAATTGTGTTCTAGTGACTGAGACTAACCTTTTTGTACTTGATGTTTTTGACTAGTTGTCATAACCTCAGACTTTGATGCTTGTGCCTTAATAGAACTAGATGTTTCTTATGTGCATACTTGGTCAAGGAATGCATTATGATGCTATAGGGATACAAACTAAGATTATTTATTGTATTGAGTTGCACATTTGACATGAGTTGCCCTATGACTGCTATGCCTCTTCAGGTTATAAGGTGTTCTTGTCAAGTTTTGACAATGTTGCAACAATAACGTGTTATTTGTTGTTAAGGTTTGAAAAGACCTTTTAGAAACTTACACCCTGCTCTTTTTCACTCAGTAGACTTGATTACTGTCATTTTATTTGGTACTAGGTATGACTGCCTACTGGCTTTACTGTAGACTGCAATCTCTCTAGACTGTATTTTCTGAGTGTTGTTGTTCTATACTTGACCATCTATTAGGAAAACATAGCTTGAAATGTTCAAAACAATTAATGAATGACTGCACTATCACCAATCTATCTTGAAGATTTGACTACTCTTTAGATTATGATTATGATTGTCATGATATTTCATGAGACTGCTCTATCCCCATATGAAACCCTTTGTTCCCACAAATCAATGCTTTGAACTTGACTACAACTTTATAGTGATCATTGTCTTTGTACAATAAGCTTGCTACTTTCTCAACTTTTGATATATTAGAGGCTCCTAGGATGGTTTCTATCTTATATTCACAATACCTTGCTATAATTTGCATTTCAGATCACTGCTCAATGATCATATGATGTCTTTGTCTTTTGAATTTGACTCTCGAGCTTGCTCTATTTCTTGACCTTTTGAATAATTTTGGGCCACTATTCATTACTTTTATTACCCTATATGTAAAAGACCTTGCTCACTGCTTCCCGTACTTGATCTTTATCTGGTTTGTGTCAATCCTACTATTGCACCTTTTCTATTTATGATTGAGATTTGTTTTGGGATTAAAAACTATTGATGATTTCACTAAATGACTTTTGCACGACTGTACTTTCTAAGCTATCCTAGGGAACAAAAGAGACCTAGGGATTTGCTCACTTCAAGGAAAAAGAAAATCTAGCAAGACAATAAACCCTTTTAAATAATATGTGGAACCCTTATGGTGAGCAAGAAAGCATTGACAAACTTATAGATGTTGTCATAACACAAAGCTGAAACTATATTTTTTTTTATAGATAATCAGATTTCTCCTTTAACCCGACTTTTCCTTGAATCATTACTGTAGGCATATCCAATGCATGATTTAAACAATAAGATACTAAAAATTCTAAAATAGGGTTCTGAAAACCCTACCTCCAAATGTGGATATCTACTGTTATGACTATGACAATTTCTCTCCAGAAGCTTTGATGCTAACTTCTATCACACCTAAACTCTGCATGTGGTTTGCATGGTGTTGGCATGAGGTGCTTTGTAAATGTCCTTATGGATTCTCTTCATATTTTTATGAAACTCCTTCATCGAAGAGGCAAACCTCTCATTCAAACTTTGAAGTAACCCTTTGACTGTTGCATGCAGTCCTTTTCTTATAAACCTTCATCCTTGCAGTGACATGCTAGGACATAAACTGAAGGTATAGCTTGTGGAACCCTAGCATAACTTCTAAAAACTGGCTATAACTGGTTCTTTTCATTTGAAACAGAATGCAAACCCTAAAATCACATGAAAGCTTATACTTTTAGCTTTCTATTTCCCTCCAAGCTATGCATGAAATTGATTTTCTTGATAATCACATGGAAGGAGGCCTTTAGAAAACTTTTGTAAATAAATAAAGAATTTTATTTGTCTTTACATCTTTTGAATTAAAATGCCTTTTCAAGTGAATTATTTTCCCTCCAAACCTTGCATTATGAAATCTCATCCTTTTAAATAAGCTCAACCTTATAAACACCTTCAAGGTATTTAATAAATCCTTTCTCTAAACTTTCCTAAATTCATGATAAGACATGAGGTATATAATAATTCTATTTTTTATCTCTTGAAGTCAAAAAATTGGTAACAAAGTTATGCCTTCAAACCTTAATTTTTAGATAGTTAAATGTCCATTTTACATTTCTAAAAAAATTGGAGGTCTTATGGTATTCCACATGATGGCTACATGTTGACAAAGTTACCCCTCACAACTACTGGTCCCTCTCCCTAATAGGGTATTTGCATGAAAACCCAAGTCCAACTATGTCAAACCCAAGTTTGACTCCTTCAGACTCAAGTTAATCATTGGTCACATGTAGAACATGCATTTGAAGACTTGAATGACCTTCCCTCCAAAGTATTTTCTTTTGGAAAAAACTTTTGCTTTCATGAAGTCACATGAATGTGCTTCTTTTCTAAATTTTTTACAATATAATCATAAGAATATAGTCGTTCTTTTCATTTATAAGGTACATTTGAAACCTTTTGGAGCCTTTTAATGAGATTTCCAAAACAACAAGGACCTAGGACCTTAGAAAAGACTGGAATAAGCTTCAGGATATTAAAATTTAGACTCAAAGCATGAAGATCCTAACAACAAAAAAACCCCTATTAAATGCAATTGACATATAAATGAAAATTGGATAGAAAAAATAAATAGGGATATAACATTAGGTATTATAATAATATCATATGTGAAAACAACAAGTAATAAAATCAAACCAAATGATATATAGGATTTGGTCATATATGTATATGTAGATATATAGATATATACATAATATGTATATGTATATGATGCTCTGCAAAAAGAAGGATAGTTAGAAAAACCTGTTTGATTGCTACACACACAAAGAGAAGCACAAGAAACAAATGTTAGTCATTACGGTTATCAAATCAAAGATTAAACACTATCCTAATCAAGCATATCAAGAAAGACACTACACAACAAATAAAAAGCTTAATGAATCTAAGAAAAGTTGAACTTTGTGGTCTAACTACCAGAGATAGCAAGAAACTCTCCAACCAAAGCAGGGGAGACAAAACCAACAATCTCTGCTTAGGGAGGAGCTCTAGACGCCAAATCTGAAGAAAGAAACAAAGCTAAAGTAAGTGAATTGGATAACAACAAGAATGTAAAGTGCACCCGTGATTTGCTAACCAAAATGCTCAAAATTAAATGAAAATCTTTAATGAATACACAAAACTATATACATATGCAGGCGCACCATGGTTGAGATGGTCCAACTCCCTAGTCTCACTCTACGATTAAGCTCATGCCATATCTAAATCAAAGACATCTCAAATACATCGTCGGTGGAAAGCTGCAAAATGCCATTTTCATACATAAGCAAGACATACACAATTGGGCACAATCACCAAGAGAACAAAGTGTGTTTGAGATCATTGTCCTAATTGTGGTGTGGTCACGAAGAGGTTGACAAATTTATGGTGATCTCTTCGTGACCACACCACAATTAGGACAATGATCTCAAACACACTTTTTACCGTTCTCTTGGTGATTGTGCCCAATTGTGTATGTCTTGCTTATGTATGAAAATGGCATTTTGCAGCTTTCCACCGACAATGTATACGAGATGTCTTTGATTTAGATATGGCATGAGCTTAGTCGTAAAGTGAGACTAGGGAGTTGGACCATCTCAACCATGGTGCGCCTGATCATATTAGCTTGAAACCATGCGCCTCATATTAGCCTCAAACTTATGCCCCTACTGGTAGGTGGTGGGGATAGAATATCATTCGCTGTACATATCAATGACTCGATAATAATAAAAAAAATTTGATAAAAAGTATCATCGTCGGAATTACGACGAATACCAAGCTTTCGACCGACGATGTAATCGGCGGACATACAGCATTCTCGTCGGCGAAATGTTCTGGAGTCGTCACACTTCCGACTCAAACCACACAAACATCTAACGAGGATGTTGTACGTGCGATGGCACTTCGTAGTCGGACGGTCGTCGATGTCTTTGAATGGACCAACGACACAGGCGTCGGACAAACAGCATCACCGTCGATGCGAAGTTCCAAATCATCGTCGGCTTTGCAATGAAATCTACTGATTTCGATGACTTCTTTGACCATCGGCAGAGTCCATTGGATTGTCGTATTTTCGACGGGCATGGCATTGTCGACCAATCCGACGCCGAGTTTTCGACGGTTGATTTTGTCGGTACTCCGACGAAAATTAGTCGCAAATCCAACAAACGGCCGTCGAAAATCACCTCCAAATGTACTAGTGTGTAAGCAGTAATATTCTCTTATTGGCCAGTAAGTGAATATTGTGAGTCACAAATCCCACCGAGGTTTTTCCCACACTGGGTTTCCTCGTTAAAATATTGTGTTATGGTGTGTTTCTTATGTTGTGGTTGCTATTCTTATTTACTGCATTTTTTTTGGTTTACCGGTACACAATTTTGATATGCTTTTCATGTTATAAGTTAAGAAAATTATATTACCGGTCAGATATTGATTCACCCCCCCCCTCTCAGTACTTTGGGAATCCTAACATCCTCTTCCGTCTCCATCACATTCAAATTCTGAAAAACTCACCAGATTGAATTTGGCTTCTTCAAGAACCGAGAAAGCTAAGTCGATTAGGGCATTTTTGAAAGATTTCTCGAAACTAACCTCAGGCGTATCCATCAAAAATTTTGGGGGCTCGGCATTAAATGCCTTTCCTCCAGAGGAGTCTCCAAAGGGGGCTCATAAACGTTCGCACGTGAACCTGGACAGATGCCGCATGCAACCAACGAAGGAAGTAAATGCAGAAAAGGAAAATAAAAGGCAGGGAAGGAAAGGGCTTACCCACATGGAGGAGGCCTTTCCACCTCCTCCACACATAGGTGTTGACCCCTTCATCGAGAGCCACATCTGAAAATCCTACACGCAAGTTCCAGAGCCATCCTCTAATTCCCAAAATGTGTTTTATTTAGAAAAGTCAATTTAAAAATTAAAAATATCCAACTAATAATTATGATATGTTATTATTGAATTAATTTCTAGATTTATATAATAACTTATAAAATTTAGGTATGCTAAGATTAAGAGTTTGCAAGAAATCATAGAGGTCATTAGGGTCCTAACCCACACTTTGTGGGGCTAAACTAATGTACTCTTCTACTTTTTTTAAATGCAAGAGGGAGCTATCCCACTGGTAGAATTCACTTATCTAAAAAGAAATTTTATAAGCAAATATAAGCTACTCATGTATTGAATGTTGTGACAAATTCTCAAGTTAAAAAGTTTAATAAAATAAATACTCTAGCAATTTAAATGAGGCTAAAATATTTTTTTGTAAAAATGTGGCAATTCAAGTCACCTTATTGCTTGAAATGTTAGCCAAATTTGATTTCCCAAATTTCAACTATTAGCCAATTGGTGAACATTATCCACTATAAAAATATTTGATATAAATTAATATCAAGAGGAGAGTCATATTTTTTAAAAGGAAAGTCATGATATTGAAGAAGAATAAATCAATGCTAATTTTGGGGATGAGGATCTGATCTTTCTTATGTTTTGTAAGATCTCAAGGATTCTTATATTCTATTTATTTATATAATTATATTAGCTTTCTAAATTTTTTTTTGCATGCATTCTTGCACTCTTTCCTTTTGTTTATGCTATATTTGTTGTGTATTTCCTATTCTCATTTTACATTCTATAATATGTCTTATATTTTTTATTTCTCTACTTGAAAGGCATCTTCGTTATTTTTGTTATGTGTTCTTATGTTTCATTCTTATGTGATTTATGCTACTTTTTATAATGTTTATTTTCTATATTGCCCTATATTTTTGTTTTTATGTTATGTGTATATCACTTATTTTTTCACATTTTTCCTTCCTACTTTGTATATTCTTATGTTATATGATGAATCACTGTTTCTTATGTTATATGGTATGTCTTATTACTTGTTATTATATTTTTCATTATCCTAATATATAATCCAAAATGCCACATGTAGACCCACCAGTCACAAAGGAAGCACAAAAAAATGTGGGTCCCAAAATAATAAGAAGAAAAACTCCCAAATCAAGAAAACAAATCTACTCCTCTAAAAGATACTTCCTTACCTAAATCACCAAATCCCCATCAAAATACCACATTTATTTTAGATTTGTGCATCCCAAAATCTAATTTCCTAAATACCCCATCATTTGATCCAAAGCTTCACAACCCAACATGGTGTGCACAAGTATTGATCTTAGTTCCCCTTGGTCCCATGGCATTTTATCATGCCTCCCTCATCTCATACTATCATCCACCCATCTTTCTAAACCATATTCACTATCTCACATATGTCCACCATAACATCCCTTTAATCCAATATTTCACTTAAATCACTATTTATCTTTCATCTCCTTGTCCCTTATGTTATCCTTAGTAGATTCCTCTAGAATTAGAGCTATGTTGATATTATGTTTTACACCTTGGAAAGGTCACTTTAGCAATTAACAAGGTTCTTAGAAATTTATACATGCAACAACAATCAATATGGTCTATATAAAATAACTATGTAGCACATGATCCTATCACCACAAAAATTGATGCTTGAGTACATCCTATAATTCTCTCTTCCATACCTACAATAATTCAACTCCATCCACCCTATCCCAACATCCAAAAAATATAAATTTTTAAAAAATTTAAAATAAAAAAAGTATAAAAGTAAAGGCAAAACTTTATAATGGTGACATATGACACCTAGTACAAGTACCATGATGAAAACATAGCAAACAAGCATCATGCATCCTCTCTGAAGTGTCATACACTTGGGGGAAAACTTCCTCTATCCTATCTACATCCTCCTATATACCCATCTATTATCGTATGCCCAGCTATCCTATCATATTCAATTAATCCACTCAATCTTGATGAGGATAGGGGAATATTGTCCAAGCATGCTTTAGACAACACAAGCCTTACTTTATCTGCAATCCATCCCTCTTGTGACCTTCCATATCCACCATAATATATCTGGAATGGGGCATGTTATTCCTATATGCCACAACCCTTGGAGATCCATTCAAAATCCTCGCCAATCCCTTCCATCTTCCCTATCCATTTCATAGAAAATTGCTTCCCACAATACTCTCTATACTCATGCTTCCTTCATGCATCTATCGAATTATCCCGCCATACCCTATTTAAGTAATCCTGCCATCATTTCATCCTTGTCCATAGACTTGGCTCTCTCTTATAATCAATTATATGCCTCTAATACTAAGCAATCCCAAAGTTGTCCATAAAAATACACTCAATCCTAATCCACACAATCATGCCAACTAATCACATTCATCATCCAAAGCATCCTTTAGTTTTGTTCCCAACCTCAATGCAAAACTTCATCCTTTTTAATCAAATTATCATCATTGGGATATAGTTTCCCAATTGTCACATTGTCCTTATTGTCAAATTAATCAATTTTCAACTTACCTAGGGACAAAATCTTTGTTTTTGTTTGCAATGTTTGTGCATGCTTGATTTTTTATGTGTATATTATCATTTTTCTTGCATCTATCATGAACCTTATAATATATCACCACAACAACACCATGGTCTTCTATATCATGGTGGCATATGACATATGCCTTTTTATGATCTTTTCTTTTGGTTTAGTCCTTTACATACTTAGCAGATTATCACCTCGATCCTTTATATTTTAGTGCATAACATCAAGTGTTATATCAAGTAAAGGTTGCTCGAATCATCTGAACATGGCTATCCCTCTCACCCCTATGTCAATCCATATCCCTTTATCTTGTGTCCTCCAATCCCTTCATCCATTTCAAGAACACACCCATGTTCTTCAAACTTGTCTATCCCCCTCGGGTGTTTATAAACATTATCTTGACAAAATCAAACACATGATAGGTAAAGGTGAAGGGTTCACTAATACAACTTTTTGCTAAGTGATTTGTGCAACTCTTAGGCTCAATTATTGAGACTACATGGAACTTAAGAGATTCATCAGATATGAGCACTAATTTTTTATACCTTAACAAGGAGGATTTGCTCGAACGTTTTTCATCATTGTTGTCAAAACTAACTAAAACCAATATAAAAACTCCCAGCATTTGCCCATAAATAATAATATAAAAAAAATCATTATTATTATTTGTATAGAACAATAGTACTTAGATGAAACTAGTCACCATCTGCTTTTGAGGGAAGAAACGTAGCATTTTCAATAACTCCTCACTTTTTCAAATAAAATGCCAAGAAAGACAAATAATTATAATTTTAATTTCCTAATAGGAAGGATAAGGGACAAGAACAAGAACAAGAACAAGGGGGCCCCTACTATTCTATGGTAGCTATAGAGCTTCCACCTATATTCCCCTAGCTATAGAGCTTCCACCTATATTCCCCTCCCTTCACCGCCACTAACTGAGAGTACGGGGCGTCGGCGACTATAGGTCAGTTTAGTTTAGGCGGCCGAGTTCAATGGACAAGCAAGGTGGAGGGGAGGCAAGAAAGCAACATTACCGATAGCTATAACTGCGTTTCCCTTGGATCCTCTCCCAGGAACTATAGTACCCGAATTATAGTTCAGTAGTTCTGCCATTATTCTGCAGGGTGCATGCCCATAGATAGTAGGGCCCCTACTCTTCTTCTACCTGCCTTTTTTCGGGGGCGGGTAGAGGGGGTCGATCGAGTGCCCCCTCCCGGGCCCACTCCAGCATCATGTCAATTCGTCACCAGATCTTACTGTTTTGTTTTACAAGAAGCACTGTCCTTACCTCAGAAGCCTGTTTCATTCTTTTAACTTTCTTCTCAAGACAGGAGACGTTATAAAAATGAATTGCAGAAAAGGTGCAGGAGTTCCCCAGAAGACGTTATGGGACTTGACTTCTGACATCTTCATATTCTAAATGAAGCTTCTATCTATGGAAACACAAACAATCAATGCACCTTAATGTAAAGGATCACATCAACTCTGGATGCTCTGTGTTTGTGTGGTTTAATATAGTAATAAGTTGTTATAGTTTGGGTATTTATGGCGTTTTGTTGAGTTTTATTGAGTAGAAATTAAGTTTTATGTTCTAGTGGTTGAGGTCACTTAATTTCAACTCTACAAGTTTGATCAATGAATTTTCTAAATATCTAGAAAATCAAAGAATTTGTACTCCTTAACTTGATGATGAATTGTGGAGTGCTTTGAGATATTGATGCAAAAATCTCTTACATAATTTTAATCAATTTTTTTTTTAATTCACTATAATAGACCGTGGAAATATCATGTATTTGAATTGGGCTTCACTACAATAGACTGTAAAAATGTCATATATTCATCTAAAGAATCTACTATGGATGAATTGGCATTTGAAGTTCAAATGAAAGGATGAATTGACAAGCTAAGATCCAAGGACTTCACATTTATACACAAACAAATAAAAGAATGGAAACTTAGAAAAACCCATATCTATTTGTAATTAGCACCTTGAAAATTGTGTCGCCCGTATCAATGCATCAATAGTTAAGTAAATAGAAACAAAATGTTTAAATCTATGTATCAACAATTGATGTCAAATTGAAGTGATTGTTTGGCATAGTGCAACATAAGCAATTTACATTTATACAATAGTTTATGTGATAGAAACTTAGAACAACCCAAATACATGAACCGATTATTGAGATCTTGAAAATCGTGACTCGCATCGACACATCAATATTCACATAAATAGAAACAAAGCTATAAATTCTATGTATTAATAATTGACATATACTTAAGTGAAGGATTGGCAAATTGGAACACCAACATTTCACATTTATACACAAAAACTTAAAACAACCCTTATTCATGGACACGAAATTAGCACCATAAAAATAATTTTACCTAGATCAATATATAAATATTGAAACAATGTCTCATACCACCCTATCACTATGCATAAATATCATTCACTACAAATGTACAACCTTTAAATAATTAAATATGCATAATAAATAACATAATAAAGACAAATCATAAGAATAGAGGAAAATCTTCCCTAAATTTTTTTCATAAATGAGATGCTTTCCTCATGAATGAGGATACAGAGGAAAAATAGAATTATGGAAGCTATCATAGAACTTTAAACTGGAGAAAGTGATGTAGATTTCTCATTTATGTTTTCTAGTAATGTTTTTATCTTTCTCATGACTACCTTCCCTTAATACAATAAATGGGTTGTTGAGTCTCCTTAACTTGCTCAGGGTTCTAACCTTCAATTACCTAATATCTGTTATGTTTTCAAAAATATGGGGTCACTTTTAAACATATGTTTTTATTATCAAATGCTTACATGCACATTTTCTACACTTAATACAATAGAAACATGGAACCACCCTTATCCATAGATCAACAATTATCATCCTAAAAAACATTTGACCTAAATCAATATATAGATATTGAATTAAATAGAAACAAAGACATCAATTTACACATTGAAAACTAAGTGATCCATGTCCACACACAAATATTTAATACATTGAAAACCATTATAACCACATTTGCCTACAAAATAATCCACACTCATGCCACAATAGTGAAACATTTAAATAATCCACATCTTTAAGTCAATAGCTTCATGTACAACTATCTAAAATGATAAGAAAATAAATCTTGGTAGGTGCCACAATAGTGAAACATTTAAATAATCCACATCTTTATGTCAATAGCTTCATGTACAACTATATAAAATGATAAGAAAACAAATCTTGACAGATAACCTAACATGGCACTACACAAATTTATAGGCAACCACTTAGACTATCTATATACTACAAATCTATATGTTTGAGCTTTAATTTCTTATATTATTGATTAAATATAAAACAATCATAAATATCATATATACAATAAATTTTGATATATTTTAGATCTATAATTTATTACCTACATTTTTATATCTATAATAAATTCATATCTCATATCTACATTACACTAATGATACACACTCTAATATTAAAAATTCACAATAATTCATATAAAAGTAATTATTTAAATAGATTAAAAAAAAACATACTTACATTGAAATAATGTCTTGTACCATCATACAGATATGTATAAACATCATTCACCACAAATGTATACAAAGAGTGAATTATGGAAGCTATCATACAAATCTAAATTGGAGAAAGTGATGTAGCTTTCTCATTTATGTTCTCTGTTGATGTTTTTATCTTCCTCATGACTATCGTCCCTTCACACAATAAATGGGTAACTGTTAAGTCTCCTTAACTTGCTCACAGTTCCAACCTACAATTACCTAATATTGTTTCTCATCAAATCATAGTCATTTGTTTCTCCTAGAAGATCACTTTTCATCTCACACATGTAAGATTTCTTGTCAAATCACACATTTTCATGATCCTTCTCACACATATGTTTGAGCTTGCAATCTCCACCCTCTATTAAAATAAAAAATAAAAATTAAACATCCAAATTATTTTGATCGCTATCCTCTTCAAGTGCAATAATCACAAGGTGTTTCTTGGAAGGAGGCTCCTCATCTATTTAATCTTCTCAATCACCCTCAACCATTGGTCTCTTAGATCAATATCAACCTTTATCATTCATTCACCCAAAGTATAAGTCAAACCATCCCCCAAACCAAAGTGGGGGTCTTTTCAATGTAAAGTCATGATGCTAGTTTGAAGAGAAACCTACATGTCAATCACATAGCTTGAGCGCAACTAGACATGTACTTTTGTATGTAACAAGAGGTGTTGAGAGGTCTCTTGCAAGGCTTCTCAACTTGGACATGCTACCTTTTACACTTAATCAAAGGTGCATATAGAGGCAAGATAAAGGTTGGATTTCTTTGTATTTGAGTCTTGTTTCCATGCTTTGTTTCCTCTTGTTCATGGGACCATTTGGATTTGAAGCTTAAAACAAAACAAGTAGGGGGTTGACATGGGATAACTTGACCCTAATGATATTACAAACTCACTTATGGTGTTTAAAAATATTGTTTTGATAAGATTAAACACATGGAAGGCAATAGCAAAAGGATCACTACTAAAAATTTGTGCCAAGTCATTCTTGTAGCTCTTAGGTTCAACCCTTAGACTTTTGAGATTACATGGAGCTAAAGAGATTCATTAGATAGTGAGCACTAAGTTTTTATACCTTAATGAGAAGGTTATTCATAATGTCAAAATTAATTCTTCAACATTGTTCTCAAAAAATAAACATCCTCATATATATTACATTTAATTATCAACAATAAAATTTTATTAAATCTAAATTAATTATATGCCTATTTATTTGTATTTATTTGATTACCCTATAGATCTTATGGAAAGATAAATTTTATATTTTCACAACATTCTCCCATTAATATTTTAAAGAATTAAATTTTCATTCTAAAACTTAAATTTGTACTTGGCCAAATGGGCTTCTGATCATGGACAGGGTTGAAATATTTTGGATAGAGAGCAATTATCTCCGGATATGTATTTTCAGCTAGATCACTTAGTGGAGATTGATGGAGTTGGGTAATTTGGTTTTCTATTGGACTTGTGTCCCTTCTTGTTTTGTATCTCTTTCTGAGTTTTAATAAATTTTTACCCCTTTTATCAAAAATAAAATAAAATATTAATAATAATCTTTGAACTCAAGTGTCTAGTTGTAGCTTATTCATTGAGTCATTGGAAGACACGGACAGCGAATGGAGGATCAAAACCCTTCACCCAACGGCATTGAGAGGGGCATCTTCAAGATTTCATGTAACCAAGAAGACTAGGCATAAAACCCTAATAAATTGTAAACCGCAAATGTTAAGCTAGACACCTTTGAGTTATAAAAAAAAAATATCTCAACTCAAACCAATTTTAAAATTCCCAAAATTTCTCAATAAATAATAATATACAACTTAAAAATATCTCCCTCCTCTCCACCTGTAACATAGTTATGGGCACAAAATTAGGACACAAGTAAATGCCTTTATCTAGAGAAGGAATCATTATTATCATTTGTATAGAACAATAGTACTACATTAAACTAGTCACCATCTGCTTTTGAGGGAAGGAAGAGACGTGGCATTTTCAATAACTCCTCCCTTTTTCAAATAATTGCGTGTCAAATCCTCACCTGATCTTACTGTTTTGCTTGACAAGAACTGCTGTCCTTACCTTACAAGCCCAGCTTCATTATGTCTACTTTCTTCTCTAGACAAGAGACGTTATAAAAATAAATTGCAGAAAATGTGCAGGACTACTCCAGAAGACGTTATGGGACTTGAGTTCTGACATTTTCATATTTAAAATGAAGCTTCTATCTATGGAAACACAGTAATGAAAGCCATGTGAGATTCTCATTCCTGCACTCTCAGTTAATGCACTATAATGTGAGTAATCATATCAACTTCTGATGCTCTGTGGATGGGTGGTGTGATATAGTAATAAGTTGTTATAGTTTGAGTATTTATGGTGTTTTGTTTTAAGTTTTTTTCGGTAGAAATTAAGTTTTCTGTTTGTGATTCTATTGGTTGGGATCGGTTAATTTCAATTGTTCAAGTTTTGATGAATAAAAATTCTGAGTATCTTGAAAATTAAAGAATTTGTTCCCCTCATCTTGATTATGGATCGTACATTGGAATTTATTACAACGGATTGTGAAAATATCATGTCTTTAATTTTGAATTCACTACAATCTATTGTGGAAAGCAAACTATATCTTTAACTAAAGAATCTACAACCTATGGATTAATAAATGAGGTCAAATTAAAGTGATGGAATGACATACTAAGACAAAGACAATTCACATTTATACAAGTTGATACTGTAGAAAATTAGAAAAACCTTGAAAAACATGTGACCCCTATCAATGCATCAATATTCAATTATATAGAAATTAAGTGATCAAATCTATGTATTAACAATTGATGTCACATTGAAGTGATGGTTTGGCATAGTAGAACACAAGCAATCAACATTAATACATCAATTGATGCAATACAAAGTTAGATCAACCAATATCCATGGACCAATAATTAGCAGGTCTTGAAAAATGTAGCTCGCATCAATATTAAATTATATAGAAACAAACTTATCAAAACTAGGTATTAATAATTGATCTATATAACTGAACTGATGGATTAGCACACAACAATACCAACAGTCCACATTTATACACAAACACTTAATACAATAGTAACACAAAACAAACCTTATCCGCGGATCCATAATTAGCACCCTAAAACCCATTTGACCTAATCAATGTATCGTTATTGAATTAAATAGAAATAAAGACATCAATTTACACATTGAAAATAAAGTGATCCATGTCCACACAAAAACATTTAATACATTGAAAACCAATCTAACCATGTTCCATGTACAAAACAATCCACACTAATGCCACAATAGTGAAACATCTAAATGATCCACATCTTTGCATCAATGGCTTCAAGTACAACTTTGTCAAACAATGACAAAACAAATCTTGGTGGGTAACCTAACATGGCACTACAAAAATGTATAGATAATCACTTGAACTATCTATACTACGAATTTCTATATCAAACTTTAATTTCTTATATTATTAATTAAAAAAAAAAATCCTAAATATTATATATACAATAAAATTTGATGTGTATTAAATTTATAATTCATCATCTACATTTTTTTTATCTACAAGAAATCTATATCTCAAATATAGATTACACTAATATTACACATACTCTAATATTAACAATTCATAATAATTCATATAAAACTAATTATTTAAATAGATAATAAAATATATACTTCTATTAAAACCATACTTCATACCATCATTCCATTATGTATAAACATCACTCACCACAAATGTATACAAAAGAAAATTTATTGAATACTTCGAAATTTATTGTTTAAAATTAACACATGCTACTATCACTCTCAAATTGTCTTCGGACATGTAGTGTTGTGGTCAAAACACTTCGTTGGTGAAGCGGCCACCAAGATTCAAACCCCTGTTGGGTCATTGTGCTCACAGCCCTTGTGTCTTCGTTGGGTCATTGTGTCACCAATCAAGTGCAAATTTTTATAAGGTCTTTGCGATCTCTCTATATGTTTTCTTACATTAAAATAGACTCAGTTTTTATTAAAGATGCTTGGAAATAATAATGAAGATACTGAATACTAAATTCCAAAATCCAACACCTCAATTTGATTGAGAATATAACAATTATAAATTAGTTGAATTTAAAAGTAGCAAAAAATAATCCAGTGGCATCTTTAAAGATTTTAAGTTTATGCCATTGCCCTTATCTTATGCAATTTAGTACTCTCTGGGTCATCCTTCCATCATCTCTTTCTCTATTTTTTTATTTGTCCTGGGGACATTCTGATACTCTCCCTAACCACTCTTGTTAAGAAGGAATAAGGAAAATCATTCTCTGAAAAAAAAATAGGTGTCACGTTTAAATATTTACTTGCACATTTTCAATTGGAAATTCATTCAAATTCTGGTGTTTCACTCAACTTTGCTTACAATTTTTCAATAGCATTTTTTTCAAGATATTCAATATTCAATGTCTCTGAAACTTAGGTGAACTTTGACCTTAATCTTTTATATTAATAAAGAGGACAATATATTCTTGGGAAACTAAGTAGCACAGAGTTAACCAACATCACAAAGTTCAGACTAGACAATTTAATGGTGTATTTAAATTTCAATATTTGCTTTGGTATTAAGCTCAATCAAGGTTGACGAAGCATTTTTTTAAGAGGAGTTTATGTAAATGTGTCAATAACGATCTTGACCATGTTCGTACGTTCCTGCTGAATCTAATACACTGTTCTGAAATATTATTAGTATGTATTACTTGCCTGAAATAAGATGAATATGACAACTTCGGTGAAACTGAACATTCAGAGGCTCTTACTATAATTGGGTCAAGCAGTGTGTAATGAATTGAGCAAAAATCCTAATATCCAGATGGATTGCATAGCACAAACCAACCTTATTTATCAAGTACATACTGAGAATATTATATGGTATAAGGGAGAGGATCTAGTAGCTGGGTACCTCAACTTCACACTTCACAAAATCTTACGTGAAAATTTCAAATCATTCTCAAATTTTAACAACAGCTTTACATGGCAAGTCCCCTGCTTATAATTAAAGTTTCAGGGCTACCTCCTCAAATATGATGCCACACCAAAAAAGTGAGACCAATACATGGCAAGTCCCCTGCTTATAATTAAAGTTTCAGGGCTACCTCCTCAAATATGATGCCACACCAAAAAAGTGAGACCAATAGTTGTGCACTAAATCATGTTTTATCGGTGCACTAATGTGACATCACATGATTTGTTGCTTTTTATAGATCTAACGATTAAATTTCATTCAATTATTGGTACTCATCATCAACGCTAACAATTTTAAAATCATAATCTTGGTACAATATTGTTAAAAATATTGAGAAACAAATACTATAACTACTATTGAAACATAACAACTGTCCCTCGACTGTCTTGAGGGATGATCAGATGTTCTTCAACCATTGAATGACTGCACTGCATACAACTGCAGAATGAAAGTGTGATTATGACAAACTTTTCTTACTATTTTAATCAATTTGCAGTTGTTGAATGACTGCATACAACTATGGATTCAAAAAATGAAATTGCAGCCAGGTTGAATAGCAAAATACAGCTATAGTTTTCATTAATGAGCAATTCTATGACTGCATAGAGTTTCAGGGCAGCAAGCTACAAAATGAGAGTATACAGGGTATAGAAAGAGTAAATGTGTGATTGCATACAAGCTGTAAAGTGGGAACCATTCATGTCTCAAATGAGAGCCAGACGGTTGCAAGAAATGTAATGGTTACACCTTCATTTGTGATTTTGTATTCTTGGCCTCTTGGCCTGCCTTTTGATGCAATGAAAATACTGAATAATGAAAACAGAAATTTCTATTGATTATAACTTGTTATACTTGAATCAAGTAACACGTTGCATTGAATATCAAATTTTATGCATTATATGAATGTTGGCTATCTATGATATGCCATCCAAGTATTCAAATGAGTTGCATATACATTTTATAACTCAACTCATAGCATTCTTAGACTCTACAATTAAAAAAGCAAATCAGGTCATTGATTTTCATATCATCACACATTCTGGCTCCAATATACAAGTTGTGTAATAATGAAATTTATTGAAAGAAATAGCATTCAACACATACACTTGACTACTAGTATGTAGTAAGTAGTATGTACAACTCGAAGAGTTGGGCAAAGTATGCCTCAAATCATCTTCGACCAATAACAGCTCTCACCAAATACTATATTTCCCTATATCTATTCCAACGGAGGAAAGATGCTCCCTCACCGAAGCAATATTTTTTTGATCTTTTTGTATATAAATATAACATATCGACTGAAAGGTAATTATGGACAAACAACCAAAAAGCCAGGTAAAAATGAAAAATAGACTTCATATCTCACTCTACAAACATGGAAACACCCTCAGAGTGTGGCGTCACCTTAAGGAGTGAGGCAGACTAAATTGCTAGTATACTGATCTCTACTAATTATACCCATGATGATGGGGTCTTAAAAAAGGTTTACAGAAGCTCAGCCCTGACTCGGGCTTTGTGGAACACCAGATCCATGCAAATCTACCCTTCACCTAGGATGAGCTGCCCATATGCAAATTTTCCATGTAGATCGCTGTCTCTTGGGAGAAGAAGTAGTCTCAGACTTTTGTAGCATTTCCCACATTACTTGCACGTCTTGATATCCACATGACTGCACATCATTGTATAGTTTCAAGAGCCCACGCCCTGTTCATTCAATATTCAATTCCCATCAATAATTGCATTGCATCAAAGGAAAGTAGTAAAAGAGACAGTTGTAACACAAAATGAATGAATTTAAGCACACTAAAATTCCTGAAAGATGTATCATCAAATGTTACAGGAACTTCAATTAAGGAGGTCAAAGAACATGGTGGTTGAGTTAAATCTATGGATGTGAATTATAAGGTTCACATCGACAAGAACCTAACAAATCAGGGGATTTCTCACATTAACATGGCCAAGGGTTCCATTAGAGAGATTAAAGGGAAAAAGGCCCCTCTATTTATTCAGACTCGGATCATCACCTGTCTTTACAAGAAACAAAACCCCCAAATACATAAGACAGACCTTTCATATAAATGGTGCATCAAACAAGAAAAGGAGAAGTAAAAAACAAATCCCCACTTACTACTAGAACATTCATGCCGTGCTTTCCTGAACTCCAGGAGTAAGTTCCAGACCAGACAGCACTGAAATAATAGATACCTTCTTGATTCTAAGTTCAGACCTGACAAATAACTTAACAGTTATACGTGATATGTCAAGTGAAACCTAAGGTTGTTATTTTTGAGGCATCTTAAACAAAAAGTAACAAAGAAAACGAATTCCCAAAATATGACATATGACTGATCCTGATCAATCGTGATCCATACTAGATCATTGGGTTCAGATATTTAGACCTAAGTGTGTCCTAGACTCGCTCACTGGTAGGATTTGACAATCAACTTGTCACATGGCTTCCTCTTACTGGATGTGATCACTGTAATCAATCGGAAAAACATTTTTTTCCAAAAGTAATCACTCTCATGACTGCATTTACACAGATACGTGAGTGTTGAGAATGATGCATTTTCATAAAACTATCAAGACCCCAGTTAAGAGAAAAAAAAACCAGAAAAAAATGACCGGCCCTAAACATAAATGGAACATCCAACAAGAAAATAACAATTTACAGACACATGTCACAGATCCGAAACATAGATCGATCATGGCCGTAGTAGAGCTTTATAACACCCATCTGGGTTCCAGTCATGATGTCATCTCCTTGGCTCAAATGACATGTGAAACAAAAATAAGCCCAGATGCAAGCCTTAAGCGATTTCCGAAATATAGATACCCTTCAGACTTGACACTAAACTTAAAACTCCTTGAAACCTGAAAAGCCTTGATCTATAAAAAATTATATACACATCAAATCCAGAAACATAATATTGACACCAAAGTTAAGGGCCACCTATCCCACACTTGGGATGTGGGTGTGTTCTTGCAGCATCCAGCAATTAAAAAGGGATTAAAGAAACAAAAACTCTCAAAATCCATATAGCAGATCCCAAACATGCATGGTTTATACTTCAGTCTAGAATCATAGTTGCACCCCTCAAGATCTTAGGGACTGACTGCTAAGACTCAACCACCATCTGATCAAGTGATTTCCTGTAACATACAGCCAAACTGATTACAGTGCACGTAAGAACTACCTTACTCAATACTACCTAGAGCACCAAAACAGTATCAACATACATATCTAATTGATTAGGATTTGGCAGATGAATTTTCGCAAAAACAGCAAGAGCCCACTTCATCACTACTCAGAAAACCTTATCCACCCAACCCACTCCAGAAAAAATAACAAGCGCAACCTACCCATATCACAAGAGTTCCTTGAATTCCATCTACAAGGTAAAAAAACACTGGAACAAACACAGATTCTGTATAAACCAAAGCCACTACAATCCACACCCACCTCCCAAACTTGCAAAATTCTTGCAACCATCGACACTAAGCCTTCAAAACAAAAAAGGGGGAATTTTCTTACAAACACCAACTATCAGTACATCTGTACCAACCCCTCCCAGTTTCAGTCTCATTAGCCTAATCTAAAGCAATTACACAGACCATATGAACTTAAACTAAGCAAAAACTCACCACGCCTGCGTGCTCTGACTTTCCCTGCAATTCCCAGCAGAACTCTCCTCATGGGAAACAACATCTTTCTCAACCACTCCATCTTCTTCTTCTTCTTCTTCTTCTCCTCCTTTGGCTTGGTCTCTTCAGATTGCCTGAAAGAGATGAAACTCCTTGCCCACCTCCTCCTGATACGAATTAAGCGCTCCACAATGACTGATGAGTGTGTTCCCTGGGGCAGTAAAATAAAGAGGAGGACTTCAGATTCACAAGAGAAGTACTCCTTCCAAGGGAAAGTCTGAATTGCAGGCGAATAGCCGACGGCATGAATGAAACCGCGTGATAAGCATACAAAAGAAGAAATGTTTGTTATGGGTGGATGCTTATCACTGTCTTGTTCACGCTTCCTTCTATACTTTGCTTTGGATGCCCGCAATGACGAGTCGTGACTGTGTGGCCACCCGTTTGCTATTTTTTACTCTGCTTTATAGAATGAATGTCACCCCATGCTTTGACCTTCTTTCTCTCCTCCCACAACAAACACCCAATTAAAATAAATTATATTTTTTATTTAAATATATTTATATATATATTTATTACATATATACATATATATACACACGACTCCACCGAAAGGTATTGCACAAGTTGTCACGAGTTTATAGGTAGCTGAAATGTAGTGTTCAATTTATTACGTCATAATTTTTTAAAATTAATTATTATGTGGACATTATTATTAATTATATTTTTAAGGCCACGTGTGTCTGCTATTTCCTAGTTATAGGGTTTTGACTTTGAAAGCGATCCTATATGCCACCTGTTTTGGTTCAAATCCTAACTACATGTATTTGATATAAAACGTTTTTATTAAGAAAAATAATATCATTACCATTCTATGTAAGTCACTTAGTAATTATGTGAATTACCTAAGTTTTAAATTTGAAAGAAAAACACACACAAGGGACCTTGTTCCCTTGGTCTATATTTAAATAGATTTGTTTTAATTTATATGTTAAATTGATGGTTTACAAAAGTTTAATTATGTAATTTTTAAGATTAAAATATTTTTCGTTTTATTTTATAGTATTACTTAAGTACAAAATTTATTTTATTTTAATTTTCTAGTAATTAAAGTTGGAGAGATCATTCTTAAGTGTCTAAATTTTGATAACCTATCATATGTGCAATATGGACCCTTGTTAAAATTGTTAATAATAATTTTTTAGTTTATTTTATAGTATTATTTGAATATAAAAAAAAAATTATTTTAATTTTCTATTGATTAAATTAGGAAAGGTCATTTTCAAATGTCTAAACTTTAATAACCTGTCATATGTTCCTGTACAATTCCATGTTGAAATTGTTAATAATAATTTTTTATTTTATTTTATAGTATTATTTAAGTATGAAATTTCTTATATTTTAATTTTCTATTGATTAAAGTTGGAGAGGCCATTTTCAAGTGCCTAAAGTTTAATAACTGTCATATGTACGAAATCATGCTAAAATTATTAAAAATAATTTAAATATTCTGAATCATGTTGATATATTAAATGATTAGTATTTATTATTAAATATTAGTTAAATGAATCTAGTTAAAAGTATGGAATGATTGGCCCGTTAATGGGCTTGGCTGGGTTCAATCCAATTCCTCTTTGCAACAAGAGGTAGTTTGGGAAAAGCCTTCAGAGGGTTGGATGAAAGCAAATTTTGATGATGCTTCAAAGGGTAATCCAGGACCGTCAGGTGCAGGATTTATTGTTAGGGATTAGAATGGGGAGGTGATGTTTTTGGGGGCAAAGAAACTTGATTCAGGGACTAATAATGTTGCAAAAGTATCTGTGGTTTTGATGGCAGATAGTTTTTGTAGGAAAGTGGGGGTGAGTAAGCTTCACTTGGAAGGGGATTCGTTGGTGATCATATAGGCAATCATGACAAGGTCGATTGAGGCATGACACTTGCAAAATGCAATACTCAATATTGAGGAAGAGTTGAATAAATTTGATGACTTTAAAATTAGCCATGTTAAGCGAACGAGCAACAAGGAAGCCAATGTTTTATCAAAGTGGGCTTTAAATTTCAATGAAATTGGAGAAATAAGATTCGAAGACATGCAACATTTAAGTCTTGATGAATAATTTATTGTTAAGGGGATGATGTCAATTGATTACAGCTTGAATTCTCCCGAGTAATTGATGAGTACTAAAGAGGTTGATGGGCAGTAAGGTTGGCGGCACCGCATTAATGAAGCTCGGAGTCATTATGAGGGAGTGAGAGTTGTTGGTGAGATTTATTCTCATTCTCCACTTTTTTAATCAATGTAAAAACAGAGCAAGCTTTGGCTGTGGAGGGTTATTGTGTGATGGAGGCTCTAGTTCCTATCGACTACTTGGGGGAATTGGATTCACTACTCGAATGGGCAGTCCCAGGTGTGGGCTTTGATATTGAAGAAGGTGTTAATCATGAAGGTGAAGGGATAAAGAAGGTCATAATACCATTTCTAAGATGGGCACTAGGACAATGCAAGTATCACCGCGGGTTGGAGGCTTGGCGAGGGTGGGAGGCTGTAAAGCTGCTTATTCAAATTAAGGAGTTGGAAGCGATTACCGAGCAAGCAAAGGTAGAGGAGGTGAAAGCTAGAAGGTGTACACTTCGTCTACAAAGGGCAAAGATTGGATCTGAGCCAGGTGGCAAGGCGATCTCTTCTCACAGAGGTTGAAATTGTAGGCAACTTCCTTTTGAATTCTCATTTTTCAAGACGTTGCATGTGTATTTTGATGTTGGACTTTGTTATTGTTGATCACTGCGGTAAAATCGGCCTAGTTTTGATGTTGATGTATATGGTTTGTGTTAGGTTTTTTGTTGAACAATTATATCTATAGATGAACTTTTTTGGAGGATAGGGTGGATGGGTAGTCTGTCTTGTAGGTGATTTTGATGAGATAGGTGGAGTTTTTTTGAATTTATGAATATTGTACCTCTTTTCTTCATAGCAATAAAATCACGATTATTATCGAGCAAAAAAAAAAGTATGGAATGATTTAGTTGAGAATTAGGGCAATAAAGTGGAAAATATGTCTATAAGATGAACTTCCATTAAAAACTAATTTATATAATAATCTATTCTATCTACTATCTTAATGGTTTTAGTGGATGCCATGTTCAACAATCTATAATCTGTGTACATTAAACATTCAGCAAATTGACGAAGTTAAGGACAAGAAGGACCTATAGGGGCCCTATTTTATAGTTGAACTTTCTATTAGAATTCCCCCCATCCATCTACAATAGGCATGTGTTTGTTCTCTCTTCTAGTGGGGGGGGGGGGGGAGATTGTTGGAGTGAGCAATGTTGGACTATAGAGGTAGAAGCATTCAATGGTATTTATCTAATAATTAGTTTGACAGTCATCATACTAGTATTATTACATATAGTTATTATCGAGATCTTAAAGGTAGTAAAAAAAAATTCAAATATATATATTAGTATTGTAAACTAACTTTTGCATCGTTGAAAGGTGTAATGATTACATTGATAGGTAAAATCAAGTTATTTTATGTTATTTAAAAGGTCCATGTCATTCAATATTATTGATTATATTTACAAAAGAATTGTATGAAGAGGCTCAATTTTCTTATCAATTCATTTGACATGACAATATCCATACACTCCAAGCTCTTTGGAATACACTCCAAAGTCTATGGAATGAATTTGCACCTTACACATTTGGTAATTTGAGCTCCTTAGTGAACGTCATTAA
Source organism: Cryptomeria japonica (assembly GCF_030272615.1). NCBI lineage: Eukaryota > Viridiplantae > Streptophyta > Pinopsida > Cupressales > Cupressaceae > Cryptomeria > Cryptomeria japonica. The sequence goes on along the minus strand of NC_081411.1, from coordinate 666,454,234 downwards.
ATTGTGCAACAAGTAATATTTACTTAAGTGATAACAATAATTTTTCAATATATTGTACTCTCCAAACACGTGACAAATACAACCATATTGTTCATAGTTCACAAAGGTTACAAATCTTAACATTTGATTCTACTATTTTGTTGTTTATGTGCATGAAATATCACAAGTTTCGAGTTTTTTGGGGTTATAAACAAGTATAGATATGTGGAAAGAGTCTCTCATTTCAAGGCCTATAAGGACAAAATGTCGAAACATCTTTATTTGAAGTTGCTATGTTCATTATGCATGAATTTGTGTGGCTTTGCAAGCTATTTGCACATATCATTGCAAGTTGTTAGCTTTGGCATTTGATGATATCTATTCAAGTCATATTTTAAATTTAGACATTCTTATTTTTTAAGTTAATGCAATTCATTTATATGGTGAAAGTACTTATTTATGGTAGATAGCCACTTATTGAAGCACATGCCAAAGTGATTAAACTAAATTTTCACCATTTCTATCAGATTTTATATTATTTTACTCACCACCTCATTCTCCTCTATGTTAAGCATTTTCTGCCAATGGGAATTTATGCATATTGGCCAAGCAAAATGGTATTTGAAAAGAAAACAAAAAAAACAAATAATATTAGGCAACCTAAGATACACTCGAAGAAGCTTCATAATTTGTAAGGTGGGACATCTTCTATGTCATCTCTAATGGCGAATCTATGAAAATGAAATTAAAGGTATTCTAAGAGAGGCTTGGTTGTGAAAGTGTTTGAATCTATGAAGTAAACCATGCAAATAAAGGACTATGATGCCAAAGAGATTAAATCCAACACATTAATCTTCATTAGAGGATGACATGGTTAAGGATAGGGCTGTCATTTTCAAACTCATGCGATAAGGATATCGAGATAGCAAAAAATGAGATTCTTGCATATCTAAGCTTCTTGTGATGTTAATTTCTTATGCTTCCTCCTTATCTAAAGCACATTTGGTAAATGCTTTCTACTTTTGAAAAATAATATTCTAATAATAGAAAGGAAGAAATGTCGTTTTGTAAGAGAATGAGATCTATCAACTTATTTTTTCCTCCCTGTCCAAAGCATATTTTTTAAATGCTTTCTACTATGGGAAGTGACATTTTGATAATAGAAGGGACAAAAATTCATGTTATAAAGAAATAAGATGTATCAACTTGTGGGAGATAATAGTAATGGAATTCTCTTTCATTCTTCTGCTAAAGGTTTGAATATAGTTGTACTAATTTTGTTTAAATGTTTTTTTCTTATAATCTTGCATCTAATGTGTGAAAGTTCGCTTTGTGCATAGCCTAGCAATTAAATAAGGGTAGATCATACATGTATGATTTGATTTGTAACAATGAAGATTTAGTTTAGTAGGTTGGAATTTTCCCTATCTAGCTATCAAATCTTGAGCAAAGATATATGATATGTGCAACAATTATATATTTTTAGGCCTCTTTACTTTCATATTAAAAAATATTTTTTATCTCTTTTCTAGTCTTTTTCATAATTACTATTAAAACTTCAAACCTACGTTATGTTGAATGCTAATTCGTGTGCATTCATGCTATGTAACTATGCATGTGCCTACACATGTTTTAGGTGCTTGATCAATCTATGATACAATTGTCTAGAAGAGTTCACAACAAACATTCAATTTGAGAGAAATTTGTTTAAAATAAATTATTTATGTAAAACATTTGAATTACTTGGAGACAAAAGCCTCTTAGGTGCTAGAAACGTTGAAGTAAAAAATAATTTCTTCCAAATCAAGTAAAATTTGAATTTGTGAAGTTTATGTAAACATAATGATATAAAAGAGGCTATATTCTTTACTCTATGTAAGAAGACAAGTTTGTAAAGAAGATGTGACAAATAGTTGAATTATTGCATTAGGTTGTCACATGTAAGTCTTATAGATGGCTTATAATCTGTCAGTTGTTGATGTGAATTTGACTCCTAGTTGCAAGCACAATTTTCATTTAAACTATATTGAATGTTTTTTTCTCATTCAACATGACCTACTTGTAGAGTTGGCATTGAAAAGCAATATGGTGAGCCTCTACAATCCTAAATAGATGCCTTGGTTATAAAAAGAATAAGCATATCATAAGGCGACAAGGTAGTGGTGACAAGTGGGTTAGAGATACATGTGTTTTGCCTATAGATTTATTGTACCAGAATCAATTTAGAATATTATCCCATGTATAGCCAATCTTTAAAACTATTTCAATAATATGATTATACAAAATCCATTATTAATGTTTTCACATTCTCAAGGAAAAATTACTTGATATGTGACAACTTTTTGATATGAGATAGATTTCTAGTGTTTGAAAAACATTTGCAATCAAAATTACACTAAGAAATAAATATTTAAAAAATATCGCACTAATAAAACCTATCAACAAACTACAATTTGATTCATTTTGGCCATGATTAATTGTATTGATCAAGGAAGGAAATTTTAACAAGGATGACCCATATAGGAAAATCACGCTATTCTATTCAAGAATGGACATTTTCAAAATATTGAAATATAAACACGTGTACTCTTTTACATGAAAAAATATCTTTTAAAAAAAGAATGATATTTTGACTCAAATGAAAATGGTTGAAGAAACAACTTCCTTTCTGCCACAATAAACCAAACTTAGAATATAAAAATATTATTATCAACAAAAATACCATCTAAAATTTTGAACCTAATTAAAAAAAAAACCAAATCTAGATTTAAGAAAAAAAAAAAAATTCTTTAAAAAATCATATATCCAAATTCATATAATATATAAACTATATCAGATCAAAATTCTTACATTATTTTGAACCATGATATCATACGTTCTATTTCTTGTAAAACAATTATAAATTATTACATAAAAATTATAAAATAAATTCAACACTATATTACTTAGTCTACTTAAAAAACAAAAATATTTATTTTTATATAATTCATTATTTTTTTAATATAAAAGAAAAAATCCATATTAATGGGAGTTTGAAATTCAACAATGCCTAACTTTAGTACCTAAACCCATGTTGAGTTATATTTGCGTGGATAATAAGTAGAGTCAATATAAGCAAAAGTTAAAAAGGTTCCAACATCTCGAAGAAAGGGAAGGAGACAAGGAAAAAGGAAGGGCAGCTAGAGCATATAGATTAAAGGAAAAGAGAATTTAGACACAAGGGGGCTACCGTCCATAACTTTTGTAATGTGTGGTCATTCTTTAATGAGAGGATCTAATGTTTTTATGACATCTCATGGTACACGTGTTGGCTAGCTGGTTTCTGACTATAACAATCTTGACCCAAATCTCTGTGGACCCAACTTTTTAGATGAAGTAGAGACCCATTTTGATGCCTCATCATACATAACTTTTTTTTTTTTTGACATGTCTCATGAATCATGATGACACTCTTTGAGGTGCTTCAAGTTTCTTCATGAAAACCAAAATTTTCATAGTTAATGATAAATTGTCTTGAAAGTTTTGGGATTTGACTGTGCGATCAATTTTTTCATCGACGTTTCAGATCATGCTTCTTGACTGATGGTGGTTGGAGCGTGATCCGAAATGTCAATGAAACAATTGATCACATAGTCAAATTCAGAAGCTATCAAGATAAGTTTATCATAGTTTGTCGGTATTGGTATGGTGTAAAAAATAAGTTATGATGGTATTTTTTTTTGTTACCAAGATTAGAACCTTGATAGGGTTTTATTGTTGAACTGCTATATTAGAGACGATGTCTCATTTTTGTAACCTTGCAAGTTTATAGCTTTAGGTAAATAATATTTACCCCTTTAAAAAAAAAATCCCATAATTTAAATTTGATGGTTGTATATAAAATGATGTCTTTTATTATAAATTATATCAATTCATATTGAAATTTCGGATGGACCACAAAAAAATGTAAGGGATTAGATAAAGATGTTTCTTTATCTCATAATGTTTCCTATTTTAGTTATGAATCATTGTATGATATTTTAACAAGAGATGCATTATGTCTAGTTTTTTTGTAGTTGATTAGTTCGTGTATTTAGTGGAGATAAAGATTGAGAAATACTAATTATTCTTTGAAGAGGACAATAGAGTTGTTAGAATATATTCAATTATAAACTTAAATAGCTCTAGATTGAAGTCACGACAACATGATTCTTGGATCAACAATGTGCTTGACCACATCATGTTTGGTTCATACTAGTAATTTGATAGTTGAATTGCAGTTGGAGTGAATGTTAGTGGCTATTGGATTTTATAAATAATGTACTATTGTCATAATTGTGAGTCATTAATGTAGATGAATTAAATTATTTCTAGTCATTTTTTGTACTAGAGCAATAATATGATATTAGATAATAGTGCACTATTTTAATAAGCGTGAATCATTTTAACAAACATATAATTAAATATATTTTGTGCATAATTATATGTAGTGTAAGTCTTTTTTTTTTTTTAAACTATAATTTAAAAGTCAACAATTCAATTTTATAGAAGAGTTTATTGAATGAATAAATAATTTTATATTAATTTGTCTTGTCGCCTTACAATACAAAAGGACTAGTATGACGACTATAATAGTGTTCAATGCAATTCATGCACAACAAAACATTAATAGAGTTGAAATGTGAACCTTGAATTAATGTTTGAATATGACTTACATTATTGATATAGTTGAAATTTTATCACAAGAATTTAATGTATTGAAAATATACTAAATGTAAATAAGAATTTCTTTCAGAATCAATTGTAAAATATAGATAAATTACATCTTTAAAATTATTAAATAAGAAAATTAATTATAGACTAGAGGATTGCCACTCATTTTTTTTTAATATTATTTGATGATTGACTAGATAAGTAAAATAAATAAAATCCAATGAATGCATTAGTATTCTTACCCTTTGATAGAGATTAATATTAAATTTTGTATACCTATGCCAATGTATGTTTTATTTTATAATTATTTTCATAACAAAATTTAATATAATAATATATTGACCAATCACTTAATTTTATGTGAAGTTGACTTCATTCCTTGATTCTTCATTTACACACATTTTATTGAACAAAGCACTTACAAGAATGAAAGCTACCAATATTTAGCAAATTTACACGCATTCCTACATATCTAACATTATCTTATCTACTTTTACTCACTTCTCCATACATTTTGTTTTATTGTACCATTTATGGATAAATATCAATTCCTTTTCTTGTCTCAAATCAATCTTATAAAAAATGAAAATGATTCTACACTTATAATTCCAACCCTCAAATTTCAAAATTTAAAATTAAAATTCGACTCTCTTGCCCATTTCACTAACTAT